>NW_022436971.1:7861025-7979541 GCF_009761245.1 Sapajus apella | reverse complement strand
ACAGACCACACCTGTCCTCCACTCCAGGTCCCCTCAGCCACAGACCATACCTGTCCCATGCTCCAGGTCCCCTCAGTCACAGACCACACCTGTCCCATGCTCCAGGACCCCTTGGCCACATAGTACATCTGTCCCCCATGCTAGGTTTCTTCAGCCACAGACCAGCAAGTGACAGGGGAAGTGACAGTTGTGGACAGCTGGGAGATCACTGTCAATATAAAATTTTATTTTAAACCAAACTGCATTTTTAACAACCAAAATTACATGGAAGGTTGTTAATCTGCCCAGTGTATCACTAAGGGACAAAAAAAGCCATTTGGCAGTCAGTGAAGTCAGTGATTGGAAAAAAGATCCTGTTACCTGTTTATTCTTAGATTGAGACTGATTAACAATCCTCTCTGGGGCTCGGTTTTCTCCTCCTTCGCAAGCAAGCAGTACTGGTCAGTGCTCCTCCAACAGGGGCGGAGTGCTGAGGGGAGTCGGGGTGGAGGGTCACAAAGACGTGGCTCAGAGCAGTCAGAGGTGAAGGGCTCCGAGGCTGAGTCAGTTCCCTACCCCCATCTCTGCTTTTTTTTTTTTAAAGATAATTTCAACTTTTATTATGTTTTTTGGTTTTCTCCCCAACTTTATTTTAGTTTTAAGGGTGCATGTGTAGGTTTCTTACATGGGTTAATTGTGCATTGCTGAGGATTGGAGTACAAATAATCCCATCACTGAGATAGTGAGAAGACCACCCGATAGGTATTCAACTCTTGCTTCCTTCCCTCTATTCCACCTCAATAGTCTCCAGTGTCCACTGTTGTCATCTTTATATGTGCTTAGTGTTTAGCTCCCACTTATAAGTGAGATCATGCAGTGTTTGATTTTCTCTTTCTGTGTTAATTCACTTAGGATAATGACCTCTAGCTACATCCACGTTGCTGCAGAGGACATCATTTCATTCTTTTCTTTTTTTTTTTTTTTTGTGGCTGTGAGGTATTCTACGGTATATATATACCAAATTTTCTTTATCTAATCCACCATTGATGGGCACCTAAGTTGATTCCATGTCTTTGCTACTGTGAATAGTGCTGCAATGAATATATGCATGCATGTGTCTTTTTGGTAGACGGATTCATTTTCCTCTGGGTATGTACCCAGTAATGACATTGCTGGGTTGAATGGCAGTTCTGTTTAAGTTCTTTAAGAAATCTGCAAACTGCTTTCCACAGTGGCTGAGCTATCTCACATCCCCACCAATGGTGTATAAGCATTCCCTTTTTCTCTGCAACCTCATTGACATCTTATTTGACTTTTTGATAATAACCATTCTGACTGGTGTGAGATGGTATCTCATTGCGGTTTTGATTTGTATTTCTCTAACGATTAGTGATATTGGGCACTTTTTCATATATTTCTTGACTGCATGTATGTCTTCTTTTGAGAAGTGTCTGTTCATGTCTTTTGCCCATTTTTCAAAATGGGGTTGTTGTTTGCTTGTTGAATTGTTTGAGTTCCTGATAGATTTTGGATATTAGACCTTTTCCAGATGCATAGTTTGTATTTTCTCCTATTCTGTAGGTTATCTGTTTACTTTGTTGATAGATTCTTTTGCTGTGCAGAAGCTCTTTAGTTTAACTAGGTACCATTTGTCAATTTTTGTTTTTGTTGCAGTTGCTTTTGAGGACCTAGTCATGAATTCTTTCCCAAGGCTGATATCTAGAATGGTGTTTCCTAAGTTTTCTTCTGGGATTCTTAAAGTTTGAGCTTTTACTAAACAATTATTTTAGATTCAGGGGTACATATACAGGTCTGTTATATGGGTATATTGTATGATGCTGAGGTTTGGGATGCAAATGATTTCATCACCCAGGTAGTGAGCATAGTACCTAATAGTTAGTTTTTCAGTTATTGCCCCCCTCTTTTCTTCTCGTCTTTAGTTGTCCCTAGTGTCTACTGTTCCCATCTATATGTCCATGAGTACCAATGTTTAGCTCCCATTTGTAAGTGAAAACTTGTGGTATTTGGTTTTTTGTTCTTGGGTTAACTCGCTTAGGATAATGGGCTCCAGTTGCATCCTTGTGGCTGCAAAGGACGTGACTTCATTCTTCTTTATGGCTGTGAGGCCCTGCTATGTTAGTGTCCTGCTCTTCCTTACTCCTCCAGCATTGAGGAACACTCGAAGCTATGATGCTTCAGAGTCATTGATCTGGGCTTTGAGGGATCAGAAGAGGTAGTTCCTCAGTTAACCAGAGAAAAAAAGGGATGCAGGTTATGGAAGAATTGGGTTTCCATGCTCTTAGAGTGACAGTTGGCCAAATTTCCATTAAAGATAGAAAGTAAAAATTTCAGGCTTTGTGGGCCATCCAGTCTTTGTTGCAAATACCCTACTCTGCCAGTGTGGCTGAAAGCCAGACATAGATAATATACACATGGAAGGGTGTGGCCATACTCTAAGTAAAGCTTTATTTAAGGACAGTAACATTTGAATTCCATATCATTTTTATATGTTGTGAAGTAATACATATACTTTTATTTCAATAGTTTTGGGGAAACAGGTGACTTTTGGTTTCATGGCGATATGGTTTGGCTGTATCCCCACCCAAATCTCATCTTGAATTGTATTAGGTTGGTGCAAAAGTAATTGTAATTTTTGTCGTTACACCAACCTAATAGTTTCCATAATCTCCACATGTGGTGGGAGGGACATGGTGGGAGGTAATTCAGTCATGAGGCCGGTTACCTTCATGCTGTTCTCATGATAGTGGGTGAGTTCTCACAAGATCTCCTGGTTTTATAAGGGACTATTCTCCCTTTTGCTCAGCCTTTCTTGCTGCAACCATGTGAAGGAGGACATGTATGCTTCCCTTTCCACCATGATTGTAAGTTTCCTGGGGTCCCTCCAGCCCTGCAGAACTGTGAGTCAATTAAACCTCTTTTCTTTATAAATTATCCCGTCTCAGGTATGTCCTTATAACAGCATAAGAATGAAACAACACACGCATAGATAAGTTCTTTAGTGGTAATTTCAGAGATTTTGGTGCACCTGTCAACTGAGCAGTGCACACTACACCCAATGTGTAGTCTTTTATCTCTCGCCCACCTCCTACACTTCCTCCCAAGTCCCCAAAGTCCATTATATTATTCTTATTCTTATGCCTTTCCATCTTCATAATTTATCTCCCACTTAGAAGTGAGAACATATGATATTTGGTTTCACATTTCTGAGTTACTTCACTTAGAATAATGGTCTCCAACTCCATCTAGGTTGCTGTGAATAATATGATTTCATTTCTTTTTATGGCTGAGTAGTATTCCATGGTGTATCTATACCACATTTTCCTTATGCATTCATTGGTTGATTGACATTTAGGCTGGTTCTATATTTCTGCAATTGTGAATTGTGCTGCTATAAAGGTGTGTTCAAGTGTCTTTTTTATATAACGACTGGTATGAAGTAATATTATTTTGATTTTTTCAGCTTTTCTTAGCTTATGGCTGTGGCTTATAGACCCTTGCTCTAGTTTCTTAGATTATGACCTAGATTATATCAATAAACATAGCCTTGGGTGCTCCCTGCAAGTAGTTTCTCTTAAATACCATTCATGTGGGAAAGCAGACTGCAGAGGATGTTCTAGCTCCCTGCAGACCAAATGCCAAAATCCCTGGGCTCTCCTGCTGCAGATCCGCCACCTAGCAGTCCATCTCAGATTTGTTCCTCCTCTTCTCTCTTGGTTGTGAAATTCATGGAGGAAAGTGACTATCAGCCTCAGTGATGACTAACGTGGTGTCCTGCAGAGTGTGCATGTGTGGAATTCATGGAGGAGGTTTTACGTGTTGGAGAGGAGAGCTCTTCTCCTCCAATTGTCTCTTTCCTGAGGAGAAGGAGGGAGTTCCAAGAGGAAAGCAATTAGCCACCATGGAGCAGCCCAGTGGCCCGGCAAGGGGGAGGGTGTAATCATGTGTGCACTGAGAATGTGTGTGTTTGAGAGCCATTTGTGGCTCAACATCTTAGGTGCTGCAGGAAGACAGATGGAAGGGCTTTCTGAAGACACTTTAGTCACTGGATGTAAACACAGACTCTTTTCCTTCCTTGCTTGCTTTTTTCCTCCCTCCTCCTTCCCTCTTGTCCTTCCCTCCCTCCCTCCCTCCTTTCTTTCTTTGCTTCTTTTCTTTTCACTTTTCTTCAAGTTCTCATTCTGTTATCCAGACTGGAGTGCAGTGGCAGAATCATGACTCACTGCAGCCTAGATCTCCCAGGCTCTAGAGACCTCCCACCTCAGCCTTTCAGGTAGCTGGGACCACAGGTGCTCACCATCACATCCAGCTAATTTTTTATTTTTTGTAAAGACAGGATTTCCCTATGTTGCTCAGACTTGTCTTGAACTCCTGGGCTCAAGCAATCCTCCTACCTTAGCCTCCCAAAGTGTTAGGATTATAGATGTGAGCCATTGTGCCTAGCACAGACTATTTCTTATATGTAATCAGTATCGTCAACTGGCATACAACCAACTCCTTCCTTCCACTTCCTGGGGAGATTTCATAAGTTCTTGGTTTGTTTATTTATTAAAATCAGTCAAGTCTAGTTTCAAATGCCAACCTCATATGTGATTCAAAACTGTTCTTGCTTATCCTAAGCCGTTTCCATGCTCCAAGGGCTTGGAGAGGCCATTGGAGCATGGTCTGCTTTTCTTCCCAACTTTCTCCTCCCTGGCTTCCTCCCTTGGTCAGCTGTCACTCCAGTAATGGGTGGGAGCATAGGTTTGGGCAGAGGCAGTGGTGTGCTAGTAAATTGTTGACAACAGGCTCTCTGGAAAAATGCCCTGATTTGTAGTGTTTACAGATTTCTGTGGGGTAAATGTCCCATCGCAGCTGATTTCAAGCTCCCAATGTGATGTTACTGAACATGGAAATTGGGAAGAGATATGCAGTAGCACACTCTCACAAGTTGGTATGACTAGGTGTGAGCTGGTGTGAACACACTCCTGGATGAGGGACAAAAAGCCAGTCTCTAGCTAAGTCAGCACAGATAGTCCTCTCTCTGCTGATTGTCACTGCTACTCTGGCTGAGATGGATGTGTTCTTTTTTTTTTTTTTTTTTTTTAACAATTTCAACTTTTATTTTAGATTCAGGGGGTAAGTGCAGATTTGTTACTTTGGTGTATTGTGTGATGCTGAGGTTTGGGGTACAACTGATCCTGTCACCCAGGTACTGAGCATAGTACCCAATGCTTAGTTTTCAACATTTCCTCCACCACCTCTGCTAGTAGTCCCTTTTGTCTGTTTCCTTCTTTATATTCATGAATACCTAATGTTTAGCTCCCACTTATAATTGAGAATATGTGGCATTTGGTCTTCTGTTCCTTTGTTAATTCATTTAGGATAATGGCCTCTAGTTGCATCCATATTGCTGCAAAGGACATGATTTTGTGCTTTCTTATGGGTGCATAGTAACTCCATGGTGTGTATGTACCACATTTTCTTTAAAGAATGGGCTTTTGATGTCCTCTGTGGGCTAGCTCCTTAGTGGGGTCCCAGGGCCTCCATTTTTATGGAGGATAAAGCAACTCCATCTTGGATGCTAACCTGCAATGTTGACTTCTGATTAATCCCAGTTCTGGAGATGCCTCTAAGATTTCTATTTTATCTACTGTTACTGTAAATCGTGACTTTAGACAGATTTCATGGCATTCTTGCCTTTCCTTGAGGGGTCCATTACAATTGTCCTACACGTTCCTCCCTGTGGTATAGAAGCCCTGGGTCTAGAAGATAATGGTGCAGGGATCCACTATCCCATCTTGCCATCCCATCTCATGGCTCCTGGGACACAGCTTCTGTTTATAAATCCTTAATAAAGATTTCTTTCTGAGAAACTGGATTTGTCAGCCTCTTTCTTTGGCCTCTCAGCTTCCTTGGCCTTTGCGTTTGCACAGACCTGCTTACTGTAGAACACCCCTGCTTTGTCTCTGCATGTGGGAGACCCAACTCTTCTCCTTCCCCTCAGCTCCTGCCATTGCTGCCCAGGCAGGGCCTCTTGTTGACAGGGTTCTTGTGCCAGATGGGCAGTCCTCCCATGTGAGGTGCCTGCAAGGTGGCCCAACCTAAGCAATGTCCTATAGGGTCTACTTTACATATGGGGAGTCACACATCCCTGACAGCAAATCACAGGAACACAGGCAGCTCAGCCCTGCTATGGCCTGAATGTTTGTGTGTTCCTCCAAAATTCATTTGTTGAAATTTTAACCACCTGTATGATAATATTAGGAGGTGGGAATTTGGGGAAGTAATAGGCCAAGAGGTCACGAATGGAATTAGTACACTTAAAAAAGAGATGCCAGAGGGCACCCTTGCCCCTTCAACCATGTGAAGACATAGCAAGAAGGTGCTATCTGTGAATTAAGCCATCGGTCCTCACTAAGACTTTGAATCCACCAGTATCTTGATCTTGGACTTCCCAGCCTCTAGAACCATAAGAAATGAATTTCTATCATTTTTAAGCTACTCAGTCTATGGTATTTTGTTACAGCAGCCCAGATGGACTAAGACAAGGTCTTTGTCTTCCCACCCCCATCTCTTTATTATCTTCTTCATCCTGTTTAAATAGGTGCAAGGATAGAGCAACAAATCTATTGTATTAGCAGAAATCAAACTAGAGAATAAGCTGCTGATCTCCCTTTCCTGTAGGCATTCCTCAATAAGAGAACATTAGGGGCAAAGCCCCTAGAGGGCTGGAAGGCCACAGTATCCATAGAGAAGACCATTTATTTGTTTCTTCATTCAATAAGCATTTTTGAATATCTCCTTCATTCCAGGAACTTGGTTTTCAGTTGCCTAGGGCTAATAATGGTACCTACCACATGGATTAATATAGGTAAGACACTTCAAAAATATCTGACATAAGTGCTTGATAATAGTTATTGGCTGGGTGTGGTGGCTCACACCTGTAATCCCAGCACTTTGGGAGGCTGAGGTGGGCAGATTACCTGAGGTCAGGAGTTTGAGACCAGCCTGGCCAACATGGTAAAACTCCATTTCTACTAAAAATAAAAAAATTAGCCAGGGGTGGTGGCAGGTGCCTGTAATCCCAGCTACTTGGGAGACTGAGGCAAGAGAATCACATGGTCCTGGAAGGCGGACGTTGCAGTGAGCCAAGATTGTGCCACTACACTCTAGCCTGGGTGACAGAGTGAGACTGTTTTAAAAAAAAAAAAAGGTATTGTTACAAAGACTTATTTCAGTTATCCTAACTTAACATGTGCTTGACCTGACCTGAAGAGAAAGTATCCATGTGACATGTGACATGTCTCCAAAAGGGAACTGAGGAAGAAGGCAGTCAATCATCTAGGTCTTTAAAAATATGTGTTTCCTTACTTCTCCAAGAGTGTACCAAGGATAGAAACTGTTTAATCTAGCTTTGTATTCCCATTTCCTCTCTCTCTCCCCATTTATCCTGTTACTTGGATTTATTGAAATGATTTGTTTTTTCTGCTGAACCGGACTGCCCCACATTTCCAGAGCTAACAGTATATATTACAGAAGTTTCTTAGTAATTGTTGAAGTGTGAGCAGTGTCCTGCCATCCCGAATCAAAGCATTCCATAGAACTGAGCTAAACAGGGTCTCATTGTAGCATCTTAGCTCTGAGCAGAATGGTGCCCAGGAGTCAGAGAAGTGAGGGGATCACCATGAGAGGGTTCTGTGTCTGAGCACTGGAACCTTCTTGAGAATGAGCTTTTCAATCAGGAGCCTGGAACTCTCTGCTGTCCTGTGTGAATTTATCAGGCCGTTATTTGCACGTGATCTTCTGTAGGGGAAAGTGACCTAGGCAGAGAATTTTATAAATGTGTGTCTTCCAACATGGGCTTTTTGGAAGAAAGTTGGATTTCTTCAGGAGAGAAGAGAGATCATTAGCAATGTGGCAGAATTGGTGGGAGGACATGAATAGCCAATGAAAGTAGTGGTCAAGCAGGGAGCCTAGACAGGTTCCAGGACAGCAGTATTGGATACTACAGGTTACCTGAGGCTGTGAATTTGTGTACATATGTGGGGGTGGGGTGGGGCAGGGGTTATGCAGGAGAAACATAAGTAAGAGGTTGCCAGATTTAGCAAAAAAAAAAAAAATGTATATATACCCATACATAAGTGTGCATGTGCATATAAATGCATGTGTGTATATACATATGGTACATAGAGTTTTTTTGTATAAATATGTCCAATTCAACATTTGGAAAATCTTTTGGAAAAATAGTTCTGTCAGAGCAATGACTTAGGGACCATATTAAATACATGACATATATGAGTTTTAAAATTCACATGTATTCTCACTTGTATTGAGATGAAAAAAATCAGAAAAAATTAAAATATGTGTGAATTATGGGACACTAATTAAATAAATTAACAGTGGTCCCAGATTTGGATATACCTTAATCTGTTTAGTACTGGTCCAGTGGTTTTCATATTTAATTTTATATGTGAGTATTACTACATAAGTCCATGGCTGAGATAGAAAATAAAGGAACAGCCTTAATTTTTTCAGGATGATGATGATGATGACTTTTATCATTTTGGTCCTCTCCAATGTGCCAGCCCCATTTTAGCTGCTGGTTGAGAGAATCCTTGGGAATATGAATGATTTGGTGGTGCCTCTGCCTTTTTTTTTATACAGAAGGAGTTGGAGGACTATTAGACATGATTCTCTGAGTGCTACTCTGCCCCAAGGAGATACGAATAGCACTTCCCTGACAAGTGAGAATTCTCTGGCAACTCTGAGAAATAAGTGGCAGACACTTTTCCCACTAGGAGTAAGTCTTGATCTAGAAATGTTTCCTCCCTTGAGTGAATGAGGATCACCAATCAAGAGAGGTGGATAAATTGGGAGGGATATTTAGAGGATATTTTGGGCAGTTAGAAAACAGAAAACTAGGATTACAAGTTTCTCATCAGGGAACAGACTGTCAGGTGCCTGCAGGGCTGAAATAGTTGGATGAATGGATGGATGGATAGATAAATAAATGAATAAATGGATGAAGACATAAATGGATATGTGGATGGAAGGAAGGATGGATGGATGGATGAATGGATGGATGGATGGATGAATGGATGGATGAAAGGAAGTATGGATAGATGGATGAATGGATGAGAATATTAGCCTCTGAACTTGCTAGAGAGAGAGATAAACTGAGGCCTGTGAAAAGCAGTCTGAACTCTGATGAAATGGCTAGACAAGGATTCCACATCAGTGTTTGCTGACCTTAATTAGCCTTTCATATGATGTACTAACACCTGTTTCAAAGGCTTGGGTGTGGTGTTCTCTTAGGAGAAAGGAGGAAAAGCATTTGTGGTAACTGGAATTTTTAGAATCCATCCAAAGGCAAGGTCCAATACCCTATTTATAATGTGGAACTATTAGCAATAAAGGTGTTGGTGATGTGCCCCTGGGTTCCAGCTCTAGTAAACATTAGTTTTAACATTACCATTAATCAGTGAAGAGGCACAGGGATGTGGGTCTTCTGTCCTAGTTCCACCCTCAGACCACTGGCATGAGCAAAAAAATGAGAGACCATGGGTCTACAATGAGAGACCACTGGTCATCTGGAATGATTATGGGTCTGGTCTCCTAAAGAAGATGGTATGGGTGATGGCCTGTGGCTATAATTGATGCAGGAGGTTAGACTCACAGAACTCACAATGTCACTCAAACATGCCAAAGATAGGGAAGAAAGAATGCTTGGCAAAGAAGTCATAAGATTCAGAGCTGCAGACAGCAGCAGAGGGAAAGAAACAGATCTTTGTGGTGGCAAATTTGATTGTATTTCTGGTCGCAAGTAATTGAAAAATGACAAATTTAAGCAAAAGGTAATTTCTTGGGAATTCACAGAGTCCATGATAGTTGAGAAGATCATAGTTGGGAATTGTCAAGAATCAAATGCACTCTGGATGGTTAAGAAGCAAAAAGCAGAAACAGCCACTTTATCAAACCTGCTGCTATAGGCACTGGTACTACCACTCTGACAAACCATGTCCACCACGTGCCCCAGGTTTGCACCATCTGTTTTTATAGAAAGCCATGGGTGGGAATGGCTAATTGGCCAAACGTGGATCTCAGTTTCTGTAAGGTTAAATTGCTCCCTTTTCCTGGGAAAAAGTAATGACTTGGCGTTCCTCAAGACCCATCCATCCTTTGCTCTGATAAATCTTTTGAATCAATAAATATTGACAGTAACTTCCAGCCTTACATAAAGCCTAGATGCAATACTGAGGGAAAAAGAGTTGTCAAGAAAGCTTACCCATTCCAGTGTGGATTCTGGATGGAATCATTTTTTTCTACTCTCACAGACAGGTTTGGGTTTTATATTTATACTAGGTCTTATGGTCGACAGAACTACGAAGCCAAGACATTAGCTTAAACATGATCTCTAGATGGTAACACATCTGAGAAAATGAAAACCTTCTGGCACAACATATTCTGAAGCCATGCTTTATAGACATCTTGACTGTGGGTTGAGGTGTCCTTCAAGATGAGTGTGGGGTTCCCTGAGGCTATTGGAAGGAACCAGATGGAAAAGCAGGAGTATTGGGTCAAGGGCTGGGGATCTTGATCTGAACTCTGGTTGTGGCTCCACAAATGTTTGGAATAGGGCTGAATCTATGGGTTGCTTTACAAATCAGCTTTTACTAATTACAGCCAATCTTTGCAGTTTACACTGGATCTGGTCAATTGGCCTAAAACTCACCATTTGGTGAAAATTACTTACTGACTGTCAGCTTTTCAATGCAGGAACCATATGTGGGTTAATATGTAGTTAGACAGCGTTTTAAAATATTAACCAGAGTGCTTCCCCTTCCATGATTTTTGTACATAATTTGCTCACTAGTCAGAGGCATCCTGTCACCTCAGGGAGGACTGCAGTTGTTATTACGGGAGTGCAAAGCGAAAGAAATGTCAGAGTTCCACTTGGGACTGGCAAAATAGGCACTTGAAGCCCAAAACAATGACTTTGAGAGAAAGGGATTAATTATTGAAGTTCAAGAGCCAAGTCCTGGCACAGATGCCAGATGGAAAAAAGAATAGTTGAAGAACCAGTTTTTCTACACAGAGCTTGCCATGAGATGGTGGGAAGTCCTTTGTGATTTAGCCTCAAGAGAGTTGGTGGAGGCCCTGTTAAGGGGAGGAAGCTGGAAATCCCAGATAAGTTTGGAAAAATCCCATGGCAAAAGATACCAATTCCACCTTTGCTAGCAATATCTGCTTTCAGCATGGTGATCAAACCAGAGGAGTGACAGCTGGAATTGAGAGGCCAAGTGCCTTAGAGGAGCCTTGAGTAAAGGGGAAGGGGCTGAGAGTTTCTGAACCCTATAAAGGTACTCTGGAAATGCCGTAAGTGATGGACCAGAAGCACTGGGGTCAGGGCCATGAGGGAACAGAATGCATTCAATGAGCAACTGAGGGCCCAGTCAGCAGGTGGACATCAGTGATGAGTCATGGTCGTAGGATGAGCATCAAGCCGTGGGGAGCCCATCCCAGCAGAGGCCAGTGTGGGCAGAGGCCCACTGTGGAGACTTTACTCCACTTACCCCATTGATGGGTGATGCACAGCCCTCCATGATCACAGATACTTCAAGGGATAAGAGAAGGAAGAGGGCAGAGAAAGAGCCTGAATTAACAGAGTTCAACTTTAGGAGTTACCAGATTTACCTGGAATTACCAAAATTGTCTTCTGCTGCCACGAGAAATAAAGACAATTAAGATTTGTACCTCTAAATCTGTGTCCTTGAAATTCATATTTAATATAATCTCAGTTCTTTGCACCCAGCCTGGTACAATGTTAATGTTAGGAAAACATTTGTTGACTGGTGGAAAGAGTGAATGGAAACATAGCTCTTCTGACTGCCAGGAAGACCATATTTGGAAACCATGTTTCTAGCCCTTTAGCCTGAGGGATTCTGCTTGTCATCATATGACAGTATTTGCCGACTCTGCCCTGGGATAGTTTACATATACAAGAATTCAGTTCAACCAGATTACTTACAGCCCAGTACTTCATTGTGAGAATGGAAGGGTATGCCTTGAGGTTTATTCAAAATTTATATTGATGCTCTTCATTATCCAACTAGGAATTTATTTTGTTTATGAGAAATTTATCTTTATATACAGAAAAGGAGTATGGGTAGCCAGGGCCAGGAACAACAGTGGAAGATAATTCATATTTATTATTCCCTATTGTACATGGTGGGGCACTGAAACCTCAAGACAAACTTGTAAGTAAATATTAGTATTACCCTCATTTTAGAATGATTAACTGGTATCTTTGGTTAGTGCACTTGGCACTCAATAGAACTTAAAATGTTGGTTGAATAAATTAATGAATTAAAGTTGAGCTACATGCTCAAGGCTACAAAAGAGGTAAGTGGTAAGAAGCTCTGAAACAACTCTGAAGACTGTAAATTTCCACAAGGCTGAGACGTTCATGTTACAGTTGTAAATTAGCTTCTTGCTGATTGTTTTAGTCCATTAATGCTACTATGACAAAATACTTGAGATGGGCAATCTGTAAATAACATAAATTTATTTTTCATAGTTTTTCAGGCTGGGAAATCCAAGATCAAGGTACCAGTAGGTTTGGTCTTTGCCTCCAAGGTTGCCCTTGTACATTATTTCCTTACATGGTGAAAGGGGAGTAAACTCCCTTGCCTAATCCCTTTTATAAGGGCTCTAATCCCATCTATGAGGGCTCTCCTCCTCTTAATGCTGTAACATTGGCCATTAAGTTTCAACACATAAATTCTGGGGAACACATTCAGGCCAGTGATTGTTTATTAAAACAATAGCAGTGATTGTTTATTAAAACTCTCTTTCGTTATGGTCTTCTTGGATCTCTTGGTCATTATTGTTTTGACTCTCCAAAGTACTTGGGTATAAGCATCTTTCTTCAAAGCAAGAGAAAAAGGGAGACTTCAAGATAGACAAGATGGAAGTTGAGAGACCATACCTCCCGTGGCCTCTATTTTCTTAGTAAATAGGTAAACAGGTTCTCTACTATGAATGAGACCTGGGGATTGAATTGGTATGAAGATTTCCATGGTTTAGAGTGAAGAAGACTTGGATGGGGTTTTGTGGGAAATGTTGAATAAACTAGAGTTGAGTAAAAGGTTTGCTGAGTAGTAGAGAGAATCTCTAAATAATTTGTGAGGGTAGTTTCTAAGATCACAAGTTTCTGAGGGCAGAAATTATTATTCTTAAGTTGTGGATGAGACAACTGAGAATTTCCCAAGGTTCTAAGATTTGTATCAACTCCTGTAATTATCTATATATTTTTATGGAGTTGGCTATGAATGTTTATTTCTTGATTATTTGATAGAATGCTCACTTCTTAAGAGCAGAGACTATGTCTTCTTCATTTTTGTGTTTTCTTAAATCCTGAGCATAGTGTACAGCCCCCAGGGGTCTCTCAAAGGACTGGGTTCAGAGCTAGAGGCTGAGCTCAAGGAGATAGCAAAATATACAAGCAGTGGTTGAATCAATTGAGAATTGCTTGTCTAGAGCAGCAGGCCTGGAGGGAGGAGGACAGAAGCTCAGGGTGAAGCTTAACTCATACTTTTATGGCAGTATCCTCCATGAAGGTGAGGCCTCCGGATGTCCAGATTGCTCCTGGCTCATCAAGATTCTCCTTTTGACCCTGGAACTTTTGCATAGAAGGGAGTCTGCCTTTCTCTGCTTTTCCATGAATCCACCTTCACCATCAAGGACTGACTGCCAAGCTTTCTTGCTCTTGTTCTTTATGACTCATCACCCCACTTCCAGCCTTGTATAACCAAGTTATTGAAAATAATAACTCATAATAGCTTAGTGTTCTGGTGAAGAGAAAATCTAGGACCTTCACAATTGCAGGGAACCCATTGGATCCTGCTATTGAGTATGGGTGTGAAAGTTTAGCTGTGTGTGGCTGTGTATGTGTGTGATACATAGGTGTGGCTTCCTGAAAGCACGTGTCCATCCATGCAGGTAAGCATGTGCATATGCTTGTGAATGAGGAAACATGTTGGCTCAAGTCATGTCTAGCTGATTTATTCTCCTGGAAGTCCAACTACTAGTTCAAAAGAAAGTAGAATTTTCCACACTTCTCAGTCATAAAGTGATCTGAGCCCAAGCATTGATTTGAATCTCCTAAAGATAGTTGTGAAAACACCTGCATTGTTCAGCACCACTATATCACTTGATATTACAGAAGTTAAAAAAATTCTTGAAGCATGTTAGTTTTAGAATGAATCTCATGAGAGCTTTAAGAGCTAAATAAAGTTGGGATTATGTGTCATACTTATTAATGTTAAATATTTGTTGTATCAGTTGAGATTGGAATCAGTTGCATTAATATACACATACACACACACATATACATACATTAGCTGTTTATTTCTCATGTAAAAGAAGTCCAGTGATTTGCAGTATACAACACTGATAAAATAGCCCTGCAAAGAGGTGAGGGACCCAGATTCTAATGAGCTCACACTTTGCCATCCCTGGGATGTACCCATTGTTCTCATGGCCCCAAATGGCTGCAAGAACTCCAGTCACCTCATCCACATTCTAGGCGGGAGGTTGGAAGAAGAAAGGGAAAAGGGCATGCCTCTTATTTTCAGAGACTCCCTGGAAACATAAGAGAATGCATAGGCTTATGATTCTAAAAGTTGGTCTCTATACACTAGTTGCAAGACAGGATGAGAAATATAATGTGTTTAGTTGGGGACATGTCAGCCCTATAAAAATGGGAGTTCTGTTACTAAGATATCAGGGCAGAATGGAAATTGAGTGACAAGCAGCAGTTCCTGTCACATTATATAGTGCTCTTATCTCTCAACTCTCTATCCTGCTATGTTATCCTAACACTCTATCTGGTGGATAAGGCAGATGGTGTCAGCCCACTGAATTGTGAGCTCTTACAGGGAGGAACCTGTTATTCGTCTTTTTTATCCTGTCTCTTCAGCTTCTTTCTTTAGCTTTGTGTCTGGCATATTAGTAAGTTCAAAATCCCCATTTTACAGGTAAGAAAATGGAGTCAAAGGGACATAGTGTGACTTACAATGTGGATTGATGAGACTTGAGAGCAGAGTCAGTTTGCTGTCACCCAGATGCCGACTACTTATCGCCCATTGCTGCCGTGGATTCCAGAGACCAGGCATCCTTTTCAGGTTCCTGGGGATTTGGAGAAGAAAGCAGTCTTTTATTATACCCTTATTGTTCAGATCGTGAAAATGCAAAAATATAGCCTGTCCAAGCAGTCACCATTTTAATTTCGAATGAAATTTCTTATTGTCATACAAAAAAGAGCATGTTCATAGGAGTGTATTTTTAAATTTTTTTTTTTTTTCATTTTTGGCAATGAAACATGAAGTCAGTCAGCACAAGGTAGGGTCTTTTCAAAAGCACATAAGAGAGATCCTGCTTGATTCCCATCCAGGTTCGGGCAGTGCCTCAACCTCTGGCTGTTACCAACAGCCTGTCCCGGCTACATTATTGTTTGCTTTTATTTCTGTTTGCATGAGCTTCTACCAGACTTAGGCAAGGTGCTAGGTGCTTTATGTATATCATTCCCTTCAGTTTCACAACTCTTTAAGACAGGCATCTGTTCTGATTACCTCTTAGTCACTCCGCTGGTAAAGGTGGACTCCTTTGCTCTAAATAGTATGGGATGGCTGCACATAGGATATTTGACACTTGACAGGTGGCTCTGACAGCAGTTTATTAGTCACATATACTCACAGCCTGGGGGAGGAGGCTGCTGCCTGCTATGCAGGGCCACATGGGGTGGCACTCAGGAGCAGAAGGAACCAACAGGGACTGTGGGAGGCAGGCTTTGCAATAATAACAGCCTCAGGTGCCTCTTGGTTTCTTTAAGAGGATGTGATCGGTTTTATGAGTAGCCTTGTGTGCTGGCAGGGAAGTGAAATCCACTAGGTTGAGTTAGGGTTAGGGGATGCAGCTGGTCCAGCTGAGAGGCGATACAACCAGGAAGGCAGCCTTTACTACTGCGTGGGGGCATATCTGGAGAGAGGATGGGAACTCACAGCTAAGCCTCTGGAGACCTGTGGGGTTCAAGGATGTCAGTGGCACATTGAATTTCATACTTTACAATATAGTATCATTATCCTCATTTTGCATGAGAGGAACTGAGGCACAGGTGGAACAAGGTGACTCAGCTAGTATAATACTGAGCCTGACTCCATATAGCTTTTCCTTTCCCTGCTATTGTTCTTTATCAAATCATTTATTTGAATACATGCCCACCTTGTGGAAGAGCATCTTGCAAATGGGGAGACTGAAGATCAGAGAGAGAAATGATATGCTCAAAGGCACTCAGCTAGAGAGGGATGGGGCTCAGGTAGAACTCGAGGTATGGAGTCCAGTGCTCTTCACCTGCTGTGACAACTGCCTTTGGCTGCATTGCCCCTGACATTAGAAGGCTAGTCACAGCCTGCTTGCTCCCACATCTCTGGGCAGACAGCGTAGAACATGACTTTGGTAACGCCGATTGAAATATCAGCAGGGTTCCTGTAGCTCTACTATTTCTTAAAGATTGAACTGGAGATTGGACTGGTAAGTTTTTGTTTTTAGCTGTTCTGTAGCGAAATAAGGATTGAAACAATCATATTATATCTGGGGATGATATTCAAATATTTAACAACTGCTAGAAAGACTGTCAGTTCTAGCTGGTCCAGACATTAACTCTTCAGTTTTTGAGAAGGTAGAAAAGTCTGAAGTGTCCCAGGGACAGGGCTGGGGCAACAGGAAGGATGCTCATGGAGCTTGGGGGTGTGGTTATTTACCAGCCAATGCAGAAGAGTTTCAGTATTCTCATATCAGCTCTGTTTGTATTCTATGACCAGCAATCCTGCACTGTGTATACATCCCGTTCACATTCTTCCCATGTTCATAAGGTGGCACATGCAAGGATGTTCATCCCAGTGTTGTTTGTATTGGTGGGAATTTGGGATATTTTGGGCATCTGTCCTGAGGAGTGTTGGGCAGCATGTGGATAATATGGTAATACTGAGGAACAGGCCAGATACACCCAGAGCAAGAGTGCTGGAGCTAAAAACACTACATCGTGTGGAGTGGAACACAATAAAAGCTTCAGATAAAGGACAAATGATCATTTACATAAGTTAAAACTGTATACATTCAAAACAGTCATATACATTTTATAGGGACACATGGAAAAAGAGGCTATCAATAAACATGTTAGAACGGCTGCCTGTATGGCTGGAGGCAGTGGCTCATGCCTGTAATTCCAGCACTGGGAGGCTGAGGTAGGCGGATCACTCGAGGTCAGGAGTTTGAGACCAGCCTGGTCAACATGTCAAAACCCCGCCTCTACTAAAAATACAAAAATTAGCCAGGTGTGGTGGTGGGTGCCTGTAATCCCAGTTAATCGGGAGGCTGAGGTATAAGAATCACTTGCACCTGGGAGGTGGAGGTTGCAGTGAGCCAAAATTGCTCCACTGCACTCCAGTCTGGGTGACAGAGCGAGACTCTGTCTCCAGAAAAAAAAGAAAAAAAATGGCTGGCTATGGATAGTGGGTTGGCCAAGAAAGTGTGGAAGAGAGAATAAGAAAAACAAACCAACCAACCAGGAGAGAGGCCTTGGACCTGCTAATGATGACAATATGCCATAACGCTCTGCATCCAAGGGAAGTAAAAAAGGAAAGAAGGATGAATAAGTCAGTGCAGCTGACCAACACTCCTTGATATTTCCAGCTGTTCATAAAGAAGAGTGAGGTGCATTCAAGATGAAATGACCTGCCAGTTACTGCTTAGAGAGTGGGGCATTCACATTTTGAACCCTTCTCACCACCATATTTTGAAATGAATTTCCTCATCATTATTGTGATAAGAAATAGTGATTTTTTTCAAAAGAGATTTTAATAGAAAATGAAATGACAAAATATGTAGAACAGAAAGACATTCAGAGAAATAGTGTCTAAACACACTTTAAAAAAAAAAACCAAAAAACCCTAAGAAATGAGCATTCTAGTCCCCGGACTCCTGGCTGAGTCTGCGCCTGGATGCCTGGCCTTGGGCTCCCTTCCTTGCCCCACACGGGCCTCAGGCCCTGACCTCATCTTCCACCTCCACTTTCGGAGTACATTCAGGGTGGAGTTACGGCTGACTCCAGGCCTCTGTCCCTGGGGGGTGTAGAGCAGCTTGTGCCCCCTTTCTTTCAGAGGATATGGGGTAACTTCCTCACAGATGCAGCCCAGTGATGCCATGTGTGCTCCTCTTGTGTCGATATTTAGTTTAACATGGCTTTTTGGAACACACGGGAGAACCTGAGTGCCTCTGTTGTGGGGTGATGGGTTTCCACTTGAGCACTTAGAAAACGCTTTGTCTCACGATGATGGGCACTCCTATTTCCTTCTCTTCTCGGACCCCGAGTCATACTAGACCTGTCATTCCTCCTTATATCACTGGAAAGCAGGGCAGTGAGTTTGACAGTTCTTTCCCAAAGGGCTGAAGGAAGGCTCTGTCCTAGAGGCCTTGATTCTGGTAACATAGGGTCTCCTCTTCTCCTCTCCTCCCCTCCCCTCCCCTCCCCTCCTCCCTTCATTCCTTCTCTCTCTCCTTCCCTCCCTCTCTCACTTCCTCCCTCTCTCTCTTTCTATCCCTCCCTCCCTCCCTCCCTCCTTCTTTTCCTTCCTTTTTTCCTTTCTTTCCATTCTTTCTGGGATTCCTTAAACATTTTATTTAAATCTCATTCGTAAATATATTTTAACTTTTAAGAACGAAAACCATCATGAAGACTCAAGAGTGCTATGCCCAAACTTTAACACACCAAAACTCATCAACTGGTTGAACGCTTGTGACACAATCCCTCAGTTTGTTCACGCTTTGGAATAAAACTTCAGCTGTGTCTAGTACTCATCAGAGCCTCCTCTGGCTTAGACTTGGGGGAGCTCTCAGTGGCTTGCACATGAGAGGTGGGAGGGACTGGACTGACTGCCATGGTCACCTGCACCAGACACACAGACTGGGACCTGGTACCTGGGCCAGAAGGCATGAGCTACTCTCACTTTCAACACTAGGTATTTTCATAATACAAGGGACTGGGAAACATGAAGAGGAGGGATTTTCAGGAGCCAGCACCCAGGGGTGATGATGACATCAGAATCCCTACTTTTCAGCAGGCAGAAACTCCATCCTTGAAGATGGAGTTCAGCAGTGAGTGACAGAAGCCACAAATAACAAGGGCTGAAATGAGATGAAAGTTTCTTTCTTTCATATAAATGAGGGCATTCCAGTGCTAAGAGGATCCAGGCCCCTTCTGTCTACTCACTTGACCATCTTTATCATGCAGTTTGTTCTTGTGGGTCCAAATGTCTATCTAGATACAGTGATCTTTGTGCTCTAGAGTGTGGAGGCAAAAGAGGGAAGGGGAAGGGCACTCCCCTATTCCTTTGAGGACATTCCCAAAAGCTGAATGTGCCACTTCCACTGATGTCCCATAGGAAGGAAACCAGGTACATGCTCTCCTCTTGCTGCATAGGATGCTAGGACGTGTAGATTTTATCCCAGGCAGCAATATTGCTAGGAGGATGGCCAACTGTCCTGGTTTGCCCTAGACTGAAGTGGTTCCTGGAATGCTGGACTTTCACTTTTAAAACTGGGACAGTTCCAGACAAACTGGGAAGACCTCTTCACTCTAGTACCCAGATAATACTTGGAGATATTGTTACTGAGAAAGCAGAAAAGATCATGAGGGTGTGCCCAGCATTCTTTGCCATGGGGATACTCTTTATTTGTCTAGTTGGAAATGAAGGCTCTGCCCTGAGTTCCACTCCACACATGAAGGGCTAATAAAGGGGTGCAAAACGCCCCCAGAGAAACAACCACATGAGGATGGAATATCTGGCCTTTGCTTCCTCTTGGTTTGCTTTTCTGTATCTTCCCCTGCTGTGTTTGTTCATCCATCCATCCAGCCATCTACACAGGCATCAAGTCATCTCCCTTTTCATTCTTATTTTTTTGATATGGAGTCTTGCTCTGTCACCCAGGCTGGAGTGCAGTGGTGCAATCTTGGCCCACTGCAACCTCAGCTTCCAGGCTCAAGCAATTCTCGTGCCTCAGGCTCCTGAGTAGCTGGGACTACAGGCGCCCACCACTGCGCCCGGCTAGTATTTGTATTTTTAGAACGATGGTGTTTCACCATGTTGGCCAGGCTGGTCTTGAACTCCCGACCTCAAGTGATCCACCCGCCTTGCCCTCTTAAAGTGCTGGGATTACAGGCAGGAACCACCACGCCTGGCCACCTTTCATTCTTAAAGCATTTGCTGAGCATCTGTAATGTGCTATGAAGACATTCAGATGAATAACACCACTTAGTTCCTGCCCTCAAGGGGCTCACAGTTTAATCCATACAGACAATGAATGATAGTGCAGAAGTCTAACTGTAATTGGAGCTTTGTACAAAGTGTAATAGGACCCAGTAGAGCAAGTAACTAAATTTACTTTGTGAGTCAGAGAAAGCCTCATAGAATGGGTGACATGTACTGATCCTATTTTCCAGGTGGATAAAGAAGCACTATAGGAATGAGGCACCAGCAAGGCGAGGCTCAGATGGCATGCAGTGAGCACAGAGGAGAGATGGGCCACTTCTGTCGGGCTGGAATGTGAGGAAAGTGCCGAGGGGAGGGGAGGTGGTGGGGAATGAGTAAGGCAGAGAGAAACGTGTGAAGAGCTTGAAATGTGGTAAAAAATCAAGTTGTGACCAGAGTATGAGCAATCTGGAAGGCCATGCCTTGAGGTATTTTTGTGCGCTAACTTCTCAGACAGAGCCTTTCCTATGCTAGTGTGTTATGAGGACCTACCAGTGTGATGGAGTAGACACCTTCCTTTCTGTGCCTAGACCAGGCACAGGTGTTCTGTGACACTCATCTTGGACAATGCTCAAGGGCTTTCAGAGTGTGACTCTGAGTACCTGAGGACAGTGTTACTTTGTGTCTGGAGACAGCCTATCACAGCGTTTTTCTTTCTTTAATAATTTATAAAGTGTCTCCTTTTATCTATAGAAACATAAAGCTTTTAGAGTTGGCAAGGACCTTAAAGATCATATAGTCCCAACCCAAATGGAGTGCCTGAGAGGAAATATCACTGAGCTAATCAGGGACAGAGGTGAATCAGAATTCAAGTCTTTGGACTTGAAGATCATAAAGATTTAAGGATATATATATATATATATATATATATATATTTTTTTTTTTGAGACAGGGTCTCAAACTGTCACCTAGGCTGGAGGGCAATGGCACCATCTTGGCTCACTGCAACCTCTACATCTCAGGCTCAAATAATCCTCCTTCCTCAGCGTCCCAACTAGCTGGGGCTGCAGGCGTTCACCACCATACCTGGCTAATTTTCATATTTGTTATAGAGATGGGGTTTTGACATGTTGCCAAGGCTGGTCTTGAACTCCTGGACTCAAGCAATCCACCCGCCTTGGCCTCCCAAAGTGCTAGAATTACAGATGTGAGCCACTGCACCCAGCCCTAAAAACCTTTTGATATAAAAATAATACCAAAGGGCAGTTAGAGTAAGCATACAATAATTTTGTGAAAAGAGCATGATCTTTGTAGCAATAATCTGAAATAAAAGCATTCTAGCTGATTGAGAACTAAATTTAATTTAATGTAAATTTAATTCTGAGCTTCCTGGCAGCCAAGCAAAGACAGCGATATGGTGGTTTACATGTTTTGTTTTTACTTGGCAAAAAGTAGCATAAACATAAAGGATTTAGATTTCGACCAGGAGCAGATGGAACTGGGCAGCCCAATGCCAGAGCCTTCAGTAACTCACTTCACAAACCTGCAGATCTCACAAAATGTCCTGGAAATTCAGTCTTCAAGGAGCACATTGTCTAGTGGAAAATAAACAGTTAAAATCTCATATTGTAGATGCTATGCAAGAGGGAGACAAAGGATGCTGAGGGAGCGTGGAGAGGAGACACAAAACCTAGGATAAGAGAGCTGGCTTCCCAGAGGGTCATGATTATGACATGATTATTCACTGAATCTCGTCCTAAGGGAGAAGGGGTTTGTTGGGCAATGCAAAGCTTGGTGGTGGGGAATTATGTTCTCATCAGAAGAAGCACTGCTGTGAGTTCAGGGAGTCATGGTGGGTTTGGGGAGCTGCAGGTGTTTCATGTGCTCAGACTGGCTGGAGTGATATTCAGGCAGCTGGGTAGAAAGTGGCAAGTGAGAGGCACCCAGCAAATAAACGTTGCCCATTATGGCTAGACCCCTCACTCGTGACCTTCCTGCCAGAGATGAGCACATCTTCATTTTCACCTGCAGACCTGTTCCAATTTAAGAAGCTAATGAGTATTTGCCTTTCCTTCAGGGCTAAGGTAAGTACTAATCCAGCTGGATTTCTGTCATTTGGACTTTAGTGAGAATAAAAAGTCAGGGACAGGTTTGGATGGGGGGAGGGAAGGGAAGACATAAACGTGTGATAGGTGGGTAAGAGAGGGGGACCTTCATAGGAGGCCCAGAAGACGATCGAATGCATCCCACATTGGTGGGATGTCTCCATCCACTCCAGGAATCCTGAAGCCACGAGGAGTGAGCACTATTGTCAGCTGATGATTCAATGATTGGTCCCTCACACATTAATGCATGGCATATCCAGATGCTTTCCTACAGGCACAGTTAATTAAGATGGAATGGAATATCATGTCACCAGGCATAAAGACTGGGCAGGAGATGGGGCAGTAGGGAAAAAGAGGCAGTTAGGTCACAGCATACCCCTGGTCATGGAGACTGGGGTTGGGGAAGGGGCTGCATACTGGGTGTGTGTGTGTGTGTGTGTGTGTGTGTGTGTGTGTGTGTGTGTGAGAGAGAGAGAGAGAGAGAGAGAGAGACAGAGAGACAGACAGACAGAATTTACCACTTTGCCTAGCTCAACCTTGGTGTCAACATTCAAGAGCAAACTTTTGGGGAGCAGACCTGCCTCATGGGTCATCCAATGTAGTCCTGATTGTTATTTCATTGGCTTCACACGATCACCCTGTGAGAGAGGAACTTTCCCTACAGATGACAAACACAGGGCTAAATGATGCAGTGGGTCCCTGCAGGGCTCAGCAGGGTGAGAATTCCCGTCTATTTTTCTGCCTCTCAGATCTGTGCCCCTTCTCTGTGCCCACTCCTGCATGCCCACCATGGGGGCCCACCTCTTCTGTCCTCAGCTCCTGAAGATGCACAGCGACCCTTCCTGACTCCCACTGTGTGTGCTTTCCTGCCTGCTTGCATCTGCCGTCCAGACTCCGGGAGAAGGACCTCCCTGCCGACTCTTCTGCAGTGCAGATGACTTCTTCAGTGCTTAGAGATTCTGAACATATTTCCTTCTCAAGTAAACCATGCTGGACTTTTTGGATAAACTTAATGATTTAAAAATGATTAAATAGCTAACTGCTAGGAGAGATTTGGGAGCATTCTTCTAAGAGGTTGATAAAATGTAAATATATTTTTAGAACAATCTTAGATCTTATGCTAAAGATGATGAACTGTGTAAGAAAATTACCTTCATCAGGGGCTTGCAAATGGCAGTGTAGACCAATGCTTCGGCTTCCACAGGAGAGGAGACAAGATTGGAGGAACCAGAGAACCATGGAGTTAGGGACAGAGGGCTCAAAACTGCTCTGCAGATGCATTCATCTGTACTTTGCTTTCCAGAAGCAAATGAAATTGTTGGAGCTTGGTGGGCTCCAGGCCTCGGGGGAAGACCACCTTAGGGTTTAGCTTTTCCTCTGCCCTTCCTGTCTTCTGTTATCGTCTTCTTTGGGCCAAAACTGTCTTTAAAAGGAAAACCTCCTCTTTGAAACCTGCAAGATACTACGAGCCTTGCTTCCTTTTTCTGATTTCCAACGTGTGCTTTTGATTAAGTAAAAAACAATTAGAAAACCCACAGATAACACAGGGTATTCAAGAAGTTTAGGAAAGTGTTTTTCACCATCTCTTTGCCCTCATTCCCTCCTCAGCGATTGCCTCAAGGCCTGGAGCTTGAATCTGCGTGGTCTCCCTAGGCGCCTACCTGAGGTGAGTGGTCAGCGGGTGCTGGCTTGGGGGCAGCTGGCAGAGCGCATGCTGCGGGTGGGAACCCAGGGAACACTGGGCGCTTTAGCTTGGAGCAGCTGGCACTGAGGAATTATTGTACGTCTGCACAACTTAAAAATCTGCAGTTTGGGGGAGGGAGGGGGAGCGCGGGGGTGGGTCCTCGAGCGTCCCATTTCTCCTGCCGGCTGTTGACTGAGCACTCTCGCTCAGTGCAGCTGGGCCAGCGATGCCTTCTGGACAACACGCTGTCCTCGCCGAGGTCTTGGTTTGTTCTCAACCTCGGCTGAAGGCATCATCCCCTGACTGCCTCTCCCAAATTCGTCCTTCGGAAAGGGGACCCGAATGGTTTCCTCTTCTACCTATGAGGCGCATCTGCTTGGTGCAAATGTCCAGCCACCTCTTCTGACTCGGTGAGTCGAGGAATGAGACAAAGCATCTTGTTCTGCACCGTGCGTGAGTCTTCGGGCAGCAGGACCGGTGGCAAACATTGGCAGGAACTGGAGCTATATGTATTCTCCTTCGCACTTTGTTTTAAAACAAGTTTGGGCCTCGCGACTTCCTGAGAAAATCCAGGCAAATTAGTAAAGTGTCGCTTGGGCAGCGACTTTGGAGAGGCGGTCGCCCCAGCCGCCGGGGCCGCGGGGGAGGTCATCCTTTTCCCGCCCGGTCACTGCGCTTCCGGCCCAGGAGGGAGCGCAGGTGGGAAGCGCGGGGCGCGCTCCTGCTCCCACCCGGACCGCGCCGGCCGCTCCGGGGTGACTCTGCACTTGGGCCTGGGCAGGGGCGCGCAGCCGGCAGGGCCGGGTCTCGGTCCATCCGTCTGTCCGCCTGTCCGCCTGTCTCGCGGTGGGAGCCCGACAGTCCTGGGCCGCCAGTGCCCTCGGCCCAGGACGCCCGCCTGAGCGCCCCATGCGGGGGGCTGGCGGAGCTGGGACCAATGGGGCTGCGGCCGAGCGGCGGGCCCCGCCCCGCCCCGCTCCGCCCCGCCGGCAGCTCCTAGGAGCCGCGCTCCAGCGGGGCGGGACCGACGGACAGACCGGCCGACGCGGGCCACCCCGCTCTCCTCGCCGCCGCGGCGGCAGGCGCGGGGCCGCGCCGCGAGGCCTGATCCCTGCAGCGCGGGCGGGCGGCGTAGCAGAGCGGAGCGAGCCGGATGCGCCCGGACTCCTGCAGGTACCTGGCTGGCGTCCCCACCTCCCTGCGCCCTCCGGAGACTTCTCCGGGCGACCCTGCAACTTTACCGCACCTTCTCCCACCTTTTGCTGCCCCAGTCCCCTGTGGTCCAGGTCGCGGCTGCAGGACCCCAAGGGTCTACGGCCGCGGGGCACTTTCCGTCCTGCTAAGTGCCTGGCTCGCGGCGCCCGCATCCTCCGGTCCCCAGAGCCAGCCGTCGCCGGAGCCTAAGGCTCCGCCTGTTGCGTGAGCTGCGGGCAGCTGAAGCGGTGCCTGGTTTCCTTTGAAAGCCGCGGGGAAGGTATTTAGGATCAGCTTTCCAGGCGTGGGGTGGGCTGTGGTCGGGGGGAGGACCACCTGGAGGCGGGAGAATCGAAGAGCCGGGGAAAGGCGGCACCTGGCACAGGGGCATCCCCGGGGCGTTTCCTTAGCCGGGAAGCCGTTCCTTCCCTTCCTCGAGAGGAGGCGCTTGTAAATGCTCCCTGGGCCGTCTGCTCCGCCTTCTTCTCTGTCATTCCTCCCCTCCCTTATGCCCTGTAGCTGTGCAAGGCGCCCCGCCACAGTTGCAGGGAAGAGCGAACCCAAGGCCCTTGCCCTTGTGCAGCGCTGCGCCCTGGGTGGGGACGCGTGGGGCTTGCCGCGCAGGTGTGGAGTCACTTGCGGACTCCGCGTTGGGATCAGTGGCAGTGGTAGGGATGGGTGCCCCGGGGTCAGGAACTCCTCTTTTCCGCGCCCTTCTGGGGGGCTGCCCCACCTCCTGAGGCGCCTGGGCTAGCAAGCGAGTCAGTCTTGCCGGCAGGGGCCGCGGCAAGCCTGGCTGGGCGCCTTTCGCATTGCAGGGCTTGTCTTGCACCCCCCCCACCCCCCGCCATCCCGCTCTGTCCCTTCTAATCCGTTTGGAGAAAGGAGCACCGTTTGCATCCTTGATATCTCCCTCCGGTTTTGTCTGGGGAGACCTAGCCGAAAGCTTCACTCGGGTGGCTCGCGGGAGAGGCAGAAGACAGCAAAGAGCTACCTCCACCTACCAAAATGACCTAGGGGCCCTGGTTTGGTGCCCAAGCGTGAAGTGGGGGAGGGGCGGTAGGCGTTCCTTACGTTCCTCCTGGAGAGTAGCTTTGCGGTTGACCCAGAGCCCTCGGGTTTTTTGTCTTTCACTGTTTCCTCTGAAAATACTGGGTTAGGTGAGGAAAACCAGTTCAGAAGACTTTCCTGTTTCTTTCCCTGTATTTGCTCAAGAGATTTGCGTAATCATTCACTTAGAACTGTGTAAGTCACTCCTAGTTGCCCCCCTCCTTAGACTATTTGCAAATACCTGCCCAGGTAAACAGGAAGCATGCATTTTCCCAAGCACCTGTCCCCTTGCTGAAGGCATATACCCTCATGCTTTGTCCTCCCTGCATGTCTGGAGCCAGAGAGGTGGCTTTGATTCTCTAGTTGAACTAGGTGTAATGTGTAGGCTCCACTTCTTACCTGAGTTGTGACCTTCTTGAGATTGACTCGTTCAGTATGCACTCACAACCAGCCCGCGTGGGCCAGGCCCCAGGATGCACTCTGGGACAGACAGTAAACGGATGATATGATTTCTGCACCGAGTCTAGTCTATTCTTTATTTCTCACCAGCTTCCTTTCTTCTCTTGTTCTGTTATTATGTTTGTCATTTCCAAACTAGGAATTGTCAATAATGGGATACAGAAAAGGTCATATGGAAGTGCCACAGAACTCTGAATCCAAAGCCTGTTGTGAATATGCTAAGGAGACTTGTGGGATCTGTTTTAATTGAATCTTTTGTCTGAGCCATTATTGCCTGAATAGAGCCATTGACGAATGCAGCCACACCAGGTGTTTGCTGGTCAAGCATATGAGGGCAAATTGGGAGGTCAGAAGTAGTCTTTGCTCTGTTCCACAATATTATAATATTAAAAACCCAAAGCTCTGGAGCTCGAGTTTGCCAGCAAGGCACCAACTGAGCATTATGATCTTCTTTTAAGAAGGAAGGGGAAGAGTGGGAACTGCAGCCCCCTCCTGTCTTCATTGGGTTTTGCCCTTCACTGTAATTCTTCACAGACGTGTGTCCCTCTGTTCTACCACACATCTCAATCTGCGCTGTGTCTGGCATTTGCTGTTGGAATGTGTGTCAGCTTTGAGAGAGAAGGCACCACAGGGTTTTCCTCCTCCTTTTCCTTCTTTTATTTTTTAGTAGATAACATTTATTGGCTGCATACTATATATCAAATACTCTGCTAGGCACTTTTCCAGGCACTATCTCATTTAATCCTCATAATAACTGCATGAGGTAGTGATACGCAGTATTGCTGTGGGAGCCAGCAGTAGATGGAGCCCCCAGGTGCATGTTGAGTCAGATGGGAGGCAAATGAGAAATGGTGGGCCTGAGGTCCCGCTAGGAGGAAGGACAGATCTGCAGGGTAGGATGAAGCAGAGAAGGTGGGTGTGTTTGTTGACTCTGCTTGTCAGGTGTCAGGAAAGTGGATCTTCTAGAGTGCCACCTGTGTTAAATACCCACCTAGAAACTTAATAGAGAACAGACTAGGATGTGGGGAACTGGCTTGCAGCTCTGATATCTATTTCTTTATGGCTCCTTGACTTGACATGTCACTTTGCTAATCTAGGTCTTGGTCTATTGAGCTACACTGATCTAGATCTCTAATATTTATTATTACCCTGTACTAGGCACTAAAAGCTAAAAGCTTTTAAATGTATTAACTTATTTCATCCTAATGACAATCTTAGGATGATATGTTCTATTATTACCCTATTTTAGAGGAAGAAAGAGAGACAAACTGAATAACTTGTACAAGGTCACCCAGCCAGGACAAGATGAAGCTAGGATTCTTTCTATCCCTGGCAGTCTGACTGCAGAGTCACTGTGAGATTCGGTCTTCCCCATTTATTCCTGCAGTTCCAACGTGGTGCCCTATTCTTAGTGGGATCTTGGATGAGGTTTATTGAAGAGTGACAGAGAGGGCTTGCAGTTATCAAGTGACTTTTGGGTTCCATGTCTCAGCCTTAAAAGGAATTTTAAAGACTGCATTAGCAAAATATTATTTTTGCCTTTGCCAAAATAGTCTGCTTTTCAATGGAATTCTGCCCAGCTGGTTAGGAAAAAAGGAAGATAAACCAAAAGGATCGCGGGCCAGGCAAACATTATGGTGATTTTCAGAAAATGTGTTTATCAATATAAGAAATTCAGAAAAATCACAGAACACTCTGCACTTTGACTCAGACTTGTGAAGTACACCAAGCAGTGACCAATTCATGAGTACTTACTGTATGGGTGCTAAGTGCCCAGTACTACAGGCATTGAAGGTAGGCAGAATCTGTGACATGGCCTTTGAGCTTGAACTTGTAGTGGATCTGGAAACTCCAGATAAATGAGACAAGATGGAACAAGACAAGATGCTAAATATTGAAGTCCTGATAAAAATCACAATAACTTGGTCACATTTGTATAACCTATTATGGTTTGTAGGAACTTTCACATGGGATATCTCATTTCAGTCCTCAGAGCAACTGAGAGTTATAAGCTATAGGTGGGACAGAGGTGAGGAAGCCCATATTGCTGATGAAGAAATTAAGGCAAAGTAAGCCTTGAACTTGGACACAGTCATGGGTCATCTGACTTCAAGTCCGGCATCTTTCTGCTTCATGTCTGTCTGGAGCTAGAGGGCAGAACAGGAGGGCAGTGAGCTATTGAGAGTCCTTGGGGAGTAGAGGGCTGAGTTTGAATTTCATCCTGGACCTGGCCTTTGATTGCTGGTCTAGACTACCCAGGGTGCTTAGTGGAGGCAGGGAAGGGGGAGAAAGAGTGTTCTTGTTTTATTTTTTTGGAGGCCTGCTTCTATGTGAAGCCTGGAGTGAATATTCAGTCATCATGAACATAATAACAAGGCTTAAAATGTACAATAAGACATAGAAGCTGATTTAGAATTTTCATTGTGGTTTTTCTTTATCATTTCTCTAGATCACCTTTTGAAAGTTTTTAGCATACCTGCACATTATACTTTCTTTTTTTTTACAGTTGTTAAGAGGATCAAAATGTGCACATTATAAAAGTGAACTCTTCAATAAGTTAAAAATAGTTACTAGACTAGGTTGTGGTAGTTTTCTTGTGGGCAAGAGGTCTCATTCTCTTTGGAGACCTGCAGAGCCTTGCACTATGATTTGCTTTGAGGAGATTCTGTATAAATATTGTCTTCAGTTGCACAAGCATTGAATGATAAAGGCATAAGATCTGCTTTTAGCCAATAGTGTTACAGTTAAGCAGTTAATGTTGACAGCAGCAGCTTCAGTGAGTTTGCGGAAGTCCCAAATGAATGAAGTATTTTGCTGACTATCCTACTGATCAGTCACCTGAGCACTTACCAGATGTTGACCAAAGATGACATAATGATTAACTTACAGTCACATATAAGTATTCTCATTATATATTCAAATATGTACATATATTCATTCAACAAGTATTTGAGTACTTACCTGATGTTATGTACTATGGTAGGTACTGGGTATACTGTGGTAAAGGAAACAGATAGTGGGGGTGAGAAGTGGGAGGGAGACAGACATGAAACAAACCAATGCAAAATTTAAGTGGCAATTAAGTATTCTAAAGGACTTCATGGGAGAGGGTAACAAGGGTAGGGAGGCATAGTTTAGATGAGAGGGTCAGGGAAGACCTTTCTGAGGAAGAGATATTTCATTTTGATTGATAAAAGGAGTCCATTAAGTGAAAAGTTGAGGAGAGAATTCCAGGCTGAGGATTCTAAGGCAGGAATGAGCATTGAGCATCTTTTTGTTCTATTCAGGAACTTCAAGAGAACAAGGGTGGGGATGGCTGGTAGGAGGTTGTAGAAGAGGGCCGAGGTCAGATCATGCTGCGCCCTTTAGGCCAAGTTCAGGGTCTTATGGTTTATTCTGAGGGCTGTGGAAAATGGATTTGCAGCAGGTAAGTGTCACAAGCCAATTTAAATTCATACAAGGTTGCTTGGGAAAGCTGTGAAGAACAGATAGGAGAATAGACTGGAGAGGTGCAAGCATGGGAATTAGGAGCCTCGTTTGGAGGTGTGCTGCAGAAGTGGGGCCTAAAGAGAGCTTGGACTGGGTTGAAAAATGAATGGAGATGAGGAAGTGCAGACCATACACATATAGCTCCTGAAAGGGAGCAGAGAGACAGGATGCGTGTGGAGGCAGATTGTATCTATGTGGAAGGCGACCTTAGATGAGGTTAGGGATGTAAGTCCAGCTCCTTGGTGAATTAACACATATGTATCTCTGTGTGTAGAGTTGTAGCACTTCTAGAAGATTAGACATTTGAATCCTGGCTCTGGCTCAATCTTGAAATCTAAGTAACTTTAAGCATATCACTTTGAGTACTTCCAGAAGATTAGACATTTGAATCCTAGCTTTGGTTTTGTCTCCAAATCTGGGTAGCTGAACATATCGCTTGTACTTACCTTTGTGTGTATGTTTTTTTCCCCCACTCCCTGGTGATTTTATAATTTTTTTAAAAAATGCAGTCTTCCTGCAATGTTCTTTAATAGTGTAATTTATATGTGTTAATATGGGTTAATTTTAAAAAATTGAATTAGCAGAACTATGAATGGTCATGTAGGAACATTTGTGATAGGATTCTAAGCTTTTGCTCATTGATGATCATGGATAAGCTGCTTTCAAATTAGCTTAAATAGACAGACACCAATAATAAAGTCTGGTGGTAAGGAGAAAGTAACCCTTCCAATGTAGATGGGGTAAGGACCGATAGAGCCCTGGGGATGGTTATGAGCCACTTTCTTGTGTTTCAGTGGTATCTCTCCTTACCTGGTCTTTTTCATTGCATGAGACACATCCTCTGGCAGGAGTGAGCAGTGATAGCTGTTAAAAAGATAAGAGAGGTACATCTGGTCTGTTTTCTGAGAACCCATTTGTATTAGGGTTTTCCAGGCAAGCAGAACCAATAGGATGTACATACATGTAAAAAGAGATTTATTATAAGAAATTGGATCACACAATTATGGAGACTGGCAAGTCTAAAATTTGCAGGGTGGGCCAGCAGGCTGGAAACCTAGGAAAGCCAACACTCCATTTCAAGTTTGGAGGCAGTTGCTCTACAGCCTGGAAGAGCTGATGTTACAATGAAGTCCGAAGGCAGGCTGCTGGAAAATTCTTTCCTGTTCGAGGGAGGCCAGGCTTTTTGTTCTGTTCAGGCTTTCAACTGACTTGATGAAGCCCACCAACATTATAGAGGGCAGTGTGGTTTACTCAAAGTCTACCAATTTCTATGCCAGTCTCTTCCAAAATACCCTCACAGAAACACGCAGAATAATGTTTGACTAAATATCTGGGCACCCTGTGACCCAGCCAAGTTAACACAAAATTAGCCATCACATCACATTTAGCAGAATACACTGGTCTAAACATCAGTAATGAACATCCACAGATAGCCTGATGGGGCATTATGGAAAGATAGAGTATCCAGTGATCAGTTCCTAGTTATAGGGCCGTAGAACTCAAAGTTACTCCAAAGATCAGTCAAATCATTTGCTGCCTCTGAACTTCTTTTGGGAATGCTGGCTTAAATCCTGGCAAATAATTAGAGTATTAAAAGAATGTCAGCAGACTAAATTTGGGGCTTCAACATGCTTATGTATTTTTTACTTTTATTTTGCTGTGGACTGGATTGGCTTTTCTAAGCCCTGATGAACATGCCATGGTGAACCTAAAAGCATTTCTTATGATTTACTTGAGATAAAAATGTAATTGGCCAAAGAGTTGGGAGAACTTCATGGTTAAAGACTGTTGTTTGTAGACTTGGACTGAGAGGAGAAGTTGTGGCAAGGGCATTTCATTATTTTATTCTTTGAGTTCAATAAATCATACCTTCTTGGCAGTGTTTTTTTGTGGGTTTTTAAGATCTGAGTTTTCTAAGCATGGTACATTCATGAGGCCACTGACATAAGACCCCGGCCTTCCTTCCCTTGGTGCTTAGATGATACATAGATGAGATTCAGCCCCGAGGCTCAGACTTGAGCCCCTTGACAGGGCTCATCTCCTCTAGGATAAAAGGGTAAAAAGAAAGTACTACATATGGCAGTGTTTATCTGTGTGTCCACCCATCCGCCCATCCATCCATCCATCCATCCATCCATCCATCCATCCATTCATCCATTCATTCCATTCATCCACCCACCCATTTAAATGTCCATCCATCCATTTGTCCGTCCGTCCATCCATCCATCCATCCATCCATCCATCCATCCACCTTTGCCACAGTGTAAAAAGGTATCTGTGTCCCCATGCCTGCTCATCTTCTCCTTAAATCACAACTCCTACAAAGTAGGTTCTTTTCTCAGATGTATAAGTAGGAGTCTTGTGAAAGTTCATGCAAAACCTGAGAACTTGTTTTTTAAGCAGGTTCCCCAGACTTTTTGATGTAATTAGAAATTGAATATTAGCATGGTGCATCTTTTTGGTGATGAGCACCAAATTTTCTTCTCCCAGCCTCCCTAGACTTAAAGTAGTATGTGTTGGCTTCTCATGTAATTTTTAATTTTTAAATTATTTTTTTCTTTTATTATTTTTATTTTTCCATAAGTTACTGGGGTACAAGTTGTATTTGGTTATATGAGTAAGATCTTTAGTGGTGATTGGTGAGATTTTGGTGCATGTGTCACCCAAGTAGTATACGCTACACCTTATTTGTACTCTTTTAATCCCTCGCCCCACTCCCACTCTTCCCCTGGAGTCCCTAAAGTACGTTGTATCATTGTTATGGCTTTGCACACTCATAGCTTAGCTCATACATATCAGTGAGAACATACGATGTTTGGTTTTCCATTCCTGAGTTGCTTCACTTAGAATAATAGTCTCCAATCTCATTTAGGTCAGTGCAAATACTGTTAATTCATTCATTTTTATGGCTGCATAGTATTCCATCATGTATATGTATGTGATGGAATATGTGTGTGTGTATATATACACATACATCATATATATGTATCATATATATCCATCATATATATATGTGCATATATATACATATACATATATATGTGTGATATATATATTACAGTTTCTTTATCCACTTGTTGATTGATGGGCATTGGGGTTGGTTCCATGATTTTGCAGTTGTGAATTGTGCTGCTCTTTTTTTGAGACGGAGTCTCACACTGTTGCCAGGCTGGAGTGCAGTGGTGTGATCTCAGATCACTGACACTTTCTCCTGGGTTCAAGTGATTCTCTTGCTTCAGCCTCCCTAGTAGCTGGGACTACAGGCATGAGCCACCACGCCTAGCTAATTTTTGTATTTTTAGTAGAAACAGGGTTTCACCATGTCGGCCAGCATAATCTCTATCTCTTGACCTCATGGTCCGCCCACCTTGGCCTCCCAAACTGCTGGAATTGCAGGCGTGAGCTACTGTACCTGGCTATGCTGCTATTAACATGCATGTGCAAGTATCTTTTTCTAATAATTACTTCTTTTCCTCTGGGTAGATACCCAGTAGTGGAATTGCTGGATCAAATGGTAGTTCTACTTTTAGTTCTTTAAGGAATCTCCACACTGTTTTCCATAGTGGCTATACTAAAATACATTCCCACTAGCAGTGTAGAAATGTTCCCTGTTCACTACATGCATGCCAACATCTACTGTTTTTTGACTTTTTGATTATGGCCATTCTTGCAGGAGTAAGATGGTATCACATTGTGGTTTTGATTTGCGATTCCCTGATCATTAGTGATGTTGAGCATTTTTCATATGTTTTTTGTCCGTTTGTATACCTTCTTTTGAGAATTGTCTATTCATTTCCTTAGCACAATTTTTGATGGGATTTTTTGTTTTTTTATTACTGATTTGTTTGAGTTCATTTTAGTTGTAGATTCTGGATATTAGTTCTTTGTCAGATATATAGATGGTGAAGATTTTCTCCCACTCTGTGGGTTGTCTATTTGCTGACTGTTCCTTTTGCCATGCAAAAGCTCTGTAGTTTAATTAGGTTCCAGCTATTTATCTTTTTTTTTTTTTAATTGCATTTGCTTTTGGGTTATTGATCATGAAATCCTTGCTTAAGCCAATGTCTAGAAGGGTTTTTCCAATGTTATTTCTAGAATTTTCATAGTTTCAGGTTTTAGGTTTAAGTCCTTATTCCATCTTGTTGATTTTTGTGTTAAGTGAGAGATAAGGTTCCAATTTCATTCTCCTACAGGTGACTAGACAATTATAGCAGCCCATTTGTTGAAAAGGGTGTCCTCTCCCTACTTTATGTTTTTGTTTGCATTGTTGAAGATTAGTTGGCTGTATTTGGGTTTATTTCTGGGTCTTTTCCATTGGTCTCTAGTCTGTTCCATTGGTCTATGTGCTTTTTTTAAATGCCAGTATGATGCTGTTTTGGTAACTAAGGCCTTACAGAATAGTTTGAAATCAGGTAGTGTGATGTGTCCAAATTTGTTCTTTTCACTTAGTTTTGCTTTGGCTATGTGGGCTCTTTTTTGGTTCCATATGAATTTTAGAATTGTTTTTCTAATTTTGTGAAGAATGATGGTGGTATCGATGGAACTGCATTGAATTTGTAGATTGCTTTTGGCAGTATGGTCATTTTCACAATATTTATCTATTCTATCTAACTATTTATCTATCTATTCACAATATCTACCTGTCCATGAACATGGGATGTGTTTCCATTGGACTGTGTCATCTGTGATTCCTTTCTGCAGTGTTTTGTAGTTTTCCTTGTAGAAGTCTTTTGACTCCTTTGTTAGGTGTATTCCTAAGTATTTTATTTTTTTTGCAGCTATTGAAAAAGGGTTGCGTTATTGATTTGATTCTCCGCTTGGTCATTGTGGGTGAATAGAAGCACTACTGATTTGTGTATGTTAATCTTGTGTCCAGAAGCCTTGCTGAATTATTTTATCCGTTCTAGGAGTTTTCTGGAGGGGTCCTTAGAGTTTTCAAGGTAAACAATCATATCATCAGCAAACAGTGACAGGTTGACTTCCTTTTTACCAATTTGGATGCCTTTTATTTCTTTCTCTTGTCTGATTGCTCTGGCTAGCACTTCTGGTACTATGTTGAAGAGGAGTGGTGAGAGTTGGCATCCTTATCTTGTTCCTATTCTCAGAGGGAGTGCTTTCAACTTTTCCCCGTTCAGCATTATGTTGGCTGTGGTTTGTAATAGATGGTTTTTATTACATTAAGATATGTTCCTTGTATACTGATTTTGTTGAGAGTTTTAATCATAAAGGGATGCTGGATTTTGTCAAGTGCTTTTTCTGCATCTATTGAGATTATCATGTGATTTTTGTTTTTAATTCTGTTTATGTGATGCCGCTCATTATTGACTTGTATGTGTTAAACCATTCCTGCATCCCTGGTATGAAACCTAGTTGGTCATAGTGAATTATCTTTGTTGTATGTTTGATTTGGTTAGCTAGTATTTTGTTAAGGATTTTAGCATCAATGTTCATGAAGGATATCAGTCTGTAGTTTTCTTTTTTGGTTATGGCCTTTCCTGGTTTTGGTATTAGGGTGATGCTGGCTTCATAGAATGAATTAGGGAGGATTCCTTCATTCTCTCTCTTGTGGAATAGTGTCAGAAGGATTGGCACTTTGTCTGGTAGAATTCTACTGTGAATCCATCTGGTCCTGGAATTTTTTGTTTGTTTGTTTGTAATTTTAAAATTGCCATTTCAGTCTCACTGCTTGCTATTGGTCTGTTCAGGGTATCCAATTCTTCCTGATTTAAGCTAGGAAGGTTGTATTATTCCAGGAATTTATCAGTCTTTTCTAGGTTTTCTAGTTTATGTGAATAAAGGTGTTATAGTAGCCTTGTATGATCTTTGTATTTCAGTGGTGTCAGCTGTTTTGCTTCTTAGTGAGATTATTTGGATTTTCTATCTTCTTTTCTTTGTTAATCTTGCTAATGATCTATCAATTTTATTTATCTTTTCAAAGAACTATGTTTTTGTTTCATTTATCTTTTGCATTTTTTTTTGTTTCAATTTCATTTAGTTCTACTCTGATCTTGGTTATTTCCTTTGGGTTTGTTCTAGTTTCTCTAGTTCTTTGAGGTGTGACTTTAGATTGTCTGTTTGTGCTGTTAGACTTTTTGATGCAGCCATTTAGGGCTATGAACTTTTCCTCTTAGTATTGCCTTTGCTATATCCCAGAGGTTTTGATAGTTTGTGCCGTCATTGTCATTCAGTTTGAAGAATTTTTAAATTTCCATCTTGATTTCATTTTTGACCCAATGCTCATTCAGGAACAGGTTATTTAATTTCCATATATTTGCATAGTTTTGAAGGTTCCCTTTGGAGTCAATTTCCAGTTTTATTCTACTGTGGTCTGAGAGAGTGCTTGATATAATTTCAATTTTCTTAAACTTATTGAGGCTTGTTTTATGGTCTATCATATGATCTATCTTGGAGAAAGCACCATGTGTTGAATAGAATGTGAATTCTGTGGTTGTTGGATGAAATGTTCTGTATATATATGTTAAGTCCATTTGTTTCAACCGATAATTTAAATCCATTGTTTCTTTGTTGACTTTCTGTCTTGAAGACCTGTTTAGTGCAGTCAGTGGAGTATTGAAGTCCCCTGCTATTATTACATTACTGTCTATCTCATTTCTTAGGTCTGTTAGTAATTGTTTTATAAATTTGGGAACTCCAGTGTTAGGTGCATATATATTTAAGATTGTGATATTTTCCTGTTGGACAAGGCCTTTTACCATTATGCAATGTCCCTATTGGTCTCTTTTATCCATGGTTGCTTTAAAGTTTGTTTTGTCTGATATAAGAATAGCTACCTGTTCACTTTTGGCGTCCATATGCATGAAATGCCCTTTTCCACCCCTTTAAGTTTATGTGAATCCTTATGTGTTAGGTGAGTCTCCTGAAGGCAGCAGATACTTGGTGAGTTCTTGTCCATCCTGCTGTTCTGTATCTTGGAAGTGGAGCATTTAGGTTATTTACATTCAATGTTAATATTGAAAGGTGAGGCAGTGTTGCATTCATTGTACTCTTTGTTGCCTGTGTACTTTTGTTTGTTTGTTTGTTTTTGCTTTTTAACTTGTATTTTTTGCTTTATAGGTTCTGTGTGATTTTTACTTGAAAGACGTTCTGTTTTGATGTATTTCCAAGATTTGTTTCAAGATTTAGAGATCTATTTAGCAGTTCTTGAAGTGGTGGCTTGGTAAGGGCAAATTCTCTCAGCATTTGTTTGTCTGAAAATGATTGTATCTTTTCATACATGATTCTTAGTTTTGCTGGATACAAAATTCTTGGCAGATAATTGTTTTGTTTGAAGAGGCTGAAGATAGGACCCCAATCCCCTCTAGTTTGTAGGGTTTCCACTGAGAAATCTACTGTTAATCTAATAGGTTTTCCATTATAGGTTACCTGGTGCTTCTGTCTCACAGCTCTTAAAATTATATCCTTCACCTCAACTTTGGATAACCATCAGGTACATAGGTTATGTACCTGATGACAGTGTACATAGGTGAAGATCTTTTTGTGATGAATTTCCCAGGTGTTCTTTGTGCTTCTTGGATTGGACGACTAGGTCTCTAGCAAGGTCGGGGAAGTTTTCCTCAATTATTCCTCCAAATATGTTTTCCAAGCTTTTAGAATTCCCTTCTTCCTCAGGAACACTGATTATTCTTAGGGTTGGTCATGTAACATAATCCCATACTTTTTGTAGACTTTGTTCATATTTTCTTATTCTTTTTTCTATGTTTTTATTGAATTGGGTTAATTCGAAGACCTTGGCTTTGAGCTCTGAATTTCTTTCTTCTGCTTGTTGGATTCTATTGCTGAGACTTTACAGAGCATTTCACATTTCTAAAAGTGGGTCTGAAGTTTCCTGAATTTGTGATTTTTTTTTCTTTAAGCTATCTATTTCTTTGCATATTTCTCCTTTCACTTCTTGTATCATTTTTTGAATCTCCTTGCATTGGGCTTCATCTCTCTCTGGCTCCTCCCTGTTTAGCTTAATAACTAACCTCCTAAATTCTTTTTCAGGTAATCAGGGATTTCATCTTGGTTTTGATCCACTGCTGGTGAACTAGTATGATTTTTTTTGGGTGTTGAAGAGCTTTGTTTTGTCATATTATGAGAGTTGATTTTCTGGTTCCTTCTCATTTGGGTAGGCTCTCTCAGAGGGAAGGTCTAGGGCTGAAGGCTGTTGTTCAGATTCTTTTGTCCCACATGGTGTTCCTTTGATGTAGTACTCTCCCCCTTTTCCTATGAATGTGGCTTCCTGTGAGCTGAACTGCAGTGATTGTTGTCTCTCTTCTGGACCTAGCTACCCAGAGAGTCTGCTTGGCTCTGGGCTGGTCTGAGGGGTTGCCTGCACAGAGTTCTGTGATGTGAACTGTCTATGGATCTCTCAGCTATGGGTATCAGTGCCTATTCTGGTGAAGGTGGCGGAGGGTGCAGTGGACTCTGTGAGGGTCCTTAGCTTGGATGATTTTATGCTGGTTGGCCTCCTGCCAGGAGGTGGCACTTTCCGGAAAGCATCAGCTGTGCTAGAATGGGGAGGAGCCAGCAGTGGGGGGCACCTAAGAACTCCCAAGATTACACGCCTTTTGTCTTCTATTAACAGCTTGGATAGGGAAGGACCATCAGGTGGGGGTGGAGCTAAGCACAGGTGTCTGAGCTCAGACTTTCCTTGGGTAGGTCTTGCTGTGGTTGCTGTTGGGGATGGAGATGAGATTCCCAGGTCACTGGGGTTGTGCACGTAGGAGGGTTATGGCTGTCTCTGCTGAGTCATGCAGGTTGTCAGGGAAGTAGAGGAAAGCCTGCAGTCACAGGCCTCATCCAGCTCCCATGCAAACTGAAGGGCCAGTCTCACTCCCGCCGTGTCCCTGCTACAGCCCCCCCTACAGTCTCTTTCCAGGCAGAGGGTGAGAGGGTCTTGAAAACTTGCCTGAGGCTATCTGCCTGCTACCTGAGAAAGAAAGGGTTTTAATTCTTCCCCTACCTGCAAAGTCTGCATGCCAGATTTGTACCCTCTTCTGAGTTCTGGCCAGGTTTCTCGCCCTGTTCAAATTATTAGTTTGCCTAGAGGATTCCTTCTCCCTGTGGAGTTTCACCCCCTGCTCCTCTGGCCACCCTCCCAATGTATTTCTGTGTTGCCAGGCAGGGATGGGCTGCCTGGGGACCCAGTGAACTCCCAGGGACTTTCTGCTGCTTCCTCTACCCCTGTATTTCACTCAGCTCTCTAACTTGACTCAGCTCCAGGTAAAGTTGGAAACTTCTCCCGCAAACAGACCTTCAACTTCTCCACTGGGGATGTGTGTTTGGGAAAGGAGGGTTGACCTTTCCCAATTCTGCAGTTGGGGCACTCACAGTATTTGGGGGTCTCCCTGGTCCTGAAGAAGAAGTATGCTTCCTTCAGAGGGTCTGTGATCCTCTCGGGATTACTGGTTTTTTTCTTGCAGTCAATTTGGAACTTAAAATTCACAGTGCAACCCTCCACGTGCTGCTCTGCCCAGAGCTGCAATCTAGTACTCTCTTCTGCCATGATCCCAGGAGCCATTTTTTTTCTTTTAATATGGGGGTTTGAAGTAAAGAGTATAGGATACACAGTTTAGTGTGGCCCTGAACTCCAATAGATTTGCTTTTAGCTGCTTTTGACCAGTCATCCCTATAACTCCATCAGTGGAGTTAAGAATACATAAGCAAGCCCTGTTTTACAACCCTTCGTTTATAAGTTATGTGAGCACCTCAGAAAAAATTTCCATGCAGACATCATTAGACACTAGGATTAGGTTTCAGACTGCCCCACTGAAGCAGATGTAAATCTTAATGAGTACACAGTGACATGGTTTTGAGTATTGGAACCCGAGCACTATATGATGTAGAAGGAAGCTTTTCTCTCCTAGGAAGGGTCTACACACTTGCACCATACACCCACCCATACAAACACACACCTTAGAGGAGACAGAGTGCTCACTAGTGTGGACTACTTAGCTAATTAATTTTAAGTAGACAAACAACAAAAGAGCACCATCATATTTTTTTTTATGTAACAGACAATAACACCTCCACAAACCCTGTTCGTGCTATTCTACTGTGACTTTCTCAGATTCCACCAAATAGATCAAGTGTGGAACTATTTCAGATTTCCCTTGTTAAACTGACTTCAGTAGGAAACTCACAGAAACTTTGATTGTGAACACCAGGTAAAGAAAGCCATGTTTTACTCCAGATTGCTGGGAGTTTGTTTTTTTCAAATGTGCGTTTGTATTTGCTGCAGAGTGAGAACTTTCGGCGTGGCAGAAGGAAAGCCTGCACCTGTTCAGAGATGACGCCTGCAGCCATCTCCTGATGCTCGGCTCTGAGCTGGCTAATGTTACTGCTGGGCTTGCTGGAGAGTGTGGGTGTTCTGCCAGGGACCTCTTTTTCTCCCTCAGCTCAATTCCACCTTGTTCTTTCTTGTATGGGGAACTTGGAAACTCAGATAGCTGGGTGTATTTAGAAAATAGGCTGGAGAAAGGAGATAGGTGTGAGAATTCATTTTAGTAAGCCAAATTTAAAACTTTTTCAACTTGCATTGTCTGGGGATCTCATTATTTTATAATTTTTTATATCGATAAAGAATAGGATTAATTATAATTGATAGTTCTGGACAAAGTGTTTAAAAAATCCTCCCAGGATGGTTTCCAGGGACTGGATATGGATGTTTGTAAAGCATAACCACACTTTTACTACCTTCCAAAGAATGGTCTAGATGCTGTATAAACCATCATACTTACTTTATCTTTTAAAAAGTTAAATAAAACTTTTTGTAACCTAGTGAAATAGTCACTCTGGCAACATATTACAACAATAGACACTTACTTGGCTCTCTGAGAGTTTTGCTGTACATATGCTGAAGATTTATAGTTTGGCAAAAACACTGTGTTTTCTTCTAGCAGCAATAAACACTTTTCTAAAATCCTTTGGAAACGCTATAACATATCAGGTGCTCAGATGGGGTGCAGAAAAACAACAGCTTAGGTCAGACATTCTCATCGACATGTTCTGGAGCCCACACAAAAGCCAATATAGTGCGAAGGTACCTCCCAAGCAGCCCTCTCCACAACATTTTGAGCAGGAAATCCCTTGGTTTTTTTTCCTTTAAGTGGAATGTTCATTTGGTTAAACTTTCACCAGGCATTTCCCATTTGTTTACTGCATAGCAGGCACTAATGCCACCATATGTCAGTGATAGTACTAAGAAATGCCGTTCTGCAGGCACAAAGGAGAATGTAGCATTAGGCGCGGGTGTATGGGAAGAAGGGAGTACATTGAGACAAAGTTTCCTCAAAGAGGTGACATTTGGACTGATTCCTTGAAGACAGAACTGGAGTCAACTGGAAAAGAAGGGAAAGGGACACCGCAATCAGAGGGAACAGCTTTGATGAGGTTTGGAAGAGAGAGTGTGTAGTGCAGTCGGGGATGGTAAATAATTTGGTGGAGTGAGGCAGAGGTATAAGGTATATTGGTGGGTGCTGAGGCCAGACAGGATAGAGCTTAGTCTCCATTCTGAAGATGCTAGGAAGCTGTTGAAGATTTACATAAAGTATTGGCACATTTGACTTATGTTTTTATTTTATTTATTTTTATTTTTTAGAGATGGGCTCACTCTGCTGCCCAGTGGAGTGCAGTGGTACAATCATAGTTCACTACAACCTTCAACTCCTGGGCTCAGGTGATCCTGCTACCTCAGCCTCTTGAGTAGCTGGGACTATAGGCTTGCACCACCACACCCGACTCATTTTTCATTTTATTTTTTTTGTAAAGATGGGATCTTGCTATGTTGCCCAGACTGGTTATGGACTCCTGGACTCAAGCAATGATTTTTCTGCTTCAGCCTCCCAAACCACAGGCATTACACGTGTGAGCCTCTGTGCCTGGCCTGTGGCTTATAGTTTAGAAAAGCCCCTCTGGCTGTCCATGGAGATGGAAATGGCATTAGAGGTAAAGCCAGATGATGTCACTGTCTTATGTACTGTTGTGACTTTGGTGGCATTGGAGAGGGGCCTCTGTCACCCAGAGAGTTAATTGGTTTTGTTCCTTGATGGATAAAATTCCTCAACTTTTTTTTTTGGAATGGAGAATTCTGGGATAGTTGAGTGGAATTTTTGGCTATATGTTTGTTTGTTTGTTCTGCTTCAGGTCCCCCTAATTCCCTTTGGGTAATTATACTCCACTGTTGACTATTGACTTTGTAAGTAACTGTTAAGATCTCCCAAGAGGTCCCTTTGGCTAGCTTTTTCTCCCTGCCCCAGTATAGCCATTGGGTGAACAGGTGGCGTAGGCTCAGCCATTCTGACACTGTCAGTTGAGTGACTGGAGAATGAAAGAGAACGCTGCAGTGAGTTCTTTCCTATGGTGGCTCCCTGAAGAGGTATCTTCCTCTATAAATTATTCCTGTAGTTTCCTTTCTCGATTTTTTCAACTTTTATTTCAGATTCAGGGAGTATGTGTGCAGATTTGTTTACATAGGTATATTGCTTGATTATGAGGCTTGGGGTATGATGGAACCAGTCATGCTGGTAGTGAGCATAGTACCAAATAGGTCGTTTTTCAACCCTTGACCCCCTTCCTACCCCCCATCAGTAGTCCACATTGCTTATTGTTCCCATCTTTATGTCCATGTGTACCCAATATTTAGCTCCCACTCACATAAGTGAGAACATGTGGTGTTTGATTTTCTATTTCTGTGATAATTCTCTTAGGATAATGGTCTTTAGCTGCATTCATGTTGCTGCAAAGGACATGATTTTGTTCTTTTTTATGGTTGTGTAGTATTCCATGGTGTATATGTAGCACATTTTCTTTATCCAATCCACGGTTGATGGGCAACTAGGTTGATTCCATGTTTTATTATTGTGATTAGACTGCGAAGAACATACAACAGCATGTGTCTTTTTGGTAGAATGATTTGTTTTCTTGGATATATACCCAGTAATGAGACTGCTGAGTTGAATGGTAGTTCTGTTTTGAGTTCTTTGAGAAATCTCCAATCTGCTTACCACAATGGCTGAACTAACTTACATTCCCAGCAACAGTGTATAAATGTTCCCTTTATTCAGCAACCTTGCCAGCGTTTCTCTGATGATTAGTGATAATGAGCATTTTTAAACATATGTTTGTTGGCCGCTTGTTTGTCTTCTTTTGAAAGGTGTCTGTTCATGTTCATGTTCTCTGCTCACTTTTTAATGGAGTTCTTTGTTGTTGATTTAAGTTTCTTATAGATTGTGAACGTTAGTCCTTTGTCAGATGCATAATTTGCAAAACTTTTCTCCCATTCTGTAGGTTGTCTTTTTACTCTGTTTATAGTTTCTTTCTGTACAGAATCTTCTTACTTTAATTAGGTCCCACTAGTCAATTATTGTTTTTGTCAAAATTACTTTTGATGACATAGCCATAAATTCTTTGCCAAGGCTGATGTTGATAAAGGTATTTCCTTTAATAAATGATTTTTAGAAAGAAAACCTAGGTTTTCTTCTAGGATTTTTATAGTTTGAGATCTTACATTTAAGTCTTTAATCCATCTTGAGTTAATTTTTATACACGGTGATAAGTAGGGGTTCAAAGTCATTCTTCTGCATATGGTTAGGCAGTTATCTCAGCACCTTTTATTGATTAGGGAGTCCTTTCCCCATGGCTAATTTTTGTTGACTTTGTTGAAGATCAGATGGTTATGGGTATGTGGCTTCAATTATGGTTCTCTATTATTTTCCAGTGGTCCATGTATCTGTTTTTACACCAGTACCATGCTGTTTTAGTTACTCTAGCCTTGTAGTGTAGTTTAAAGCCAGTAATGTGATGTCTCTAGGTTTTTTTTTCCCCTTAATATTGCTTTGGCTATTCAGGCTCTTTTTTTGGTTTCATATAAATCTTAAAACAGTTTTACCTAATTCTTTGAAAAATGACATTAATAGTTTGACAGGAATAGCATTGAATCTATCTGTAGATTGCTTTGAGTAGTATGGCCATTTTAATGATGTTGATTATTCCTGTAATTTTGACTTTCAGGTTCCTCAGAAGGGCCCTGACTCCTGTCTGCTTCCAGGTGTGACTTTTCAGTCTCCTCTTTGATTCTAGGAGTTTCACATAGCCATCTGAAAAAAATTGCATTTGTTTGAGTTAGCTGCAACCAGTTGCTGCTGCTTGTGTCCAAAGAACCCTAATAGATGAAGGAAATGTCCAGAGGTCTTGCTTCACACCAGAGTTTAAAGACTAATCTCCTAGGCTTTGCTACTGGTTTGAGAGGGGCACAAGGAGAGAACACAAGAACATTATTTTTAAGGAGGGAGCAAGGGATGTTCTCAATGGGGCAGAGGAAACTGGATTCCTGCAGACCAACTTTGCTGGCATGCCAGTATTGTTGCAGGCTGGTCTTGCTCTCAGGTCTACCTGGAGTGGGTCAAGTTAGCATCAAAGAGCTCGGAGCAATTCCTGTGTACTTACAATTCCACTTCTTTCTCAGAGGGCACTCAGGGCTATGGTAATACTTAGTGATAAAAATAACAATAGTAAATATTGATGTAGCACTTACAGCACTGATGTAGACACTATTATAAATGTGTTATACATATTAACCCATTTATTTCTTATAACTAAACTTTGATGTAGGTACTATTATCATCTTATCTTATATTGTTATTATATTACATGTGTCTGCCCTTTGCTTTCAGTCATCTATTACCCATCAACAGATGAAGAAACTACAAGGAACAATTTAAATAATTTAGCTAAGTTATACAAATACAAAGTGGTAGTTACAGAATCTATGCTGTTACTCCTGGATTCAAATCTTAGCTCTACTTCTTTTTGGCTGGGCAAGTTATTTAACCTCCGTGTCCTCAGTATCCTCATTTGCAGAATGGGAGTAATAATAGTATTGATTTATCTAGTATTAGGTAGCATAAAGTAAAATGTTTACAATAGTGACTGGCACAAAGTAAGCACTGTATAAAGGTTTTTCCAGAATAGTGATTTGATAATGGACCTGAACATACGTACTTTATAGATATAAGCCCATAGCAAATTGTGACTCTTCTATTAATCCCTGTGCTTTGTAGGTGTTTTGTAGTCTTCACAAAAAGGGCATGAGGTGATAAGTCATTGGTATTGTTTCCATGCTCATTTAGGGAGATAAGGCCAAAATGCAGTTTAATTTAAGGACATGGGCCTGGTGTGTCAGGACAGACAACAACCACTGCCTACAGAAGCAAAGAGTACGGTGAGCCTCCCCAGTATGGGTGTCACCGGAGAGCGGACTTGGGCTCTGAGGTTGCCACCTCTGCTTTCTACTTAACTATTTGAAACCTTAATTTCCTCATCTGTAAGTGGGGAATCATCATAATGCCTGCTCTTCTGCATTGATCTTGGGATTTAAAAAGATCATTTGCCCATTCATTACTTTTGACTGAGCACTAAGGATGCAAAAATCAAGAAAAAATGGGCCCTAATTTTGCAGAACTCACAGAGCAGTGTGAAGATGATGAGTAAATTGTTCTACTGCATTTCAGCAAGTTAAGTACTCTGGTGGAGGCAGGTGTTGGTAGGTGGGGTGCAGTGGAAAGGAGCCTGGTTTTGAGGTAGGAAGAGGTCTGGAGTCTGGGGTTGGTTCTAGAAAATATGGTAGAGCTGAGTCGTAAAGGACATTCTGAGCAGACCAAACAAGTGCAGAGAAGACCTGGAGTTGTGAGAAGCTAGAGTGCATTTGGAGATTTTCATTAATTCTTTTTTTTTTTTTTTTGAGATGGAGTCTTGCTCTGTTGCCTGTGCCGTAATGCAGTGGCGCAGTCTTGGCTCACGGCAACCTCTGCCTCCCAGATTCAAGCAATTCTCTTGCCCCAGCCCCCCTAGTAGTTGGGACTACAGGCATGTGCCACCACTCCTGACCATTTTTTGTATTTTTAGTAGAGACAGGGTTTCACCATGTTCACCAGGCTGATTTCAAACTCCTGAGCTCAGGTGATCTGCTTGTCTTGGCCACCATGCATGGCTGTTTTTCACTATTTCTTTACTGTTCTAGAGTTTCAGTTGGGTTGTGACAGGGAAGGCTAAGGGATAAGGAATAGTAACAATAACATTTAATTGAACATTTATTATGTCCCAAGCACAGAATGCTTTACTTGTATTATCTCATTTTTAATCCTTATGCCTTCTCTGTGGTATCTGATATAATATCCATGCTTTACAAATAAGGAAAGCGAAGCTCAAAGAACCTAAATGACTAACCCAAGGTCACACAGCTAGTGAGTGCTGAAGCCAGGATACCAACTCAAGCATTCTGGATCCAGAGTTTACCCTGAAGGCTGGAAGAGCCATGTGGGGACTTTCAGTGTGGCGAGTGGGGTATAACATCCAATGTGCGTGTTAAAGGTAACTTCAGCTTAGTATGAAGGATGAATTTGGGGGTAGGGAATGGAAATAGGTCTAAGGCAGGGGGGACAGTTAGTTGTCTATTGTGATGAACGAGGGGAAAAACACCGAGTATCTGGATTAAAACAGAGGCAGGAGGGATAGAAAAAGAAAATAGATCTGAGAGGCAATGGGGATGTGTATTTGCTCACCCTTGGTGCTGGCTGGCTGCCAGCAGGCCTGTGTGACAAGGGAAAAGTAGGGGCCTGGGATGATCTCCAGGTGTCTGGCCTGAGTAAGGAGGTATGAAGGGGATAGAGGATGAAGGGTAGATGTGGATGTGCTTATTTTAAGGCCCCAGTGGGACATTCAGATGGACACGTCTGGTAGGCAGCTATGAGAGTCTGGAATGTAAGAGGGAGACAGGGCTGGAGATGCACATCTGAGCTCCACTCTCAGGTGACACTGGCCAAGGAGAAGAGCGGAGGCACGTGGAGGATGCCATGGTAGTGGGTGAGGCGGGGTGGGAGATGTCACAAATGTGGCCCGTAGACTGTGTCTAGGCTGCAGGTGTCTTCAGTTTGGTTGATGATATTAAAACAGGAAGAACCATAGTTGCTAACATTTAAAAAATTGGGGAAATTTTTTATAAAAATAAAATTTGTAGGTGTTCTTGACAAATTGGGTGATCTGGCCTCCTGATACCCAAAGGTGAGGGACGACAGTTGGCCCGTTCCCTCTTTCAGCGGGACCGGTGCTCTCTAGTTGCTACAGTGGCCAGGTGTCGTCCTCCTCTCATTGTGGGCCCCTGCCTTGCTCCTGCAGGCATTGTATTAATATTTTGTGACCCCAGATTTAAGATTTGGGAAGAAGACACAGAGTTTCATAGATAAAGAAACGTGAGTAGTCAGACAAGTGGGAGAGAACACAGCAAGTGGTGTTAGTGGATTGCAGAAGCAGGGGAGGCTGGTAGGACAAATGCTATGCACAGGCAAGTCCGATGCAGATAAGCAGATTGGGAAGTGTCCTTTGGGTTTGGTCACCTGGAGATGCCCATAGCAAAAACTCCTCAAAGTGGGGTATTAGGTCAAGAATTGTAGAATAAAAGGAAGGAGGAATGTAGAAAATAATTTCTAGAAGCTGTGTTAACAGAGAGGCATTTGAGATTGGGAGACTTTAATATATGTGTGTGTGTGTGTGTGTGTGTGTGTATGCGTGTGTGTGTGCGTGTGTGTGTGTATGCGTGTGCGTGTGTGTGTGTGTGTGTTAATGTGAATGACTTGAGTATGTCTATATTAGGATGTATTTGATATAAAATAGTACTTTATTTGTCCTTGACTTACATTTGATGAAAACTACAGAAAGTCTAGTCTTAACATTGGTTGACAGATTATTCTAAAACTGGTGGTTTTTATGAAAAGGAAGGCTTCCAGCTTATAGGATGAGATAAAGTGCTTTTTATACATCTATGCAGGCAGCCCTGCCACTTTAGATCTTTACCAGTGTTAAATGCATTTTTGCTAGTTTAATATGCAAGCAGCCATGCCTTAAGATGGGTAGTTTTACATTTTAACAACTGTAGGTTAAGTCAGTTAGTATTAATGTGGTGATTTACCACCTGCATTTACTTATGAGTGTGTGCACCGTCCATTTCCTTTTAGTATTAGCCAGGTAGAATCTGTAAGATGATCTTATTCAGCATCACTTCTATTGCAGTCTGGGTTAGTGTGCTTTTATAGATGTTATGACATATCCCCAATTTTTCCATTTACTTTTTGGTATTTGTTTCATGATATAATTTGATCCAACCAATAACTTGTATATGTGTGTATGTTAGAACTTATCTATCTTGTCTTTAATAAAAAAATCTCTTAATTAAGGAAAATAATGTATATGCCATCTGCAGTGGTTGATAAATAAGCTACTTGTCTTCTGTGGTGACCACAGTTTCAAAAGCACATTTGTTGTGATTTTTCTTTTCTCCCAGTTAATGCAGTGGGCAAGAGAGACTTTAAAATTTGACACAGAATGGAAGCAGCCAGTAGCTAAGCTATTGGCAAATGTCAACCAACTCATTAATTAATTAATTAATTCAGCAAATAATTTTTTAAGAATTTACCATGTGTCAGATGAGGTTCTAGGGACTGGGAATGCAGTGAGGTAGAAGAGACACAAATCCCTGCATTCCTGGAGCTCATATTACAATGGAGAAGCAAACAGTAAATAAGATAATGAAATTAAAAAGTATATATCTAAGTATATTTTATAGAGCAATAAATCCTAGGATTAAAAATAAAGCAAGGAAGGGAATAGAAGTTTTAGGGGGTTATTGACATGTTAGATAGGGTAACCAAGGAAAGTTTTGTTGAGAAGATATCATTTGGGCGAAGACTGAAGGGAAGTGAGGAGGCAAGCCGTGCCATCACCTGGAAAAAGAGCAACCCAGCCACTGCAGAGGCCCTGAGTTAGGATGTGCTCACTTGGCATGCTAAGCATTAGGAGGGAGACCAGGATGCCAGATAGGAGTGACAGAGGGTGAGAGGAGTTGGAGGTAAGATCAAACACATGAAGTTAGGGGAGGGAGGGTGGTGGGCATTTTGACTCTGAGTAGGATGGAAGTCACTGGAGGGTAGAACATAGGAGTGACATGATGTGATGCACATTTTAACAGGATCTCTAGCTAAAGGATTCTTAATCCTTCCTTTTGCCACAGACCCCTTTGGGAGTCTGAGAAAGCCTATGGACCCCTTGTCAGAATAGTGCATTTAAATGCAGATGAAAGCCACAGGATATAAAGGAATCCAGTTGTGTTGAAGTGCAATTATCAAAATAGTAAAAACTATTTATGTGTTAGCAATATATGTGCTTATTAATTCATTAAATAAAATCTAGCAGTAGGTCCATTACTGTGATTCCAAAGTAATAATGAGTATAAGTGATATTTTGAGATCTCTGCAACAACTCTGATAGGATATGAAATTATTCATACTTCTACTGGTGTGAAGTCACTGGCACTGGTAACACACACTACCCTAAGCCAATGCCTGCATTTTTAATGGAAGGAATTGCTAAAATTTTAGTTAGAGATTGGTGAAAATAAGCATTTTGTTTTCTGTCTAAATTCAAGGACCTCCTGAATTTCAACACAGATCCCTACTCTGACTCTTAGGTGAACAGATTAAATGGAATACAAAAGAGGACTGGGATGAAGTAATGAAATGTTGCTAATGTTTCTGTTGTTGTCTACATGGCAGTTGGCACTACTGGAATTCACTGCTTGCCATTTCAGGTCACTGGGATTCCTGGTAGATTGGCACACCCAGTGGAAGTGTCTACTTTTTTTAAAAGATGTTCTAGGATGAGCAGTAACTCCAAGGGGTCTTTATAGTCTCTGACTGGTTCCTTGTGGCTAAAACTTTTAGGAGGCCTGGGGTGTGGTCCTTTTGTAGCAGCAGATTCTCTGTATGGCCACAGGCAATCAATCCTTTCTCTTCTCCCAGAGACATCTCTCACTTCGGTATTCATAGGTTCACAAAGGTGTGGATAGTACAGGCAGAGTTCTTCATATTTTAAAAGAAATAATCTGTATACATAGCTCTAGGTCATAGGCTACCTCCTATAGCCCAAGTCTACCATTTTCTGCTTTCTGTCCATACCATGAACTTTCCTGCCACCATACTTTTGTGTGTGTTCTTTCCTCTCTTTGGAGAAGAGCCTTCTTACACTTACCTGGCTCCTTGTTCATACCTGACCCACCCTTCAAGGATTAGCTCCAAATGCTACCTATTCATGTAGCTGTCCCCACTTCCTTGTCTCGAGGGACTGTGCCTCTTCTGAACTTCCCCAGTACCTTCTCTGTACCTTTTCCCATGCCTGACATACTACTGCACCTTGCATTGCAGTTATTTATTTACCTATTTACCCTCCTTTTTGTTGTTCTCAGCTCCTGTAAGCTTCGAGGGCAAGATCCATGTTATCTTTTATCTTTGGTAGTTCCTAGGATACTGCCCGTCATAAAGCAGCCATGAGTGAACAGCAGCAGCTTGGGATAGTGGAGTGCTTTGGCTGGGGAATAGGGATCCTTTCTTATGTTAATCTATAAATTCATTGGATGTCAATCTCATTCCCTTTCTCCTCTGCCCAAAGGCTGGCTGGGGCTGCTTATGACCTTTTATTTTTCTATGCTGATATAACTATTTTCATAAATATTTTATAATACCTATTTATTTAAAGTTAGAAATGCACACAGTGTTGAGAGGTAGAGAGTAGAAAGCAAAATCACTCCAAATTCCATCATCCAGAGACAACAAATTTAATATTTTGATATATAGTCTCATTTACTCTAAAAAGTTAGACATATTTTACAAAGGTAGGATTATGCTATATATTACATCATAATTATTTCTGTTTTGTACTTAGCATATTGTGACTTTTTAATGGATTTACAGGCAGTAGAGCTGCAGTAGCTAAGAGAATGGCTTTGAAGCTTAATTGTTTGGGTTCAAATTGTGGGGTTGTCACTTAATAGCTTTTGATTCCACAAAATCAGTTAACTTCTCTATTTACCAATTTCCCCGTCTGCAAAATGAATGCAACAAAAACACTACTTGTCTTAGTGTTGTGAGGATTAAATGGATCTAGACATCTAAACAGCACAGGGCCAGACTTAGTATAAGGAAGCTGTAACTTCTGTAACTTTTACTATTTCAGCATTTTTAATCACTGCAGAGTATTCATTGCATGGCTACCTCCAGTCTGTTTAATCATTCCCCTATTGATGGATGTGCAGGTTGACTTTGACATTTCACTCTTACAAATAATTAATGATGCATTGAACAACCTTGTACATGCATCTTTGAATGCTTGTCTGATTTTTTTCTTCAGGACACATTCTAAATTGTGAAACCCTGGAATTCTGTGATACACATTGCTACCATGTCCTCCAGAAAGGTTTCTTTTAAGGAGTTTTCACCTCTGCAATTGTATGATACTTTCCTGCTCACTCCAAAGCTGCTTGCTTTCAGTTCATCTTTATATGCCTGTGTTAGTGCAGTCGTTTGATACATTCATATGGGACAGCCCTAGCCTCTGTCTCCAGCTAGCCATGCAGTAGGGAGATGACTACATGGTGGATGGAGCCAGGGCAGTTCCTTCCTAGGGCCAGGAACAATTGCATGGGCCACTCAGAGTAACCCTAGAGCCCTGTCAACGCTCAGTGGCTGTACGGTGCCTCCTTCTATGAGGTGTACACCCTTCCCCAGGGAAGCTCCTGGTCTGCCTGTCTCTGCTTTCCTTTCTCTAGATATTCTTGCTGAGGTGACACACCTGTGTCCCTGCTGCCTCCCCTCCATTCCCCAGGGGGAGGTTGTGTAGAAACATAGAACCGGAGGAAGGGAAGGTGGTGTTTAGTTACCCATGCATCAAGTCTTTGGGATTTCTGCAGTTGGTATCGTATTTACTCACTTTGAATGACCAAGAGAAATACAATTTATAGTAACCTTTCAAAAATAATTTAGAGACTTTGCTTTAGAAAGCCCTTACTGGTTTGTCCCTGAATGTATTAGACCCTGAGATGTTTTCATTTTCTTATTGAGACAGATTTTTAAAAATAATGTTAATTCAAGGATTTGCCGTATTAACTTAAGGTACTTCTTGAAATTTGATCATTTGGACAGAGTGGGTAATGGAGGGATATTCTTAGTAAAGCCCTGTCTGAATCAACTGGAAGATGTTGGATTCTGATTGCTTTGGATTATAGGATTTAAATATCAGTACAATTTTTTTCTAGCACACTAAATCCAATTATGGCAGTCTGATTATGATATTTTAATTTTATTTAAGCAAAACACTGGGTGACAAATTTCAATAGTTAAGCCAGATAGAGGTAGGGTTGGATTTCACCTTCCGTTATTGTTCATATAATGTTATTGCTCTCAGATTTTATTAAAAGTAGGTCTGTGGTTGATGAATGTTAGGAAGACTACCAAACCGAAATGAATTGGCGTTTTTTTTTTTCCTGGGACATCAGTTAGTCTCCACAAGGTCAGAGCTTTGGTCAGGAGTGGATGTATTCAGGAATAGCAGTACCTGCAGAAAGCTGCAGCAGGCTATAGATCTGAAACTAGATTAGTGCATGTGTATAGTATATCATCCTGACACTCAAAATGTTAGAAAATTTAAGACAGACTCACTAACCTTTAGACTCAAATTACATGAAGCATGGTTTGAAATTCTGCGAAAGGTTAAACTTGCTTTGCTCTTTCTTCATTTTTAGAGTTTTGATTGTATGACATTAGAAATGCCATCACTGAATTCTAAAAGAACAAGTGTTGGGAAGGTATCCCCAGCCCCTGTCAGCAGATGAAGTATTAGTACAATTTGTCAGTCCAAGCTTTCTGACCTTCCAGCTCCCAAACAGGTGTCTGAGGTTCTTTTACTCTACTTGTAGAGCACTGGTTCTCAAATGTGGACGGTTAATATCCCCGAGGGATATTGGCAGTATCTGGAGACATTTTTGGTTGTCACAGCATCGTGAGGGGTGGGTGGTGTGCAACTGGTATCTAGTAGGTGGAGGCTAGGGATGCTGCTAAATACCCTACAGTGCATGGGACAGCTCCCACAAGAAAGAATTGCCTAGCCCCATGATGTCTATAGTGCCAAGGCTGAGATATCTTGCTGTAGAAGTTTTCAAGATCAGGATATCTCCAGATAAGCCAGCTGGCTGCCAGGAGGGCACTCACAGGTCCCATATCCCAGGTAACATTATCACAGGTAAGGGCCAGCTCTCTCTTAGCCTTGCAACTTCAGAATTTCACTATCAGGTGTCCCAGAGCGGATCAAACTGTAGGCAGTTGACTTGCATGGAAACTCACAGGAAACTGCATAAATACACCTCTTTTCGCCTTACTAAGTTCCAGTACAGTCCTAGACAGAACTAGCAGACGGAATAGACACTTGTCTTGGCCGCATAGCTCATTTGCTCCTGATAGGAAGGTGTGTGGGAACCCAGATCAGCAGAAGGTGCCTCAGGGAGTCTGGAGTCAGAACAAAGGGAAGTCTTTGGGGATTATAAAGATACCTGAAACTCTGAGGTCTGGAAACTCAAAATCCCACTCTTGAGATGTCCCACCATTTGGGTTGGACATGCTGCGTCTTCAGGATGAGACTCTTCTGTTTTCATCACTGCTGGAATGGGTCTTTGGAACCAGTCTCAGTCTTTCACACTTTCCTTCTCTGCTTCTGCTACTGACCAACTGCTTTTCATTATCCATATTGATCCTTTTCATTAATTTACTCTTTAGTCTTGTTGGCTCGGGGAAGAGGAATTTGTTCAAAAAAATGTGTCATGCACTACTCTGTGACAGGGATAATTATATAAAGATTGATATTAGGACAGTGTCCCTGACTGGAGGCTTTCTCAGTCTAGTGGGTGGCACTGATGTGACAACATTTCAGAAGATTGTGGGCAGGACAGTGATGGGACCACACAGGATTCTGTGCAAGTACAGAGGACACAGACCTATGGTGCACTTTCACTTGGAGTGTCTACTTTGCTGTATCAGGCACTGATTTTGTAGTTTTTGGAGGGCAACCTTATTCCTATGATTCTGAGACCTGGGAGAAGGTTGCAGGGAGTCATTCTCACTCATGTGGACTGTCTGCTGTCCATTTGCTTTTCCTTGGGTTCTGTTCCAAGATTGGGTGTCAGATGTCTGGAAGATGACATGAGTCCAACATGCCACTTAGTCATTACTTCTTCCCTCTCAACAATGGAGGCGGTTGTTTGTTCATTTCTGAATGCTGTAGTCAACCCACCAGGAAACGCAGCCGGCCTGGAGGGAAGTATAAGGATGATGCAGAGGGTTATTGTGAAGAAAGGAGGGAACTCTGCAGAGGGTGGCAATACTTGAGTGAGCTTCATATGTTTTCCAGGATTGGGCTGAATCATTCAGCAAAATCAGAAACCTGTTCAGTGCTAAGTCACAAACAATGATCTCTTCTTTTGAACAGGCCAACACTGACCGGGCTGGTAGCAACATAAAGAAATGGAAAAACTGGCTGAGATTATTAGGCAGGGATGGGAGAATATGTTGAATGTACACATTTTTCTTTCCCAATGCCTCCTGACTTGGGTCATGTTCTGCCTACTACCCCCCATCCCTGCTTGACCTTCCCCAACAACTAAGAGGGATCTTGATTTTCCACACCAATTGAACTCAGGCATCTACCTGAGTTTATCTTCTGGCTGTGTTACACCTTAGGTGTAGGACTTTGGACAGATCATTTCTCTGAACCTCAATGTCCCATCTATAAAATGGGAATAATACCACTTACGGTGGCTGAGGGCAGAAGAGATGTGTATAAAATTAAAATGATACTTGACTTCTTATGGGTCTCAGATGATGCTAGTTATAATTTTATGTTGAGAAGTCACACTTAGAATGTGAATGCTCTTAGAGGGGTACTAATTTACATAAATTCATAATAAGAGGTATTGTCTGGTATTACATCTTGTCTGAAAATCCAGTTTTTTGGATAGGAATCATGATGGAAAATGGGGCAAGGCACAGGAATTCTGAGTTTCGTGGGGAGGGAGAGAGAGAGGGACAGCCTGGGATGTCCTTTGTTCATTAGACATAGACGAAAGGCCTACTAGGTACCAGTGCTATAAAAAGGATATACTTGGCTAACCTCCCAGTCTGTCCCTGGGCCAGCCATGACCTTCCTGTGGCAAGCCAGTGCAATGAACTTCTCGGCACTGCTTGGGGATTCTTAGAAATGCTGCATAACCTAAATATTGTGTGTGTGTGTGTGTGTGTGTGTGTGTGTGTGTGTGTGTGTAACTAATATAGTGACATCAAAGCTGTTTGCAGTTAATTACCTCTCAGCCAGATTAATCTTACCTTCCCTTAAAATGTGCTACAGTTGGAAAGGCATCTGATTGGGAAAGGAAGACTATGTGTGTGCTATATCCTTTTATCCAGGTGCAGCAGCAGTTCTGTGTTTCATTGGAATGCAAAGTACTGAGACTGACCCAGTGACATGCTACTGAGAGGCCATGAAGAAAGAGGAGGGAGAAAGGAGGAGGAGGAGGAAGGGGAGGAGGAAGAGGAAAGCATGGAGGAGGATGGAGGAGGAGTTTAGCACCTGAATTGATTTCACTTATCCCTGTTGAGATTTCTCTGTCTCCTCTGCTAAGTGTTCCATCTTAGAAGTTCAGTTTGGGTGGAGCTGCATTTTGCTTCTGAATCTTTCTTCGGTATCACCTCTGCCGGAGGTAGGAATTTACCCCTTAGCAAAGTCCAGATGTGCTGAAGGATTGCTCTGCTGTTGTTGGGATGACTTGGAAACTGTGTTCCTGTTTCATTCTCCTTTCCTTGCCTCTTGATATTGTTAGGATGCTATTTACTTGTTTATTTGGCTTTGGACCTGAGAGCTCTTGGTTAAATGAGGGCAGGCACTGCATCTGGTTTATAATCCCAACCCTAAGATGATGCCCAGCAGATCTTAAACCACAGCAAATGTTTGTTTAATGACTGACCTAGCCAGAGGCACTTATTTCATGATTTTTGCTCAGAATCAATATTTTCTTCTTCTTTTTTACCCCTCCCGCTTTTGGACCTGGTGTTGATTGGAAAACATGAAAATCAATGGATGGATGCTTAGAAGCTAGTACCAGTCTACAGGAATGCATCAGCATGAGGCAAGGCTTACCTGGGTGGAAACTGGAATTTTTTGCTTTTTAAAATTTATTCAGAGAGAGAAACTGAAATTTGGCTTTTTATTTTGTTGTTACAGAACCTTAAAACATCCCGCCAACACACACTTTATACACATAACCACACACAGAAACTGTGTTTGCACCTGAGTCTTTTCTGATCTGTGAAATGTAACTATGGGCAAATAAAGCAAAATTGAATTTGGCTAGGCCTTGAAATCTATTGATTTCAAATTACAGCAGCAGTGTTAATTCTATTATAGCAGTACCATCCAGAAGTAGGATTTTGAAATGCATTAAAATGCATTCATTTAGAAGCTTACAAGTATATCCTTGATGAATTTGCTGGGAGAATAACACTTCTATAAGAAACCATCTGGGAGAAACTGCAGCCCTAATCCTAGTGCCTGGTTTTATCTTTAGATGTTTTAGTGGCCTCTGTCAGTAGAGGAGTCCTAAGACTTTCACTACTATTGAGTACTGAGGATTCGTAAACCTAGTGCGTGTCATATGCCAGTGATGGTTCCACAAGGGGAAGAGACCACCACCCACCTGCTGAGAATTGGATAGTCCCATCAGCGAAGTGCCCAGAGTGCTAATCCTGAGTTAGAATGTCTTGGGTATATTTCTTCCTTGCAGTTACAGCTTGGCTGATGGTTTTTTCTGCAGGTGAGAGTGATTTTCCAGTGATTGCTTTGGCCTGTATCACCAGAAAACAGGATTCTTCCCTTCTTTTTGGTCACCAAATGCCTATGCGCACCACACATTCCAGTGTGCTGAGAAAAGCAGTTAATAGAGCTTCTTGGATGATGATGGACGTCCCACCAGGCAGGATGAAGGCAGAGCGTGTGGCATCTCCACCTCAAGGGTAAGAGTTGCCATTCTATCTTTTATTTTCTCAAACACCCATTATTTATCAAAGGAAGGCGAGAATGAACCTTACAGTGTAGCGAGAAAGATGGAAGTTAGACACTTCTGATTGTTAAATCCACTGGGCAGTTGGGACATATGACTAAGGGAAGAAAAGTGTTGGTCTCAAAGGATTAGTTTGGAATTATATTAAGGGACACCACTGGCCAGCTTTAGAAAATGCTGTGGTTCAAATTTCTTCCTTCTCCCTTTTTTGACATTTATAGTTCAGACTTCAGAGAGTGACACTACTGTTATTGTGACTGGATTCCATTTGTGTTCATGTTAGCGACTCTGGTTTAAAATGTATGTTGTGGGACTGGAATTGGTCAGAGTCTGGCTCAAGTCACAGAATGGGTAGCTCATCAGATGTACCTGGCCCAGAGGCACATCTTTGTTTGAACCACATAATGCTTGAAACATGCTGGATCAATTCTAACTAAACTTGAGATATCCCACATAAAGATCAGGGTTTCCAGGTTCTCCTGGGAACACAAAATAATACTGGGCCTCTGTTCCTAAAAAGGATTCCAGTGCTGAGTAGCCTCTGCCTCTTAGACAAGTGGGGACAGTGCACCACCATCCCCAACCAGCTCAGATGTTTGGCTTGATTGGTCACCAGAAGTATTTAATTTTGCCATGCCTGATCTGGATCATTCTGCTAGCTCATTGACAAAAGCAGTTAATAGCTTTTGTTAATTCTTCCAGATAAAAGCAAGTATCTTTTACTAGATTATGGGCAGCACTTAGCATAAGGGGCTGTAGCTGTGAGAGGATAATACGTAGTCCTTTCCACAGTGGAGCTTAGAGTCTAGAGTAAGCAACGATCAGACTTGTGGGGAATTAGGAGAATTGTAGAGAATATCGTAATGCCTTGTGATATGTACTTAAATGAATGTGGACACAAGTGGGCTATGGGAGAGGGCGAATACAGTGGGGAGGTAGAGAAGGGAGCACTAATAATTTGGCCTGGGCTCAAATTCTCCAAAACTCCTTCCCCTGGGCAACAGAGCTTTCCCATGACAGACTTCTGTACTTGCATGATTCCATACAACCTGGCTCAGTTGGAGATATGATAGAGTATTTACAGCAGGGTTTGGAGCCCCTCTTGTGGCAAAATCCACATTTTTCCTGTTTCTGTTTGAAAAGCTATCATCTGCGGTTTTTTGCTTTTTACAAAGAGGCAGCTTTCTGGCTGTTTGGCTCACTAAATCACTCAGCCTTCTGAGCAGCTCTCTGCTTGGAGATGAGCTGTGTGAATTACAGAGATCCCTGGAGTTTCCAGAGAGTAGCAGTCACACTAGATACAGATCCAGAGGGAATGAGTACAACTTTAATGCGATTGTACCAGTTGGTGGGAGTAAGAGAGGGGGAGGGAATAGAGGAAGGAAGTGGGGGAAGGTAGAAATGCTGTTATATCAATCTTTTATTTTTGGAATACAGTTTTACATGTATCTCGTGCTTTGTTTTTAAAAGACTTTTACATTTTTAATTTTATCCTCAAGGTGGGTTTATAATCTCCTTCTATAGATGAAGACTCCACCTGCCCAAGGTCATTCAAATGGGAAGAGGCAGCTTAGAAACAAGTTTTCAGAATCCTACCCTTTCCCTCTTTTGCTAGTTGCCACTGATAATTCAGCATGAATAAGAGGACACATTGTTTTTGTTTTGTAAAGTTCGGCATTTAAATGTGTTCAGTTTATGAATGCTCTGAAATGGGGCAGCCTGGGACCCTGCAGACGATCTGGACCTGTGCCATTGGTGTTTCATCTGGCTGTGGCCCATGCTGTCAGAACATGTCAAGTGCAGGACAGACCTGGGAGGGAGGGAGTTCCCTTGCCTGCCTGTTTGGCCAGTGGGACTCACACTTTACAGCAAGCCTTCCTCAGTGGACTGGGCTGCACCACTTGGAAAGCTGCTGGAGGGAATGGCTCCATGTAGGAGCCTCACCATGCTCAGACAAGGGTGTAAGAGAAGACTGTTACTGGGGAGGCGCCTGGTAGGAGGGTGCTGAGGAGGAGACATGGCGGTGGATCGAGTTTAGGTTTCCAATTCTGTTTACATTTGCTTGGTTTTATTTTGTATATCCCCACATGGCATGACCAGAAATTGAATTTAGTATATGACCTACTCTTTAAATAAATCTAAATGAGCTTTCTTTTTAAATTTAATAGAATGAAAGAAAACTCTTAGAAGAATGCTCCAAAAAAGAAGGCAATATTAATGCTGAAAATGGTGTATCTTTTTCTTTGTTGAAAAAGGACTAATGTAGATTTTTGGACATATGGAAGGAAAAACAAATCTAGGTTTTTATTTACTTTTATGAAATTGATACCAAAAAGCAGTTCTGTCCAGTAAGAAAAATTGGCTCGTATTATAATACTTTTATTACTTTTCTGATCAAAGCAGGTGCATTATCAGAGACAGCCATGAGCTTGTGTGTGTGTATGAGTCAGCCTTGAAAAGACGCAATTTTGAGATATTTTCTTAGGTGAGTTTGAGAGCATGAAGCAACAAGAGCAGGAAGTGTACCTGGAGAAGGTGAATGAGAGATTAATGGCTTTGAGAAAGCTTTACAGGTGCCAGTTGGAGACAAGTGAGTCAATGGTAGTTTTTATTTTAAGCTGCCAGTCAGTATCATGGATTTTTGACATCCTTTCCTTCTTTTCAACCTTATAAACACCAAGAGGCACAAGGTGGCCAAATACTGTATGTACAGTGTTCTCACCATGAGTGATTTGGGTTGATAGTAGTCAGGAGAATCGATACAGTGAACTTAAGCTTAACTTTAAGAAAAGAATGAAAAGCAGTTGGGTCTTCTACTTTGTGGCCAGTGCCACTGTACCCTCAGATGCACTTGATTTAAGACCCCATGTGTCCTCAGCATGTGAACGTCCATGTCCTTACAGAATGGCTAACAAAATATGCAAATGAGAACATCCGCCAGTCTCTACCTCCTCCCAGTTAAAAACAAACTAACTAACTTTAAATACGCATATTTGAGGCATCATGAAAAGAGCCTGCCCCATAAAAGCAGGACAATGTTGGGCAAATTCTGAGCCTCAGATGTCCCCATCTGCAGCACAGGAGTCTAAGGTCTACCAATTAGGGCTGTTGGAGGATTAAAGAAAATGATTCATTCACTCACTTACACATACTCATTGCCTGCTAGTGTCTGTGTACTGTGCCAGTTGCTGAGAATAAAAGAGTGAATAATAGTATATATGAAAGCACTTACCACAGAGTGCATAGCCTGAAAAATGATGCTTAGCAAATTTTTCTTAAAACAGGTTTCTTTTTTTTTTTTTTTTTTTTTGAGATAGAGTCTTGCTCTGTCACCTAGGCTGGGGTGCAGTGGTGTGATCTCAGCTCACTGCAACCTCTGCCTCCCAGGTTCAAGCAATTATCCTGCCTCAGCCTCCTGAGTAGCTGAGACTACAGGCGCCTGCCACCACACCTGGCTAATTTTTACATTTTTTAGTAGAGACAGGGTTTCACCATATTGGCCAGGCTGGTCTCGAACTCCTGCACTTGTGATTTGCCCTCCTTGGCCCCCCAAAATGCTGGGTTTACAGGCGTCAGCCACCACGCCTGGCCAAAACATTTTTAACGGAGAATTTTAACATGTACAAAAATAAAATAATACATTAAACTCCTGTATGCCTACCCATTACCCACTGCAACAGTGATTAACTTATAGCCATCCTGCCTTCCCATGTATTATTATGAAATCAATCCCCAATGTTGTGTAATTTTATCAATAAATATTTTAGTATGTATTTCCAAAAGATAAAGATTTTCTTATAAGAACATAATTATATTACTATTGGGACACTGAAAAATTAATGATAATTTTTTTTATGATATCAAGTATCTAGTTGTTTTTTTGTACTAGTTTGTTCTCATATTGCTATAAAGAACTATGTGAGACGGTAATTTATAAGGGAAAGAGATTTAATTGATTCAGAGGTCCACATGACTGGGAAAGCCTCAGAAAACTTAATATCATGATGGAAGGCAAAGGGGAAGCAAGTACGTCTTAACATGGTGAAGCAGGAGAGTGAGAGAGAGTGAAGTGGGAGATGCTACACACTTTCAAACAGCCAGATATCATGAGAATCCACTAACAATCATGCAAACATAACAAACAGCAAGGGGAAAACTGCCCCTATGATTCAATCACCTCCCACCAGGCCCCTCCCCTGAGACTTGGGGATTACAATTCGACATGAGATTTGGGTAGGGACACAGAGCCAAACCCTATCAGTTTTCAAATGTCCCTGATTTTATATATATATATATATATATATATATATATATTATTTTAAGCATTTGGCTGGTTAGAATCAGGATCTATACAAAGTCTGTATGTTGGATCTGTTCGATATGCCTCTTATTTGATCTGTGTCATTTGTCCTAAATGATTTCCCAGCCTTGATTTTGCTGATTGTTCCTCTGTGGTATTATCGAACTCCTCTAAAATATTTATTTTGTTTCAGAAAAATCTAATTATTTTGTTACATTAGGCTTAATTAGTGGGTTTAGATATTGTAACTCTGATCTTTGTTATGAAATTCTCCATCAGTTTTTTTTATCTGGATTTTATCAGCCAATGATAATCATTGACTAGATCCATTATTTGCATTGCAAAATGGCAAGATTTTAATTTTACCATTCCTTCTTTACTTATTATCTAGAATTCCTATTTATTTATTAACTTATTTTTATTATAATTTTTAAAAATAATAAATAGAAATGGAATCTCACTGTGTTGCTGAGGCTGGTCTCAAACTCCTGGGCTCAAGTGATCCTCCAGCCTTGGCCTCCCAAAGTGCTGGGATGGAATCCCTTTTTAAATAACAGTATTATTGAGATATACTTTGAGTACAGCAAAAAATCTACCTTTTTAAAAACAGTGTTTAATGCAGTGGTTTTTGGTATATTCATGACTGTACAACTTTCCAATTCCAAGACATCAACCCCAAAAGAAACCCAAATCCATTGATAGTACCCATCTCCCCTATCCCCAGACCCCAGCAACCGCTAATCTACTTTCTGTTTCTATGGTTTTGACTATTCTGGATATTTCATATAAATGAAATCATGCAATGTATGATCCTTTATTGTCTTTTTTTAGTAGGCTTTTTTCATTAGCATAGTGTTTTCAAAGTTTATCCAGGTAGTAGTGTGTGTCAAAATCTTCATTTTTTGATGGAGATTTAGATTATCTCCCCTTTTTGGCTATTATGAATAATGCTGCTGTGAACATTACATATATGTTTTTGTTTGAACATATGTTTTCATTTCTCTTGGGACTACACCTAGGAATGGAATTTCTGGGTCATATGGTAACTCTGTTTAACTTTTTGAGGAATGGGCTTAAACTGCTTTCTAAAATGGCTGTACTATTTTTACATTACTTCCAGTGACACACAATGGTGCCACTTTCTCCACATCCCTGCCAATATCTGATGTATTATAACACAACACTTGTATTATTATTACTTTTTGACTATAGCCATCATACTGGTATGAAGTGGTATCTCACTATAACTTTGATTTGCATTTTCCTAATGTCTAATGATGCTGATCATCTTTTCAAGTACCTTTTGGCCATTTATATGTTTTCATAGAAATGTCTGTAAAAATTATTTGCCCATTTAAAATGAGTTTATTTGTCTTTTTATTATTGGGTTGTAAGAGTTCTTTATTCTGGGTACTATATCCTTATCAGATATATGATTTGAAAATATTTTCTTCTATTTTGTGGGTTGTCTTCTCATTTTCTTAATACTTGTGCTTTGCCTTGGTAGTGCCCTTTGATATATATTTTACATTTTGATAATAATTTAATGATTTTTTTCTTTTAGTGTAATTTTAATGTTACATCTAAGAAGCCATTCCCTAACTCAAGGTCATGAAAATTTATGTTCATGTTTTCTTCTAAGAGTTTTATAATTTTAGCACCTATGTTTAGGTCTTTGATCTGTTTAATTTTTATATATAGTGTGGGATACATATCCAATTTAGGTTTTATTTATTTATTTTTTTGCATGTGGCTATCCAGTTGTTCCAATACTGTTTACCAAAAAGACTCTTACGCCTGTTGAATTGTCTTGACACACTTGTCAAAAATCAATCAAAAAGCCCATATGGGCTTATTTTTCAATTTATTCATTGATTTTTGACAATTGTGTCAAGAATTGCTTTGTCAATTACTGAAATTTTAGAATCTTAGAATCAGTTTGTCAATTTCTGAAAAAAGGCAGCTAGGATTTTTATAGGAATTGTATTTAATCTATGAATTAATTTGGAGGGTATTGCCATTTAACAATAGTTAACAAATTAACAAATCTTTCAATCCATGAACATTGGGTGTCTTTCTATTCATTTATTTCTTAATTGTTTTCAACAACATTTTGTAGTTTTCATTGTACAAGTTTATGCCACTTTTGTTAAATCGATTCCCAAATATTTTATTTTTCTGGATGTGATTGAAAATGTAATTGTTTTCTTAATTTCATATTTGTATTTTCTTATTGCTAGTATATAGACAATTTTTTGTATGGCAATCCTGCAATATTGCTGACCTTATTTATTCTAATTTTTTTGTATATATATACCATAGGATTTTCTATATATTAGATCATGTCATCTGTGAATAGATATAGTTTAGCTTTTCCTTTTTAGTCTGGATGTATTTTCTTTCTTTTTCTTACCTAATTTCCCTGACTAGAACTTCCAGTACAATATTGAATAGAAGTAGTGGGCTTAGACATTCATGTTTTCTTCCTGATCTTAAGAGAAATGCTTTTAGTCTTTTATCATTAAATATGTTTTTAGCTGTGGGCTTCTCTTAGATGCTCTTTATCAAATTGAAGAAGTTCGGTTCTATTCTTAGTTTTTGAGGTTTTTTTTTAAATTGTAAAAGAGTGCTAGAGCTTTTCAAATGCTTTTTCTGCATCTTTTGAGATGATAATGTTATTTTCATTATTTCTTTAGTATTTACATTACTTTGATTGATTTAGATGTTAAGTTAACCTTAAATTCCTGAGATAAATCCCACTACTCATGGTATATAATTATTTTTTAAATGTTGCTGGATTTGGTTTGCTAATGTTTTGTTGAGGATTTATTCATCTATGTTCATAAGAGATACTGGCCTGTAGTTTTCTTATGGTGTCTTTTTCTAGTTTTGGTATTAGGATAATACTAGCTTCATAGAAGGATCTGGGAAATGTGCCTTTCTTTTCTAATTTTTGGGAGAGTTTGTGAAAGATTGGTGGTGATGGTGGTGGAACTCACCAGTAAAGCTATCTGTACCTCAGCTTTCCATATGAAAATTGTTATAATTGCAAATTCCATATCTTTACTTGTTAATAAATAGGTTTATTCAGACTTTCTCTTTCTTCTTGAGTTAGTTTGTGTAGATTATGCCTTTCTAGTGTAAGCAAAAAATAAAATTCTAAGTCCTCCTGACTCTCTGAATGGACCCCTCTTCTAGGCCAAGGGCATTCCAAAATTAACCTGAAAAACTAGTTCAGACCATGATGAGAAGGAGAGGTCAGACATGCTTCATTATACCCTCCTCTCTTTTGAAATTCAGGAAAAGCTTACCAGCATTAACATCAGCCCAAACCTTAGGACTGATAGTACCAACTCTTTAATTCTGATAAGAAACATTTACAATCTATTCTCTCTGAAGTTTCTACCCAGAGGCTTCATCTGCATGATAAAACCTTGGTCTCCCCAACTGCTTATCTTAACCCAGACATTTTTATTGATTCTAAGTCTTTAGACAATGTATTAGTCTGTTTTCATGCTGCTATCAGGACATACTCGAGACTGGGTAATTGATAAAGAAAAGAGGTTTAATTGACCCACAGTTCCACAGGGCTGGGTGGGGGCGGGGGTCTCATGAAACTTACAATCATGGTGGAAGGGGAAGAGGCATGTCTTACAGGGTGGCAGGCAAGAGAGCGTGGTGAGAGAAGGGAAAAGAGCCTCTTGTAAAACCATCAGATCTTGTGAGAACCCACTCACTATCATGAGAACGGCATGGGGGAAACCACCTTCATGTTCTAATTACCTCTTATCAGGTCTCTCCCTTGACATGTGGGGATTACAATTTGAGATGAGATTTGGGTGGGGACACAAAGCCAGACCATATCATTTTACACCTGGCCCCTCCCGAATCTCACATCCTCATGTTTTAAAACCAATCATGCCTTCCCAACAGTCCTTTAAAGTTTTAACTCATTTCAATATTAATTCAAAAGTCCAATTCCAAAGTTCCATCTGAGACAAAGCAAGTCTCTTCCACCTAGGAGCCTCTAAAATCAAAAGCAAGTTAGTTACTTCCAGGATACAATGGGGGTACAGGCATTGGATAAATGCTCCCATTCCAAATGGAAGAAATTGGCCAAAACAAAGGGGCCCCATTTGTTTTAGCCCTACAACAAATTGGTCCCAAAGAGGTAAGTCCAAAACCCATCAGGGGAGCCATTAAATCTTAAAGATCCTAAATGATCTTTTATTCCATGTCTCACATCCGGGTCACAGTGATGCAAGAGGTGAGCTCCCGCAGTCTTGGGCAGCTTCTCCTGGTGGTTTTGCAAGGTACAGCCTTCCTCCTTGCTGCTTTCATGGACTGGTGTTGAATGTCTGCGGCTTTTCTAGGTATATGGTGCAAGCTGTCAGTGGATCTACCATTCTGGGGTCTGGAGGACAGTGGTTCTCTTCTCACAGCTCCACTAGGCAATGTCCCAGTGGGCACTCTCTGTGGGACTCTAAACCCACATTTCTCTTCTGTACTGCCCTAGCAGAGGTTCTCCATGAGGGCTCTTCCCCTATAGAAAACTTCTGCTTGGACTTCAAGGAATTTCCATACATCCTCTGAAATCTAGGCAGCAGTCTCCAAACCCCAATTTTTACTACTGTCCACCCGCAGGCCCAACACCATGTGAAAGTCACCAAGGCTTGGGGCTTGCACCGTTGAAGCCATGGCCTGAGCTGTACCATGGCCGCTTATAGCCACAACTGGAGTCAAAATAGATGGGATGCCCAGTGCCATGTCACAAGGCTGCACAGAGCATCAGGGCCCTGGGCCTAGCCCATGAAACCATTTTTCTTTCTAGGCTTCTAGGCCTATGATGAAAGGGGCTGCTGCCAAGACCTCTGACAATGCCCTGGAGACATTTTCCCATTGTCTTGGCAATTATCATTGGGCTCCTGGTTACTTACGCAAATTTCTGCAGCCAGCTTGAATTTCTCCTCAGAAAATGGGCTTTTCTTTTCTATTGCATCACCAGGCTGCAAATTTCCCAAACCTCTGTACTCTGTTTCTCTTTTAAACATAAGTTCCAATTTCAAACCATCTTTGTGAATACATACAATGGACTGCTTTTAAGAGCACCCAGGTCACATCTTGAATGCTTTGTTGCTTAGAAATGTTTTCTGCCAGATATCCTAAATCATCTCTCTCAAGTTCAAAGTTCCACAGACTTTTAGAGCAGGGGGAGAATGCCACTAGTTTCTTTGTTAAAGCATAGCAAGAATGACTGTTTGCTCCAGGTCCTAGTAAGCTTTTCATCTCCATCTGAGACCATGTCAGCATGGGCTTTGTTGTTCATATCACTACTAGTATTTTGGCCAAAACTAATAAACAAGCCTCTAGGAAGTGCCAAACTTTTCCACCTCTTCCTGTCTTCTTTGGCATCTGCCAAATGGTTCCAGCCTTTGCCTGTTACCATGTTCCAAAGTTGCTTTCACATTTTTGGGTATCTTAATAACAGTACCCCACCCTCTGTGTATCAATTTATGGTATTAGTCCATTTTCATAGTGCTATAAAGACATACATGTGACTGGGTAATTTATAAAGAAAAGGTGTTTAATTGACTCACAGTTCTGCAGAGCTGGGGAAGCCTCAGGAAACTTACAGTCATAGAAGAAGGGGAACAGAGATGTCCTACATGGTGGCAGATGAAAGAGAATGGTGAGCGAATGAGAAAGAGCCTCTAATATAATAAAACCATCAGATCTTGTGAGAACTCATTCACTATTACAAGAACAGCATCGGGGAACCACCCCCCATGATCTAGTCACCTTCTAGCACTTCTCTCCCTTGACACTTGGGGATCACAATTGGAGATGAGATTTGGAGGGAGACACAAAGCCCAACTATATCAGACAGTAACTTAATTCTTCCAGCCAATTGCCAGTCAGAAGATGTTTGAATCTACCTATGGCCTGGAAGCCCCCCACCTTTGCTGCCAGTTTTCTGGACTTTTGGGACAGAACCAATGTACATTTTACATGTATTGATTGATGTCTTGTGTCTTTCTAAATTGTATATAGCCAAGTTGTAGGCCAACAACCTTGGGTACATGTTCTCAGGATATCCTGAGGGCTGTGTCACAGGCCATTGGTCATGCATGTTTGGTTTAGAATACCTCTCTTTAAATATTTTACAGAATTCGACTCTTTTTGTTGACGCTAGCAGTTTGTACACTTCATCTAGCTTATCTAATTTGTTGACATACGATTGTTCATAGTATTCCTTTATAGTTCTTTTCATTTTGTAAGGTCAATAGTGGTATTGTACTTTCATTGCTGATTTTGCTAATTTGAATCTTCTCTCATTTTTAAAATTTTCTTTTGTTTCATTTTTGAGACAGAGTCTCACTCCGTCATCCAGGATGGAGTGCAGTAGTGTGATTTGGGCTCACTGCAGCCTCCGCCTCCTGGGTTCAAGTGATTCTCATGCCTCAGGCTCTTGAGTAGCTAGGACTAGAAGTGCGTGCCACCATGCCTAGCTAATTTTTGTATTTTTTGTTGAGATGGGGTTTTGCCATGTTCGCCAGCCTGGTGTTGAACTTGTGGCCTCAAGTGATCCATCTGTCATTTAAAAATTTTTAAAAATTATTTTGTTTTATTTTTATTTATTTTTTATTATTTTCTTTTTTCTTTTTGTATTTTGTTATTATTTATTTATTTATTTTTATTGCATTTTAGGTTTTGGGGTACATGTGAAGAACATGCAAGATTGTTGCATAGGTACACAAGTGGCAGTGTGATTTACTGCCTTCCTCCCCATCACCTATATCTGGCATTTCTCCCCATGCTCTCTCTCCCCAACTCCCCACCCCCCGTTGTCCCTCCCTTATTTCCCCCAAGAGACCCCAGTGTGTAGTGCTCCCCTCCCTGTGTCCATGTGTTCTCATTGTTCAACACCCACCTATAAGTGAGAAAATGTGGTATTTGATTTTCTGCTCCTGTGCCAGTTTGCTGAGAATGATGGTTTCCAGGTTCATCCATGTCCCTACAAAGGATACGAACTCATCATTTTTGATGGCTGCATAATATTCCATGGTATATATGTGCCACATTTTCCCTGTCCAGTCTATCATTGATGGGCATTTGAGTTGGTTCCAGGTCTTTGCTATTGTAAACTGTGCCACAATGAACATTCGTGTGCATGTGTCTTTATAGTAGAATTATTTATAATCCTTTGGATATATACCCAGTAATGGGATTGCTGGGTCAAATGGAATTTCTATTTCTAGGTCCTTGAGGAATTGCCACACTGTCTTCCACAATGGCTGAACTGATTTACACTCCCATCAACAGTGTAAAAGTGTTCCTATTTCTCCACATCCTCTCATCTGTCTTATCCTCCCAAAGTACTTTCACTTTTTCTTGATTAGCCTAGTTAAAGATTTGTCAATTGTGTTATTTTAAATGACCAATGGCTTTGTTGTTTTTCTGTTTTTTTTGCTATTCTCCATTTTGTTTATTTTCACTTTAATCTTTATCATTTCCTTTCTTTTTTTCTCAGCAGGAATTTGTTATTTTGCATACAAACTTGGCTTTCCATAAACACAAGGGGAAAGAAATTCCTTTCTGACTTTTCTGTCCCCTTTAGCAGTGTTACTGTCCGTCCACTTACACAGACTAGAAAACACATCTTCCTTTGGCCTTTCTGCTCCCTTGTCCCTTTTTCTTCAAATCAGTTACCAAATCCTGTAGATTCTATCTTACAAACTTCTCCTGAGTTTATCACTTCCTCTATATGTACTGCCGCTGTGTGTGTCAGTGTCCTTGCCACCATAACCTCTTCTATTGCAGCCCTATCTTTTTGGGCCTGGCTTTTGCTGTGTGCAATTTTCATGCTGCTGTCATTGGCTGCTTTCTAAGTCATAGTCACAAACAGCTGTGTCCACTTGTTGATTAAGACCCTTTAGTTGTCTTGCTGACAGGATAAAATGTGGATTCTTTGGACTGATGTACAGGTCCCTTCACAATGTGGCTTCTGTCTACCCTTTGATGCCCTCTGGTGGGAATGTCCTTTTCCCTTCAGTTTTGTGGTGTGTTAGTTTGTTCTTACACTGCTATCAAGAGCTACCTGAGACTGGGTAATTTACAAAGATTTAATTGACTCACAGTTCTGTAGGCTGTACAGGAGGCATGGCTGGGGAGGCCTCAGGAAATTTACAATCAGGCCAGCAGGTGAAAAGGGGAAGCCAACATGTCTTACATGGCAGAGCAGGAGAGAGAGTGAAGGGGGAGATGCTACACACTTTGAAAGAGCCAGATCTCATGAGAATTCTATCATGAGACAGCACTTGGGGGATGATACTAAACTATTAGAAATCACCCCCACAATCTAATCACCTCCCACCAGGCCCCCACCTCTAACACACGGTATCACAATTCAACATGAGATTTGGGTGAGGACACAGAGCCAAACCATATCAGGTGGACTTCACTTGAACCTTTGGGGTACATATAACCTCTGCTATGAAGCTTCTCCAGCCAAGGTCAATAATCCCAAAGATGCTTCACCTGCCTCTCGCATAGCATGCCTCATATTGGGTTATTAGATTATAAAGAGGAAGAAGTGGGGGAGTCTATTTCATGGAAAGAGCATGGACTTTGGAATTAATTCAGTCTGGGTTTAAATTTTGGCTCTACCATTTACCTGTTATGTAATCCTGGACTCAACCTAAAGAGGCTGAGAACAGTACCCATTTTTCTATCCAGCTTCCGTATAGTGTTGGAAGGACTGAATGACATAATGTGTAAAGGCATCTAGTAATATCTGGTGGGGACTCAGGATACGATGGTCTCCTAGTTTTACTTGCATCATCTGCTCTGAGGAAGCATCTTTGCATTGGGTGATGGTCAAAAGCAGTAATTTTCTTGCTGAGAAATGGATCTGATGCATCCTGATTAGTGTCAGAATTAAAAACAGGCCACATGCTCAGCCAGTATAGACAATCTGTGGAAAGATAATTATAGATTAGGGCCACATGGGAACTGTCTGTGAGGGGAAGGAGGTGGGAGCGGAGGGCATTTGTGTCAGGAAACTGATAGTGCAATTATCATAAAGAGGTTTTCTCAAGTTGGATTCTTTTCATGTGGATGTACCTGAAACACCATCCCATGAAGTGTAATGATATCTTTAAGATATAAAGTACTTAAGGACAGGGAGATAATTATATCCTCTTGATTGTCCACATCCAAACATAGGGAGTAGGGCTTTCTCTTAAAGGACTAAAACACTGGTGCACAAAGGGAAACTCACATCCTAAGAGCTGAGCAGAGTCCCATGTGATGTGTATGCTGGGGGCATGACCAAGCCTCAGGGATGGGGAGTGATGAGCTTCAAGCCTGGCAGCAACAAACCTGTCACATCTGAATTGAGTTTTCCTAAACATGAAGAGCCTGTGTTTGAGTCTCTGGAGATGCTTATATTGTGTAAGTGATCTAAATTGCATTGTATTTTGGGGGGGCAAGGTTGGGAGGTACAGCTTGGATGCTTAACAAACAGAGAAATGGTAATTAAGGTTCATAAAAATTCTATTGCCACCTTTTCCTCTTTCCTAAAGAAAATGGATCCCCCAAAACCTAAGTTTTTGGGGAAAAATCTGTTTTGTGTTGATTTTCTTCTGATCAAAACACATAATAATGTATTCATTTTTATTGCATTTCCTGCTTTGCTTTTGATGTAGCCCATCATCCTGGAAAGGGCAGATTAAAAATAAGCTTGGCTGGGCACGGCAGGACAGAGTGCTAATATCATCTTGTGCTCCTTCCAGGTGCAACGTGATCTTCCTCGTCTCCCTCCGCAGCCAGCACTCTGCCTCCTGTATCCACCATGGTGTTTGGTGAGTTTTTCCGTCGCCCTGGACAAGACGAGGAACTTGTCAACCTGAACGTGGGGGGCTTTAAGCAGTCTGTTGACCAAAGCACTCTCCTGCGGTTTCCTCACACCAGACTGGGGAAGCTGCTCACTTGCCATTCTGAAGAGGCCATTCTGGAGCTGTGTGATGATTACAGTGTGGCTGATAAGGAGTACTACTTTGATCGGAATCCCTCCTTGTTCAGATATGTTTTGAATTTTTATTACACGGGGAAGCTGCATGTCATGGAGGAGCTGTGCGTGTTCTCTTTCTGCCAGGAGATTGAGTACTGGGGCATCAACGAGCTCTTCATTGATTCCTGCTGTAGCAATCGCTACCAGGAACGCAAGGAGGAAAACCATGAGAAGGACTGGGACCAGAAAAGCCATGATGTGAGTACTGACTCCTCGTTTGAAGAGTCGTCTCTGTTTGAGAAAGAGCTGGAGAAGTTTGACACACTGCGATTTGGTCAGCTCCGGAAGAAAATCTGGATTAGAATGGAGAACCCAGCGTACTGCCTGTCTGCTAAGCTTATAGCCATTTCCTCCTTGAGTGTGGTGCTGGCCTCCATCGTGGCCATGTGCGTTCACAGCATGTCGGAATTCCAGAATGAGGATGGAGAGGTGGATGACCCGGTGCTGGAAGGAGTGGAGATCGCGTGCATTGCTTGGTTCACTGGGGAGCTTGCTGTCCGGCTGGCTGCTGCTCCTTGTCAAAAGAAATTCTGGAAAAACCCTCTGAACATCATTGACTTTGTCTCCATTATTCCCTTCTATGCCACGTTGGCTGTAGACACCAAGGAGGAGGAGAGTGAGGATATTGAGAACATGGGCAAGGTGGTCCAGATCCTACGGCTTATGAGGATTTTCCGAATTCTAAAGCTTGCCCGGCACTCAGTAGGACTTCGGTCTCTAGGTGCCACACTGAGACACAGCTACCATGAAGTTGGGCTTCTGCTTCTCTTCCTCTCTGTGGGCATTTCCATCTTCTCTGTGCTTATCTACTCTGTGGAGAAAGATGACCACACATCCAGCCTCACCAGCATCCCCATCTGCTGGTGGTGGGCCACCATCAGCATGACAACCGTGGGCTATGGAGACACCCACCCAGTCACCTTGGTGGGGAAGCTCATCGCCAGCACATGCATCATCTGTGGCATCTTGGTGGTGGCCCTTCCCATCACCATCATCTTCAACAAGTTTTCCAAGTACTACCAGAAGCAAAAGGACATTGATGTGGACCAGTGCAGTGAGGATGCACCAGAGAAGTGTCATAAGCTACCTTACTTTAACATTAGGGATATTTATGCACAGCAAATGCACGCCTTCATTACCAGTTTCTCTTCTGTAGGCATTGTGGTGAGCGATCCTGACTCCACAGACGCTTCAAGCATTGAAGACAACGAGGACATTTAACACCACCTCCTTGGAGAATTGCACAGCAAAATGAGCAGGAGTGTTTGTTCCTGTTTCTCTTATCCTTTCCCGACATTAGGTTAATACAGCTTTATAAACCTCAATGGGTTTGTTAAAATCATTTAATTCTCAGGGTGTACCTTTCAGCCATAGTTGGACATTCATTGCTGACTTCTGAAATGATAGAATTGTCTTTATTTTTCTCTGTGAGGTCAATTAAATGCCTTCTTCTGAAATTTATTTTTTACAAGACAGAGTTGTAATATGGTTTTGGAATATAAGATAAACGGTATTGGGTAGGGTTTGTGGCTACAGCTTATGCATCATTCTGTGTTTGTCATTTACTCACATTGAGCTAACTTTAAATTACTGACAAGTAGAAATCAAAGGTCCAGCTGACTAAGACTACATGCATGTAAGATCCACAAAATGAGACAATGCATGTAAATTCATGTTCATGTTCTAGACTTGGAAATTAGGAGCTTAATAAACTTCCTAATTCAGTATGGAGAATGTCTTGGTTGTATGTTTTTATGTTGAGTAACTATATTTTAGTATGTTTAGGATTGGTTTGGAAGAAAAATGTTCTTTTCGGAATATCAAGAGCTCAAGAGCCCTTCCTTTGTTTTCTTTTTTCTTTTCTTTTTTTTTTTTTTTTTTGGAGACAAGAGTCTCACACTGTTGCCCAGGCTGGAGTACAGTGGCGTGATCTCCACTCACTGCAACCTCTGCCTTCCAGGTTCAAGTGATTCTTCTGCTTCAGCCTCCTGAGTAGCTGGGATTACAGGTGCCTGCCACCATGCCCAGCTAATTTTTTGGTATTTGTAGTAGAGACCAGGTTTTATTATGTTGGCCAGGCTGGTCTAGAACCCCTGACTTTGTGATCTGCTCACCTCGGCCTCCCAAAGTGCTGGGATTGCAGGCATGAGCCCCTACACCCGGCCCCTTCCTTTATGTTTTTGAATTTTGGGTATGTACCAAGCATATGCTAGCTCTTTTTTCAGTAGACTTGATGGTAATTGGCAGATAGAAAAACATGTCCATGACGAAATTGTGCTGTCCAGCATAAATTGATTAAACGTAGGTGTTTGGGACACACTTAAAATTGGCATATATGAATGAAGCATGTATTCTTACAGCTATTTCTTCAGTATATATTTTGAATTTTATAATAATTTATATTGCTAGGGCAAAATCTCATTACCTAAAAAATACTGCAGAGCAGAGTAAATCTACACATTCAGAGGCTGGGATATTTTCAGTTGAATGGAAGAAGGGAGAAATGTTGTACAAACACACAGATGTGATTCATTATGACCAGAGGAGTGAAACTTAAATCTCTGGAAAAAGCTATGCCAGCAGCTATAAAATGAGCCAACATTTTCCAATAGCTGTAGAGATGGTAATTTCTGCATCTCATGTAGAAACTTCCCACAAAGAAGGAAGACATATATATGCATTTTCAGACAGTGGCAGAGCAATTCTATCCCATGTGGAGAGAACTTAGCTAAAGTGTTAATTTTGGCGATGTATGGAGACTCTCACACATGCTGTCATGGGCTGGTTATGGGATTCTTTACCTGAAGTCTTTCCAATGGAAGAGCCACATGGATTTGTTATGTTTGTAGATGCATTTCATTGAAGAAGGACGTTATCAGATACAGGTAACTCTTTGACTCATCACTCCTCTTAATGTTTCTGTGACTTTTGAGATGGATATAACTAAACAGGGCTTATGGCCACTTTTAAATCTGGAGGTTTATATTTCCTTTCCTGATCCAGAAATCAGACACGTTTGTTTACAGAGTCTGATTTTTAGAATGCCCCCTGAAGCTGCAACAGACTCTGAGGGTCCATCCTTGAGGATACTGCATGGCAGACACAGCAGAAACTGTGGCTCAGAGTTTCTGCTCAGAAATGTCTGTTTGCTGGTGCAAGTAGAGTAAGGGGAGATTTGCCAGTCGGCTCTGTGTAGGAACTGGGTTTCTGCCTGTTTCTCATATTAATTGCTAGAGAGCACCTTGCCGTGTGGCAGGAGTGGTCGTGTGGCTTCCCTTTGGGCTTGGCCGGCTGCAAACCCTTCCCCCCAGTCCCTTCTCAGCCTGGTCCCTGCCGTACTCTTCAGTTAGAATCCCTGCCACATCCCTACCACGAGTTGCAGTCCCTTGTTGTATTTATGTTAGCCTCCCTGAGCTTCCCCAACACCCACACAGGACTCCTCTTCTTCATTCCCACATGGTGACATGCTGGGTTTCTGCTTTCTCCAAGGCTTGAGTCAGTGGCTGAACGCACACTGGAGGGATGCTGGCTGGTCCACAACTGAGGCACTGCCTGTTTTTGTGTTGATTGATCCTGGGCATCGGGGTTTGTTTGTGGGAGACCCAACCACTTCAGAGAGTTTTATCCTGTAATTCTTTCCTGTTCTTTGTTCCTGTCCTGTGACTGCTTTTTCTCCTTCCAGTTCCTCAGATTTGTTTTCATCCATAGCAGTTCTTAATGGCGGTTTGGAAGGCCACTGATTCCCTAGGCACCCGTCCCAGCTGAATCGATTTTCTCTTTCCCTTCCCTCTACCACAGAGATTGTTTCAGCTTCTGCTTGTTTTCATTCAGTGTTTCCTGAGTGCTTGCTCTGATGTACGTTCAGGGCAGCCCCCGGGAATAGCAGACTGAGACTCCATCCTTATCCTCTGGGGGCCTTCAGGCCAACAGGAAACAGGGGTCAATTGACTCACTTCTTTCTCTCTCTGTTTGTGTGGAGAGCGAGAGTAAAGAGAGAAAAGGCTTCCTTGGGGAGGTGATATTTGAGCCGTTGGGGCGCTGGTCTCTGAGTCTGGTGAGTTGTTTAGCGTTAGGGATAAAACCCTCACTGATACTGAGCAGGTGGAGTTTGTTGCCTCCCAGATCCCACCTTTCAGCCATATACGCTGCTCATCTCTGCCTCTGTGCCTTCTCTTTTCTCCCCTGTTGCTGACCACCCTACTTAGTTAAAAGGTTAAAAGATCTTTCACCTTTAGATATGCTGATGCCACGTTGTTTTTTTTTTTTTTTTTTTTTTGCTGTGGAGGTTTAAATATGCTGATATAGGTAGACTTTGTGACTTTAGTTGCTCTTCCTTTTTTGTTTTAGTCTCTCAATTGCTTGTGTAGATGCCTAAAATCTTCCTCAAGTGTTTATTTTATATTTAACTCAGGATTTTAGGGACACTTGCTATTGTTCCTGTCTAGATGGTTTTACAGGGCCATTGTCTTGGAGCTTCTATGCTGTGAGACCTCTATTCTATTTTACAGAGGCTGGTTAATGTTACTGGAGAAGCTTTAACTAATGTTCAGAAATGGGTGATTTGTACCATATGGAACTGCAAATATCTCTCATTTTTTGATTGAGAATAGCGGCTGTTTCAATATGGTACAATTTAGTGTTAAAGGCTTGGTTCGTGTTAAGCATAAAGGTAGTTCTCAAGTTCTTGGACAAGCTTGTGATAAGTCCTATCTGCTATATGTCTGGTTAAAGGAGAAGTGGGCATAAGGATGCCTGGGGATTTAGGACTAGCCCCAGAGCTTGCTGGCTGGGTGAGTAGGAGATAGGGGACAACTTCTCTGAGCTTGTTTTCTTAGATTGGAGATGAGTGTAATAATTGCTGGAATTCTTTATATCCCTGAAACTTGTATAATATACCTTGTTCCTGCAAAATGGCTAGTTCCCATCTAGCTTTGCTTACATTATATATGTGCATAGCAAAAACCAATTTTAAACTACTTTCTGATTTTTCTTATCTTCTGAGTAGAACCCTAACCAACAAGGTTTTTATTTCCTGTTGTTGGGGGCCCAAGGGATTAACTACCTTAAAACTTAGGTTATTAAAAACATTTGCAAAGGGTCATTTATTTCCCTATTTCTGATGGTGAGGAGTGAAGGCCCCTAAAATGCTGGAATGATATTGGGTGAAAGACCTCTTGAATTTCAAAAAGTGCATGATTTTGGTTTGCTTTAAACTTTGTTCATTTTCAGCATCTGCTGCTTTGCCCTTCCCAGGAAGAAAGCCAAAGCATTTAAGAACATAAAAAGAAGAGGGGTGAGCTGAGAGAGAGAAAACTCGCAGGCCCTTGATGGCTAAGCACTGCTTAAAGCCATGGAATGTGACAGTATGGCCCCTTACCATTTTATAGATGAGGAAAAGGAATGACTCACCTAAGTAAGGCATATGATATAGTTGGTCTGTGTCCCCGCCCAAATCTCATGTATAATTGTAATCCCTGATGCTGGAGGTGGGGCCTGGAGGGAGGTGTTTGGATCATGGGATTAGATCCCACATGCCTTGGTGTTGCCTTTGTGATAGTTCTTGCATGATCTGGTCGTTTAAAAGTATGTGGCATCACCCCCTGCACTGCCTTGCTTGCTCCTGCCTTTGCCATGTGACGTGTCTATTCCTGCTTTGTCTTCTGCCATAATTGTAAGCTTCCTGAGGCCTCCCTAGAAGCCAAGCAGATGCTAGCACCATGCTTCCTGTAAAGCCTGTAGAACCATGAGCCAAGTAAACATCCTTTCTTGATATATTACCCAGTCTCAGGCATTTCTTTATAGCAGTACAAGAACGGCTTAATACAGTAGGCCATGCAGCAACAGAGACCAAATCCAGACTAGAATACAGACATAACACCCTCCCTCCTTCCCTCCCTGCCTCCTTCTTATTCCCTCCCCCTTGACTTCCCTGCTGCTTCCTTCCTCCTTCTTTTCCTCTCCTCCCCTCCACTACCTCCCCACCTTTCCTTGCCTCCCCCCCGATGACCTCCTTTCCTTTCTTCCTCCCTCACTCCTTCCATTTATTATAAAAGAGTATAAATATATACAGAAGTTGCAAGAATACTATTCTGTACTTCCCTGTGACCGTTACTAGCTTCAATAGTTATCAACTCTTGAGAAACCTGTTTCATCTGTGACTTACATCCTCTTCTCCCTAGTTTATTTTGGCAAGTCTCAATCATATCATTTAATCCATAATTTTTCCAGAAAATATCTTAAAAAGAGTAATCTTTTTTCTAAACATGATTGCAATGCCATTAGTAAAACTAAAAATTAATGATGACTCCTTAATGCTATGAAATAGCCTTAGTATTGCATAACCATCACTTGCTAGTTACTTGGCATTTCTGAACACGTGGTTTGAGTAAGAATTTCTACAAATGTTATGCTGAAGAGTCACAGGAATGTAGTGAGCCTCAAAAAGTAATTGAAATGATGTCTGCTTAGATTCTCAACTTAATTCTCAGTTTTTCAAGACTTCCAGAGGCTGAGAGAACACACCTTACAGCTTACATTTGACTTAAATGTTGCTAACGGCAGTTTCAAGTCCATTTGTCCATATCTCACACTCACTGAAGGTAGAAGCAACTACTAACTGCCCTCTGAATAATGAATGTCTGAGTTCTTTAAGTTATTCGGTTTCCATTTAGAGCTCTCTTCTGCTGTAAAGAATCCCTGTTTTTAAGCTTTTACTTAGTTTTTTTTTTCCAGGAAAGTAAGAGAAGAAAGAGAAAATATTTATTAGGTGCTACCCAATTTAGTCAGCATCCAAGTGTGGCAAGTGTTTTAGTAGAGAGCTTAAACAACTTTCCTGAGAGCATTAGTTTCTGATGGCTGCTGTGACAAGTTATCACAAGCATGATGGCTGAAAAGATAAAAAATGTACCCTCTTCCAGTTCTGGAAGCCAGAAGTTTGAACTGAATCTTAGGGGCTAAATCTAAGGTGTTGGCAGGGCTGATTTTGGGTGGAGGCTTTGTGGGTAGAATCTGGACCTTGCCTCCTCTCGCTTCTGATGGCTGCTGGCACTCCTTGAATTGTGGCCCATCATTCCAATCTCTGCCTCCATAATCTCATTGCCTTTTCTTCTGTGTCACGTCTTTCTCTGCCTTTCTTATAAGGACACTCGTGATTACATTTAGGCCCACCTGGATAATCCAGGGTACTCTTCCCACGTTAAGATCCTCAATGTAATCAGATCCTCAAAGTCTTTTATTGATATAACATTCACAGTTTCCAGGGATTACAACATGGATGTCTTCAGGGGCCGTCACTCAGCCCACTGCACCAAGGTTACACAGCTACAAGAAGGTTTAATGTTAATGGTGTACTAATATATTACATCTTACTGGTTAGGAAGAAGGGACAGTGGACAAAAGCATGCCTTTTGGCATCAAACTTAAGTTCTAATCCAGCTTTGTCTGTGATCATGGGCAAGCACTTTAACCTCTCTGAGCCTCAGTTTTCTCTTCTTTGTATGGGGATGATCCAAGATTCTCATAGGAATAGTGTAAGGATGAAATTGGCTAATCTATATAAGGTGTCTGGTGCAGTGCCTGGAATATAGTATGTATTCCACAAATAAGCTCCCATGCTATTATAATGCAAGACTCCTTTTGGGTTGTCTTATGTGGTACCCATGCAAGAACCAGGTATTTTCTTTTTGCAATACACTAATGAAACCAAAAAGAATTTGACATCAAAACATTTACAAGAGTCAATAGAAGGGTAATTTATGAAATATTACTGTGTTAAAAGACACTGATGATAATTTTGAATTAAGAAATAAAAATCTAAAATAGCAGAATTATATAGCATATTGGAGCAACGTTTAAGTGAAATTTGTAAAGCTTTTTGCAAAATGAAAATGTTACAGAGAGGCAAGGGATTTGAAGATGAGAAGGGGCACTAGGTCTAAAGTCCGAATACCATTTTTTTTTTTTTTTTTTGAGACAGGGTCTCGCTCTGTTACCCAGGCTGGAGTGCAGTGGCACCATCTTGGCTTACTGCAACCTCTGCCTCCCAGGTTCAAGTGATTCTTGTGCCTCAGCCTTGCAAGTAGCTGAGATTACAAGCACACACCACCACACCTGGTTAATTTTTGTATTTTTAGTAAAGATGGGGTTTCGCCATGTTGGCCAGAGTGGTCTTGAAATCCTGGCCTCAAGTGATCTGCCTGGCTCGGCCTCCCAAAGTGCTGAGATTACAGGTGTGAGCCACTGGACCCAGCCCAGAATACCTGTTTGTGTTCCAGATCTGTTTACGTTTCTGTAGATGGGCTTGGGGAAACCACTTACTTTAGCTTTCTAAGCTTCAGTGTCTTAATGTATGAAAGGGAAAGAACAAGATCATAGTTGTAAGCATGTAAAAATGCTTCAGGTATGTCCCATAAACACTTCATAGTAAGGAGCCATCAGGAATCCCTCTTCTCTGATAAGAAAGATGAAGAGGAGAAGCAAATACATGTGCGCCCACAATGGACTTTATTATATCATTAAAAAAAATCAATGAACAGAACATTTGGTTCTTGAAGCATTGTGTAGATTTATTTGAAGATAGCTTTCTTTCCAAATGAATCCTGCCAGATACCAGCCTGGGTATACATTTTATTGCAAAGATCCATGGTGCTGTAAAGGCCAGCTGTATGAAGCACACACAGAGCTCTTTTTCCAGTAGCAATTATCTGATGAAATTGGGCCTTGTTGCAGCAGACAAGCCAGCTATATTCCCATTGGAGTAAGGAGCACGCGCTGTGGTATTTATAAACTGTAAAAGCTGTTTGTCAGCATGCACAGCACATGCATTCATCCCTGAGTGCTGGCAAGAAATAGCCTCATTGTTCCTGAGGAGCTAATGATGGATTCATAAATTCTGTCAGCAAATCTATTGCTGCAAGGGATTCTCTCTATAGATGATGTTGACTCCAGCATGTGCAGTTTTAATCATGGACTGAATACATTGTAAGGCCCTGGTCGGACACTTGGCCCACTCTTTCCTGAGCCAACCCCAGCAGATTCCAGATGCAAAGGAAGAGTCATGGTGCAAGGTGCTTGGGGTCATGGAGGAGATGAAACTTGGGAAGTCAGCACACTCAGAATCCTCAGCTTCACCCTTCACTGCCTAGCAAGAGAAAGATTTCAGAACCATTGCAGACACCATCTTGCCCCATTGCTGGGGTCTGCACGAGCCAAAATATTTGAATCCTTTCCAGGCTCCCAATGTTGGTTTTGCTGGGGATGATTGCATGAATGGTTCATGTTTGTTTACAACCGTTGCCTCTGGGCCAGTCTGACAGGCTAGCAGCACATGAAAGTGAGCTGTAACCCTCCACAGGGCTTACAGCAGTAGACCCAGACCCTCTTCATTGGCCCTTTCTGCTTGGATCGAGTATGATCTGGTTCTTGACTCTCAGCTTTGGTTTTTGTTCACCATCTGCTTTTGAGTCTTGGGAAATCATCTCTCTGTTCATTACTCCAGTTACCTTTCATACCCTTGGTCTATGTGTTTCTGCATTTTAGAGCATTTTCATGTAAGCCTATCCCAGGACAGCCTCTAAGGGCAAGTCTAAGCCTCAGCCAGCTGGGGCTCAGTCCAACTTCTTGAGAGCCCTGCAGAGAGAGAGACATGGATGTTTCAGGCTGTTAGAGTTCATGACCTCAGGTGATTGATACAGGCCTGATCAAACTCCATTCCAAGTTTCTTAGTAAGAGTTATCAACTCACATTGGAAGCTTGGAGTCATATAAACATAATATACTGCATGATATGTAATAAGATTGTAAATGGATTATGTTTCACTTGCATATTCCTGGAACCTCTGGTATAATTGCCTCTCTTTTAATCAGCCAGCCCCAGTGGCTCTTGGTAGTTTGTCTATAAGGGACTTTGTAGAGTTGTATGGTTATTTGTGACAGCTTCCCAGTGGAATAGGGAAGGACCCTACAGCTTTTGTTGTAAGTGATTCATTGCCCTTGAGGATCAGATTATTTATTATGATTTTGTCTCACATCCAATTTCATTTGTTCAATAAAATAAAGTCTCCTTTATTTTATGTTCCATTATATTATATATTTATGCTCTGGTACAGTGGTGAAAAAACACAGCTCCTGCCTATAGGATGTTCTTGGTCTGATGGGATGGACATCCAGGGCTGGGGTGCTTATGGGTAGCAGAAAAGGAACACCGGCCTTGGAGGTCAGACCTTGGTTCAGAGTCTGGTTTCACCACTTACTTGCTCTGTGACCACAGTCAGGTTACTTAACCTATCTGAAGTCTCCATTTTCTCAGCTTTACAATGAGGACTAATAAGGCCCATTTTACAAGGTTGAGATAATGCACATTAAGGACACATTGTAGGTGCTCAAAAAATGTTACTCTCTTCCTCTCTTTGTTGACTAATATTGCATTCTTGGCTAAGGTTTTATTACATAAGTGAATTGAAACCTTGACATCAGTTTAGTGAATCTGAATAGTGTAGATAGTTGGTGATTCAGATTTACAATCCCTTGTTCCCCTCTCATTCTTTGTTGATAAACTCATATTAGAATATCAGTATGATATTAAGTTCCAGTGCTGCTCTGAGGTCAAGAGCATCCTCTACCCTTTACAGATTGCTGGTATAGACATTTTCCCTCTTCCCCTCATGATCTGTGTATCATGGGTAGGAGACCCGTGAGCCTTGGGTGCTTCCTTGAGCAGCAACGTTGCTGACATTTATGAATTAATATTGCCTTATCAAACAACGAAGGATTCAAAAAACAATGTAGGCCCCAAATAACTGCCTCACAAACAGGTATTTAGTGCTGAAATGATCACGGTATTCCATGAATGTTTTGGCAGGGGTTTCCCTTCCTCACTGAGCACCAGATGTCTACAATGCAATTGTACAGGTTCATCCTGGGACAAGCACCTGCCATTTCTGAGGGTTAAATGTTTCAATCCGTCTCAAGAAACTGCCTGCAATCAGCAGATCTAATAAAGCCGCAGTTTTAAAAGTAGTTTGGATCCATTGGAAAGTGCTGTTGCAATTGGAATAGAAAATGTACAGTAACAATATTACATATATGCTTGACATTGTTTTAAGCGCTTTATCTAAATTAACTTATTTAATTCTTACAACAAGACCATGAGGTAAGTGCTGTTATTGTCCTCATTTTACCACTGAGAAGACTGAAGAATCAAGGGAGTTATAAAACATGTCCAAAGTCATGCAGCTAGAAATTGGGGAGCTAGGGATTGAACCCGGGCAGTTTGATCTCAGAATTTATGCTGTCAACCACTACAGTATATAGGCTCAATACTATTTTTTAAAATTAGTTTTATTTTATTTTTAATTGACAATAATTGAATATTCAATACTAATTTAAGTAATTGGCTAATGGTCATTTAGAAATTTAATTGAAAAGATTTTGATGATCTCAAGAGGCTGAGTTTTTGACGTTTACTAATAGCATGGCCCCCAAATTTGTAAGCTGAGAATTGATTACTCATTATTTCTTGACATTGCTGTTATTACTGAGACCCTGCTATGTGGTGAGGACTTTCTTGGTTACTGGTGACAAGAGTGGGGAATTATTATTAAACATGATCTTGTCAAGAACTGTTAAAGATCTGAAATTTTCCCTACTTGCATGGCTGTAAGTTAATCTGCTACAGATTCATGGAAGCTGGGAAAGGCACATGGTTTCCAGGTTGTAATAAACAATAGGCACTTTACTACAGCAATAGCAGTAACCAGAGTGTTGGCATTTACGCTTCTTCTCTGAGCCTCAGTTTCCAGCTCATTCCAAAAGAAATTTGGGGTGGTTACAGAATTGATCAGGACTCTCTGGAATAGAGGTGACAGAAACAAGAAGATAAGAATGAATTAGGGCCGGGCAGGGTGGCTCACACCTGTAATCCCAGGACTTTGGGCGGCCTAGGTGGGTGGATCACTTGAGGTAAGGAGTTTGAGACCAGCCTGGCCAACATGGTGAAACCCCGTCTCTACTAAAAACACAAAAATTAGCCGGGCGCATGATGGTGGGCGCCTGTAATCCCAGTGACTCGGGAGGCTGAGGAAGGAGAATTGCTTGAACCTGAGAGGCGGAGGTTGCAGTGAGCTGAGATCATGCCATTGTACTATGTGGCAGCCAGGAACAGTTTTAGAGCAGCCCTGGGCCAACATCCTGAGAAACACTTTGCTGAGGTCACCATGGGAGGACAGTGTTCAATGCAAAAACCACGGGCTAAGAGCACAACTAAAAAGAGGAGTCAAAGTCGAGAGTCAGGGCAGAGGCAGAAGAGGACCTGATCAGAAGTAAAGCAGGCAAAGCTGGACGATTGCAGAAGACCGTGCTCAGGTGTTTCAAGTTTGCCGCCAGTTTTTGTGCATGTGAGACAAAAGGTCTGGACAGATCCCAGGATAGAACCCGGGGTCAGTCACTGCCCATGGGAACCATACGTTTAGAATTTAGGGCTCTATCCAGTTTTTCTTCTGTGAATTCCTTTTTGTTTTTGTTTGTTTTTACTATTGATTTCTTGGTATTTGTTTGTTTTCAATTCCTAAGTTTAACAAAGTCCTTTGGGGAAGCAGTCAGTGTATAAATGCATATATTCCAGTTATTTTCATTTTGTCATGTTAGATGGACATATCTTTCTTTGAAACTGCTTTAAAAACTCTTCTAAAACAAGTCAGAGCACAAGTAATTAAGTAATATATATTTTAAATGTATAGCAATGCATATTTTCCAACTTCACATTTGCCACATTTTTTCTCATTTAATTCTTTTTTTTTTTTTTTAAGATGGAGTCTCACTCTGTCACTGAGGCTGGAGTGCAGTCATGCAATCTCTAGCTCACTGCAACCTCTGCCTCCTGAGTTCAAGTGACTTTTCCACCTCAGCCACCCAAGTAGCTAGGATTACAGGCATATGCCACCACACCCACCCAGCTGAATTTTGTATTTTTAGTAGAGATGGGGTTTTACCATGTTGGTCACACTGGTCTCAAACTCCTGACCTCATGATCTGCCTGTCTCAACCTCCCAAAGTGCTGGAATTACAGGAGTGAGCCACTGCACCTGGCTTGGATGGTTTCACCTGTGTCCTAACATGTCTTAGTAGAACTCCTACACTCCTGTTGCTGCCAGATTACTTGATTCAGTCAATTCTTTCTCTCATTATTTACTTACTAATGCAAAAGTTTTTAGCCATCTACTATGTGCCAAGTACTTTGCTGGACATGGGTTATACAAAATGAAAACAAAAACAAAATTCCATATGTTCAAGGAACTTACAATCAGTTTAGAAGAAAGCCCCAAGACACTTTAGGTAGTGTGGTGAGAGGTTAAGAACCTGAACTCTGGAATCAAAAAAAATCTTAGTTCCTAAAACACTGAAAGCAATGGCAACAAAAGCCAAAATTGACAAATGGGACCTAATTAAACTAAAGAACTTCTGCACAGAAAAATAAACTATCATCAGAGTGAACAAGCAACCTACTGAATGGAGAAAATTTTTGTAATTTATCCATCTGACAAAGGGCTAATATCTGGAATCTACAAAGAACTTAGACAAATTTGCAAGAAAAAAACAATCCCATCAAAAAGTGGGCAAATGCTATGAACAGACATTTCTCAAAAGAAGACATTTATGCAGCCAACAAACATGAAGAAAAGCTCATCATCACTGGTCATTAGAGAAATGCAAATCAAAACCACAATGAGATACCATCTCATGCCAGTTGGAATGGCGATTATTAAAAAGTCAGGAAAGAACAGATTCTGGAGAAGTTGTGGAGAAACAGAAATGCATTTACACTGTTGAGGTGAGTGTAAATTAATTCAACCATTGTGGAAGACAGTGTGGCAATTCCTCAAGGATCGTGAACTAGAAATACCATTTGACCCAGCAATCCCATTACTGGGTATATACCCAAAGGATTTAAAATAATTCTATTATAAAGCCACTTGCACACACACGTTTATTGCGGCACTGTTCACAATAGCAAAGACTTGGAACCAACCCAAATGCCCATCAATGATAGACTGGATAAAGAAAATGTGGCACATATACACCATGGGATACTGTGCAGCCATAAAAAGGGATGCGTTCATGTCCTTTGCAGGGACATGGATAAAGCTGGAAACCATAATTCTCAGCAAACTAACACAAGACCAGAAAACCAAACACTACACGTTCTCACTCATAAGTGGGTGTTGAACAATGAGAACACATGGACACAGGGAGGGGAATATCACACACTGGGGCCCATTGGAGGGTTGGGGGCTGCAGGACGGATAGCATTAGGAGAAATACATAATGTAGACGAGGGGTTGGTGGGTACAGCAAACCACCATGGCACATGTATATCTGTGTAACAACCCTGTACGTTCTGCACATCTACCCCAATCTACCCCAGAACTTAAGGTATACTAAAATAAATAAATAATTTATTCCTAAAAAAAAAAAAAAAAGAAAAAGAAAACTAGAGGTCACTTTGCAAAATATCTATCAATTTGGCATAAAATAATTCAATTTGCCTCTCGGAGGAGAGTAATATAAGTGTTCAGACTTGAGGTTCAATTATGTGAGCCCTTCCTAAGTGCAAGAGACTTTATTAAATAATTTAACTTGAATCCTGCTGAAGAAGGGTTTTTGCTGCCCCATAAGGTTGTTTTGGTAGTTATTCTTCCAACAAAACATGAGTCAGTTGCACTGCATGAGCTAGGAGGCTGAAGTCACCTGTCAGCAGTGCCCTAGATCTCTGTTTAGAAAAAGTTATAGCAGCGTCTGCCCCTAGGCAGCCAAGGAGAGCACTCCAGATAGCACCAGCACCTTGCAAATGGTGGTGACCCTTTGCCTTTTTGGTCTAGTGTTGCATTTGTACAGCTGTTGCATTTGTACTGAGGGTGTGACACCAGCGTCCCACTGGGGTCATGTGCAGCTTAGGTTAAATGAGGACATTTTAAACTGCCAGCTGGAGTAGTGTATGACTGTATGTATGTGTGCATGTATTTCTACTCATTAAACTTTAGAAATAAAATATGGAATGGAGCTGGAATTGGAATGGGATATGCATCTTGCATTTTCCCAGTGGCACCCTCTTCCTCCCAGTTATAGGGATATGGTAAGAGCTCAGTAAATATTTGTTGAATGACTGTGCAATCTCTTTGCCAAAATTCTAGGAAACTGCACCTTGCAAGAAAATCAGAGCAGCAAGTAGATGACCAATGGACTTAGAGCATGCTGGGGAAAATCCTAATCACATGTAAGGATTTGGAGGAAATGGCTTGGGTGCATGGGCAAGGTGGGTGCATCACACAGAGAAGGGAAGAAAATTGGAGAGCATTTGGTAATGAAGACACTGCATGGAGAGTGGGAGGTGGAATAGCCGCTTCATCTTATTGAATTTTGGGGAAAAGACTTTCAAGAAATTTTGCCATGAGTCCTATGGGAGTAATTTCTCTTTAATGTTCTTCAAAAACCTACTATAGTTCTATGTTGTCCTTTAAGGTCCTTGCAGTCAGATTTATGTCTGTATTACATGAATCAAGAGGCAGAGGCAGCCTCAAGGAAACCCAGACATCTTGGTTTACAAATAATTGGAAGTGTCTGGACTGCCTAACTGCTCTGTGTTTATGGTGGAATTCTGGGATTGGCACTGAGCTTCATCAATATTGAAGGCTATGGGTGGAATGATCAGTGGAGTGACTTTAAACAAATATATACATTGGCTCATTCCAAGCTCTCAAAAAATCATAGGTTGTCAGAATTGGAAGGCATCTTGGAGATCATTTCGCATTTTACAGATGAAATTGAAATCACAGTGGAATATCACATAATATCATACAACTTCCTAAGGAGAAGCAAGAATTCAAATCTGATACTGCGAATTCTTAGGACCATGTGCTCTTTCCTTTCCCCTTTCTTTTTCCACTTTAATCACTTCCTTAGGTTTAATAGCCTTAATGGAGTTGAACAAGAAACTGTGTCTGTTAAGACTCTTTTGGTTGGAAAGAACAAAACTGCTTCTAGCTAACTTTAAAAAAGGGGAGGCTTTATTAGAAAGCACAGGAGAGACCCACAGATCCAAGGAAGTGCAAAACACCAAGCCATGGGAGGATACGACAAGGCGGCTGCTGGATGTTGTGGTCTTTTCCTCAGGGTATGCCACTGGTTACCTTCAGCGGCTGGGTTTATGAACTTACAGTAATCATGCAGCTCTTTAAGAATAGTTTTTTTCTCCTCTTTTAATCTTCAATTAGAAGCATTTTAAAGAATCAAAAATGCGACAATGATTCTTATCTGTTCAAAACAGAACTTTTTTGATGACAAAGATAGTATTTGCCACTTTGTGGATTAAATATATCAAGTACTTTATGGACTAAATGTTTGTGTTCCACTAAAATTCATATGCTGGAGGTCTAACCCTCAATACAATGGTATTTGGAGATGAGGCCTTTGGGAGGGAATTAGGGTTAAATAAGGTCATGAGAGTGGGATGCTTATGATGGCATTAGTGCCTTCATAAGAAGAGAGACTTCAGAGAGCGTTCTCTTTCTCTTTCTCTGCCATGAGAGGACACAGTAAAAAAGTGGTCATCCGTAACCAGGAAGAAGGCGCTTATCAGGAACAGAACCTGCTGCACCTTGATCTTGGACTTCTTGGGGAAAAGGGATATGTTCAAAAAAGACTTTCAAGAAATCTTGCCATGTGTCCTCTGGGAGTAATGTCTCTTTAAGTTCCTTCAAAAGCCTACTATAGTCCTACATTGTCCTTCAAGGTCCTTGCAATTAGGTTTGCCCTTTATTACATGAATCAAGGGGCAGAGGCAGCCTCAAGGAAACCCAGACATTTCTGTTTACAAATAATTGGAAGTGTCTGGACTGCCTCACTGCTCTGTTTCTAGTGGGATCTTGGAACTGACACTAAGCTCCATTGATATTGCCGGCTGTGGGTGGAATGATCAGTAGAAATCCACCCACAGCCTGCAATATGGGTGTGGGTGGAATGATCAGAACTGTGAGAAATAAATTTCTGAAATTGGTTATGTGAAAGGGCCACTCTGGTCAAATTAGTGGTTAAATTGCAGCCCCACTAATGCCAAGGGAGTTAAGGAATTAGCACTTAGACTCTCAGCCAACTGGCTGAGGGACTTGCTCGTTCTCAGACCTGAGTTTTGCTCACTCCTTGCTCACTCAGCCAGACCACAATTTACACCTGGGGACAATGTTGATTTTCTGGTCTCTCTGATCAGCTGGGCCAGCAGGCATGATCGAGTGTGCAATGTATCTACACACGACCTATCCGCCCTTCAGAGGGACGGAAGCTTCTCAGCTGGATCCTCCCTGCAGTTGCTGGACAGGGGAGGAGGCAGGCAATGAAGCACAAAGTCTTTCCCTCTTTATCTTGGGAGCCGTGCCTCTGCTGTGATTCCCCTGAACTTTTCAATTTTTGTTTTTTATTGATACCTAACAGATATACATATTTTTGGAGTACGTATGATATTTTGATACATTTATATAAATGTGTAAAAATAGACTCTCCACTGAACTTTTACATTAGCTTCATAATTTGTCTATCTGCCTCTGGCTTCTCCCCAGTCAATGCACATTGTTTATACTGTCATGTCCTTTCGTCTTCCTGATCATGTTTTTTTTTTTTTTTTTTAAAGTGAGAATTTCAAAATCACTTAATTGTGATAAAATAGAGATAACATAAAATTCACCATCTTAACCATTGTTAAGTGTTTTAAGTTTAGTAGTGTTGAGCAAGTTCTTATTAACGTCCTTGGTAGGTTCTTGGAAACTGACTTTAAGTGAAAGACAGGCTCTTAGAAATTATGGCTGTAAGCAAAAAACATACAGAAGGTCCTCAAATAATGTTTTTTTTTCCTTCAACATCCTTATAACAGGGACAAGGAAAAAATTGCTTTGTTACATATAGTTTCACTTAAAGTAGTTTCAGTTCCCAAGAACCTATTGAAGATGTTAAGTGAGGACCTACTGTATTCACAGTGTTGTGCAACCAATCTCCAGAACTATTTCCATTTTGTGAAATTGAAACTATGACCATTATACACTCCCTACTCCTTCTCCCTTCAGCTCCTGACAATCACCATTCCATTTTCTAATTGTTATTACTCTCAGTACCTCATATGAATGGAATAATGACTATAGTATTTATCTTTCAGTGATGGGCTTCTTTCACTTAGCATGATGTCTTCAAGGTTGATGCATGTGTTGTGTCATGTGTCGTGAATTCCTTCTCTTTTAAGGCTCACAAATATCATTTTGTTTATCCATCATCTGACAGTGGACTTGGGTTGCCTCTACTTTTTCGCTGTTATGAAAAATGCTGCTATTCACACAAGTGTACATGTCAACAACATAATTTTTGTGCATGAAGTCCTATCTCCTGGGCTCACCCCTACCTTTCTTGCATCTAGGGAGCAACACCATGGCAGACTTCCATCCAAAGGGGCCAGAGAGTTTCTGTTGCACAGGGACGTTCCATGTAGTTTCACCTGTACTGTTTATCCCATTTCCTTCAAGTCACCACAATTTTTTTTGAGGAGGGGTCTATGAATTCTTTCCCAGAAGTTTTGCTTCTCAGTTTCCTCCCGCTTGTTAGCTTCTGGAGGAATCAAGCAGGAGCATGAGTGTGTAATGAAGGGAAAAGCTGCCTGAGGGTCTTAATAAGGAAAACAGAGAAAGAGAAGAACTACTCAGCAAAGGAGGCCCTAGTGGCTTCTGAGTGGGAGAGTCGAGGTATATAAGGGAGGTATGAACTTCTGGCTCCTTCAGCTCTCCTGAATTGCAGAAACATGGCCAATTGTTGGCCCAGAAATATGCATGGACTGGGTGTCAGAATGACTTGCCATGCACATATGAAGAAAGAAGGGACTAGAAGAGGGGAGTGTTGGGTGTGGGACCTGCATGCAGGAGGGATGGGGGAAGAGGAAACATATCTGGAGCTATTTCTGGGTAATTTCATTGGAGCTGAGATGTAACAAGACACCTATGCCCCTCTCCCCTCTTAAAGACCTACATTTTTCCTTAATGCCACTGTGATCTACTTTATGTTTCCTTTGACTGTGGCTCCATGCAGAGGCTGGGCCATGTGAGGCTCTCCAAGGTTTATTGAAGTTAAATGTTGATTCTTTGGTCATCTGTCTTTGGTCAACATTTCCTTGGTTTGAGTTTTGCTGGTTGTTTCTTGTTTTCACTCTTAGGTTTAGAGTGAAGGCACTTTGTGGCTGGGTGCAGTGGCTCATGCCTGTAATCCCAGCAGTTTAGGAGGGTGAGGCGGGTGGATTGCTTGTCAGGAGTTTGAGAGCAGCCTAGCCACCATGGTGAAAACCCATCTCTACTAAAAAAAATACAAAAATTAGCTGGGTGTGGTGGCACCTCCCAGCTACTTGTGAGGCTGAAGTGTGAGAATCGCTTGGACCCTGGAGGTAGAGGCTGCAGTGAGCCGAGATTGTGCCACTGGGTGACAGAGCAAGACTCTTGTCTTGAAACAAACAAACAAAAAACAAAAGAGTGAGGGTAGTTTGTGATTTTATATCTAAAATATCATCCTTCTGTATGACCCAGAAAAAATTAAATGAGATCTTTAGAGAAATACAAATAAGAGGAAGACAATTTTATTCTTTATACAGGAATTCAAGCTTTGCAAGGGGGAAAAATGTTTCCTTGAGTAATACTTTGCTGAGATAACTTGAAATGTGATTTCAGTCAGGTTTTTCCTGTATTACACGTTATCAACACATCACTATTTCCTCTAATTATAAAGGATAGTATTTTCTGTACTCAATTTTTATAAGCAGTTAGCTTGAGAAACATTTTCTTACTGTTGGCCTGGTATTTGAGATTACATATACCAAGTGCTACTAAAGGAAAACTATTCTCATTGGCGGAGAAACCCTGTAAGACTTGGGAGAAGAATTTAGGATGCAGAACTGGGATGAACCCTGGAGTTCTGACATTTTGCTGTGCCCTTAACTGCTGCCTTCTGCAGCACATGTTCTCTCTGTGCAATGCTCCCTTCACCAAAGCCACAAGGCATTTTCTCTGCTCCTTTGAAAGAGGTATCTGTGGATCAAAACTTAGCAATCACTTACCTGGATTCTACCATGAATTTCAATTAGTATGTCCTTTGATATACAAAAGATTCCCTTCACTAGCTTTCTGGCCTCCGTGTATAGCCATCATTTTGAACTATTTGTTTGATTTCAGGGCTGACTGGTCACCGGAAATGTTATTTCCATTAAAGCAAGTAATTTCAAGCTTGTGACATTTAATAATTATTGAATTCTTCCATTCAGAAAAATCTCCCTAGGATACAACTATTAGATTAGGAAAAGGCAGATTTAGGAAAGCTGACATCTATAAAGCCATGCATTTGTGGGAGTCAGGGTATCTTATGAAAAAGTTTAGACAGGCATATAAATGCTTTCTCAGTTGGTAAGAAATCTGACTTCAGCCCCCTCCTCTGTTTCATGGTAATATGTGTTTAGTTACAGTTAGTAGCCTTGGTGGAACCTTGAGATTACTTTGTTTTTTATTAATACCCAATAATTTGTGGAGATTTTCCCGCTGTCAATTTTATCCCTATATTAGGTTAGACTGATACAGGGTGGTAAATGTTACTTTATTTCATTATCTCTTTGCCCTCGTACATGTACTAAATATCTTATTGAGATAATTGTAGGTCACATGCTAGTCATCCATCATATCCTTCCTTTGATTTCTTCCTTCTACTATTTGTGAATGAGTAACAGTAAGAATCTCTTTTGTTATCAAATATTTGACTGATTAACAAACTTTATTGAGCAATACAGTCATTGTAGATTTCGCCTCCCCATGCATGTTTTCTTTTTGCCAGTTTTTTTGGTGGCCAAGACCATGTCTCTTTCATCTTTCTTTTGGAAACCCCATTCATAGGCTCTCTGCTGGATCTAATACTTCCACTTGTCAGTCACAAGAGAGTGCGATGACCAAGGCCCTTGAGTCTGCTACAGTTTGAATGCGTCCCCAATTTAATGTGTTGGAAACTTAAGCCCCAAATTTATATGCTGATGGTGTTTTCAGGTGGGATTTTGGGGAGGTAATTAGGATTAGGTAAGGTCATTAGGGTAGGCCCTCATGATGGGGGTTGGTGGCTTTATAAGAAGATGAAGAGAGGCCTGAGCTGACATGCTCTTACCCTCTTGCCATGTGTTGCCTTCCATCATATTAAGATGCAGTCAGAAGACCCTCACCAGATGTGACCCCTTGACCTTGGATATCCTAGTCTTTGGGGTTGTAAAAAATAATTTTTTAAAAATGAATTACCCAGTCAATGGTATGCTGTTACAGCAACAAAAAATGGACTATGATAGATCTTTTCTGAGCCTTTTGCAAAGACAAACAGGAGAGAGGCTGAGTTCTTTTTCTTCTTAGGATCATTAGTTGTAAGGATGACGTAAGCTGAAATTGCTAGTTGCCACCATGTGGGGAAATGTGCCTGGGAATAAAGCAAGACAGAGAAAAGCGAAGCTGAGAGGTGGGGAAAAGGGATTTTTTAAATGTCATCATTGAACCCTTTCATCTTGACACACATAAGTCGGCTGTATCCATTGCGTTTTCAGCCATGTGGGAAATACATTCCATTTTTTGTATACATTAGTGTAAGGTGGGTTTCTGAACCCACCTTTCATTTGCAACTGAAAGAGTCCTGAGAGATATAACTGCTAGACATTTTATCCATGAAAATTTCTCTTTATTTGGTTTGATCATCTGCATAATTTACTTTTGTGTCCTTTGACACCAGCTAGTCCCATGGTCTGAAGAGAGTGGACAATGGACACCTTCTTTGCATGTGGGGGAAGTAAGCAGGTGATTTTCAGAGAGATGAGGAAGTCTCCTAATGCAGTCACCAGACAAAATACAGAATTCTCAGTTAAAGTTGAATTTCAGATAACTAAAACATTTTTAATATAAATGTTTATGTCCTATGCAATATGTGGGACATATGTATACCCCAAATTTACTGTTTATCTGAAATTCTAATTTAATTGTCTTGTATTTATTCATCTAACCTATGCTCATCAAATAACCATATTTTAAAAATGCTCTTAAAATAGTATTACAAGGTTCCTAAATTTAGGAGAGCATTTTACCTGAGTAATTTTTTATACATAGAGTCTTAAATTCAGATTTAACTGGACTTTCTGTATTTTTATTTGCTGAATCTGACAACCATATCCCCTACCCACTCCAATTGTTTTTCTGATCCAGACAACGTGGTGTCTAAATTGTAGTTTCTAAGCCATCCTGTTTGCCAGCTTCATGGGTCAAGGGAGAAATGTCTGGGTTCGGGCCCCTTTATTGGGCACCCCTTGTACCAGAGGTGGCTGTTTGCAGATGAGGAACACTACAGAATGCAGGGCAACTCCATGGTTGTGTGGGAGGACAGGGGAACTAAGGAGAGTTAGCAGTTAACTGAGGATCTCTTGCTTGTCAGTCACTAAGGAGAAGCTTTGTGTCCACTGACTCATTTAATAATTATGACGGGTCTGTGAAATAGATTTTATCTATTCCCATTTGAAAAATAAGGAAACTGAGACTCAGAGAGTTGAAGTAATTTGCCCAAAAAGAAGTAGCTAGGAAGTAGTAGCAGGTTCACCTGATTTTGAGCCCATGCTCTTTCTACAGGTTCAGTTTCCCTGGGAGAGGACAGCCCCTGGTATCTGCAAGCAGAGTGGGATGTTGCCAGGGCACTGAGAAAGAGCCAGCAGAGGGACAGGGGCTGCCTATGTCTGCAGCCTTTGTACCGGAGACTCTGTGACCTTCACCCCCTGCCTGCACTTAGCTGAATGGGTAGACATTTTGACCAAGGTTGTCTTCTGTGCCTTTCCTTGGGATAGCAATTAAAGCAAATTGGATGGCCCTCAAACAAATGGAAAATGTTCAAGGTCACTCATCATGAGAGAAATGGAAATTAAAATAGCACAAGATACCATTTCTCACCTATCAGATTAGCAAAGATTAAAAGTCTAATTAAACCTGTTATCAAGACTGTGTGGAAACAGGTGCTGTCACACAGTTGCTGGTGGACACACAAACTGGTTTAACTCATCTGAAGGAGAATCTGGCAATAAACACCTCACAGACATCTATGCGCTTAGCTTTTGATCCAGCAATCTCACTTCTAAGAATCTACCCTGAAGAGCTATCTCAATATTAGGAAAATGCATATGCACCAGTTTCTTCATTGTAACATCGTTTGCAATTGGAAAATATCGGTCTGTAGTCCAGTTAATAGCATTGTAGCACATGGATTTTTCTGGGTTTATAATTTTAATATGGTTTTGTAAGATGTTAACATCAGGACAAGCTGGGCAAAGTGTAGTGTTTTGTAGGATTTTACCACTTTTCTGTAGTTTTACATTATGTTGAGGTGAAGAGCTAAAACAAAAACAATGACAGCATTAACAAAGCTATTTTCTCCTCACCTGATGTGGGTCATGAAGACTGGAATGGATTGACAGTGAATGGCTATAGCTGTCCAGGTCTGTCCTCTTGGGTCTAGCATATTATGGAGAAGGGGATAGGGTTGGCCAACACTGAATTGTCAGAAGTCTCAGCCATGGAAAAAGGGAGTGCAGGGGGACAGGCAGTCACAGCTACATCCTTGCTGAGGCTTCATTGAGCAGTACATTCCTGTATGGGAAAACATGTCCAGATATCTGGTGTCCACTGTTTGAATTGGGTCTGTGAAGGATGTCCTTGGAAACAGTTCCTTTACTTTAAAGTTTCATTTCACATGTGTGAGGGATTTACTGTCCTTTCCCAAATCACTGTTTATTTGTATTGTATATTCGAATACCTTGAACTAGGTGACCCCTCTCTTTATGTGGCATTTTCAGTTCTACAAATAGAAAAGCTATGAAATGCTTAAGATGAGAAATCAGTTCTGTCTCCTAAATGACTTGCTCAAAATTGCAAGCTTCCTGTTTTTAAAAGATTGTAAAGTTGACAAATGAATCAGAGTGTCCTTAGCCAAGATGAGTTAGGTGTCTCCTAACAGTTTTATCATTTCTAATTTACGCTTTATAGGAAAACACAGATTAGCTGCTTTTTATTTGCCATTCTAAATTATTTTTACCAGAGCCTGTCTTTGGGCTTCAGTGATATCTCATCAGAATATGAAACCCTTGATCCAGTGGAGATAGAATGAATTAATGGGTGTTTGGGGAATGTTTTAATCATACGATGTCCTGTGCATTCTGCTGCCAGCTTCCTGGGGTCAGCTCAGGGGCAGGGTGGGTTCAGTCAAAGTGTTCCTCCTTGCAGTGTGGGGGTGCCTCTGCTTTGAACACCTGCATGAGATAGATTCCATGTTAAGTCTGATAATTCATTTAATTGCCCCACTAACCCTGTCAAGTCTTAGGGATATGCAGTGTCTTTCCCAAGTCACAAGGCTAATAAACAGTGGAGCTGGGGTTTGAGTCTGCCTGACTCCAAGTCCAGAGTGCCTTTTACGGAACACACTACCCAGCCAAGAGAGATCACTTTGGCCAACTCTGCCACTTTGCTGAGGCCTGGCTCTGCCTATGCTTAGGGGTTACAATAGCAGGTGCTCTTCTTTCTGTCAGTGCATGCACCTCCTCTCTAAAAGCTGGAGTTGCTTTCCATTGTTCCCTCTCGAGCTCTATAATGCTTTCCTATGCATAGAAGTCATTTTGAAAGCCTTGTCTGCCAGCTCTTATAAGCTCGGTCTATGTAGGGAGCCTCACAGCACACTCTGTGTAGGGTGACCCAGCCTTGTTACCTTTGCAACTAAGAACCCCATGGTCCTGCTACACCAGGGTGGGAAATGCCAAGTATTTTTCACCCTTTTGTTTTGAGGGAAGGTTCAATTTGTGTTTTGAAAAGAGCAAAAGAGCAGGGGCTGGGAATCACACCAGAGTGTGAATGCAGTCCTACTGCTGAGTTTCTGTGGATAAGCAGATTCATCTCTTTATACTTCAGTTTTTTTTTTTAAATAAATAAAGTGGGGATGGTCATACCTTTCTTAGAACTATTGTGAGGATTTAATGACATAACAGAAACAGCATCTAGCATGTCGTAGGCATTGAATAAATAGCTGTTATTTTGACAAGCACTGCTAATTCTCAATATAGCATTTTCCCCATATATTCCTTCCATAGGGTTCAATCTATTTCAAATGAAGAAGAACAAAGTTGCAAAGCCTGCTGCCTTTTAGAATCACTTTTATTTCTAGCAGACAGAAACTCTGCCAAGGAGGAAAATGGAAGTTATCCCAGGCTTTTGTGTGGGTTTTATTTGTATGCAAAAGCTAGCAAGTCTTCTTTGTTCAGAAGATGAATTTCATTCTAATGATGCCAAAGAATCTTCTAAAATTTCATAATTGCCATTCCTAGTGTGCTCCAAACTGAAAGATAACAAAAGAATTGGGTGGCCGGTTCAGATTGGATTTGTGGAGGGATGTACATTTGAAAATGCTTCATCTGCTCCTGAGTCATCCCGGTCTGCTGAGATGTGCAGATGAGTTACACCATGGAGACAGCAGCATCAGCCCAGCGTTGCGCAGCCAGGGGTCCTGGGGATGGTGAGAGGATGTGGATGAGGTCTGAGGAGGTGTCCCGGCCACTCTCCCAGGTCTGCCTTTTGTTACCTATAAATGCAAATGCATGGAGCACTTTACAAGCTGCCAAGCATTTTTTACACTTTTTGTCTCATGTAGCTCCCTTAAAGATCCTTGAAAACAGATATGGCCAATGCTATTACACCACCTTGTAGATGAGGAAACAGGTTCAGAAGGCCCAAATGCACAGCTGGTAAAAGCAGAGCCTGAAGTGGAATTCATGTTACCCAATCCTAAAAACAATCATCTTCTCTCTAGATTTGTCTGCCTATTATAGTACAATATAATTATCCAAGTTTGGATTAGTGATGCTCTTTTTTTTTTTTTTTTTTTTTTTTTCTTATAGGCAGTCATGTAATACTGTGTAAATCACCAAAGCCCTAAGTTTTTTACTCTGGGGATTTGGCACAATGATGATAACTGGGTACTTTCTAGGGGTTCAGCCTCCATCATCACAGATAGCAAAAGTCTCAGGGGGTGTGGCAGGGACCTCTGCATTTCCTCCTCTGTCATTCTTTTTCTTCTTGTTCTGTGTGAAACCACACAGAGCTAACAATCATGGAGTGTAAACTGAGACAGAAGAAGAGAAGATAATCCTGACCTAGAGGCTCTACAGTGGGAGGAGCTGGGGGGTGAGAGGGAGGCTCCTGCCTTCTGTGGAAGTCCTTAGTTCTTGAACAACGCAGGGATCACTTTTCAATATCCAAAGCAACTTATGTGGTGTTTCTCAAATTCAGTATGCAAGCCACTTTTAAAGAAAAAAAAAATCATTCTTGAGGATCTCTAGGACATTTAAATTGTTTTTATTTTAGTTACTTGAATACATAAAACATAAAAATTATTGTAAATTTTTAATGCTTATAGCTCTTATGCAACAATAAAATGAGATTTAACAAAACTTTGTTGAATTTCTGATGATCTAAAAAAATTAATGAAAGGATATTCTGAGTTGTTTGTCCCCAAATTTCAGTGCCCTTATGTGAGGTGGGGTTATGAATGAGTGCAAACAAGGGTCCCGTAATGTTTCGGCAGAGTTACTCAAACAGAGAATAACTGGGAGAATTCAGTTATCACACGGTGCCAGGTGGTAATTGCATCAGATGCACTTCAGGGCACATCTGTTCTAGAGTCACTGAGAGAGACTTGTGACTGATGATGGAGGAGAGACGATCAATCTATAAGTAGCTGTTTGTTGCCTGGGATGACAGAAACAATCTGCCCTGCCTTCTTCTTCTTCCGGTTAACTTCTATTCATTCTTGAAAACACAGCTCAGTTGTCCACGACTCCAGGGAGCCTTTCGCAGATGCTTCCTTGTGGTGAGCCTTTTGTCTCCCCTGTAGGCCTTTGGATCACTTTTCTTCCCCAGTACCTTGCTGTCACCTGAATGCTGGCCCTAATGGGTAAGACACTCTTCATTGTCTTGTTCTTATGTTTCCCACAACACCATCAACATAAAGCTAAAATGTAAGAGGTTTTACTAAACACTTGGATAAGCAGACCATAATATTAAAGCTGGGGGTTAAATATTGCTACTTCTATCATCCATGGGAAAAAGAGAAAAAGGTTAATATTTTCACAGAGGCCCCCTCATCGGTGCATTCCAGACGTTGCCTTACTTTTTCTGTCTTCTAGAGAAGGCATTTTCTTCCATCCTTCATGGTATAAATCTCTACCACCTTGAAGGAAAGCACCCTTCCTTGTTCATCGATGTTGACTTTGTCCAAGCATCTGTCCTTGAGAGCTCCTCTGACACAGGACAGCCATGGACAAAATGGTTTGTAATCATTCATTTTCCAAATGTGGTTGCGTCAGCGGGGAAAAGATCTTGGCTTCCTGACTCTGCTTTGAGGTCTTTACTAGTGTGAGATGAAGGTGGAACATGCTCTTCCTGTGGCCTGCCAGCCACCTGAGGACAACTTATGGACATAGAGCCATATCTGGATGCAGACACTCGCACACCTGTCCCAAAGACACGTACAGATATTTGCAGGCAGTTCAAACTAACTCTAGGTCGAGGATGAGAACTGTTTTTCTAAAGGTGATATAATTTGTAAGAAATGGGAGTGCCTCCCCTTTTTTTAGATTGAGTTTTGGTCTTTTGCCCAGGCTGGAGTCCAGTGGCGAGATCTTGGCTCACTGCAACCTCCGCCTCCCAGGTTCAAGTGATTCTCCTGTCTCAACCTCCTGAGCAGTTGGGATTACAAGCGTGTGCCACCTTGCCCAGGTAATTTTTTTGTATTTTTAGTAGAGATGGGGTTTTGCCATGTTGACCAGGTTGGTCTCGAACTCATGGGCTCAAGGGATCCACCTGCCTTGGCCTCCCAAAGTGCTAGGATTATAGGCATGAGCCACTGCACCAGGCCCCTTACAGTGCCTGTTCAAATAGCAGTGTTGTCTACGTCTTCTTCCACCTCTGGCTACACAAATAAACAAAATGCCAGAAACTTGGAATTGGATAGAGTTTGAGCGTGGTAGATAGAGTGAAGCTTCCTCTGTCTTAAATCTCCCCTTGTCCACAGTTAAACCTGGGGACTTTGTGTACAACTGTGTATATCTTTCTTTGTCTTTTTACACTAACCTGTTACTTTCTAAAGAACACAAGATCCCCAGGAGCAGCTGCCACTTTTTACTCAACTTTATATTTTTCACAGCCTGGCACCAACCTGGTGCACAAAGGTTTGTTTACCAGACTGGCTGATTGGATGTACTAAAAATTAGGAGTGTTCCTGCAACTAAGGGAAATTTAGAGAAATGACAGGCATGGCAGATTTATGTTTAAGCAAGAATAAAAACAATATGGTTCCCTTACATCAATTTGGACTCTCAGTTCCTGTCAGGCAAAGACCATGTATTAATTTCCATATTTACTAAGGAACCTAACATAAGTGCGTTATATAAATAAATTCATTGCCATGTCTATCGTCTTCAAGAGACCCTAGCGTAATATCTTTCATTTAGAAATGACTGTTTTTTAAATAAATACATTTTAGATCAACATATGTGTCCTATTTTTTATGTTGGCTTTTGAAGTTAGTTATTATTTAGAAATATCAATTATTGCATTAAAACCTTCTCTGATAATGATAGATTAATCAATTACTACTAGAAACATGGCTTACATTTTAGTGCACACATTTATAATTCACTTTCTCAGTTGAAAGCAAAAATTTGGCAATCACTTTTGGTTGTAGCTCTTAGGCAGAATTTTCAGGCATTTTATGTAATGTCTTCTGATAAAATAAATTGAAAATATGATGGGCAAATTCTTAACAATTCAGTGGCAAGTTTGTGAGATTAACTCAAGGATATGTCCTAAGAAATAGAACAACAAATTGGAAAATAAAAGAGAGAAGATAATAGGATACCAGTCCAGGATCTCTGACACTGAAAGTGTAGGCTTTCCAAAAAGAAAGGATAGAGGATAAAATAGAGAGGAAGACATTATTAAAGAAAACATTTTAAGAAAATAGATTTTAAAAAATGAAAGACACATTTCCATATTGAAAGGGCCATATAACGCCTAGCCTGATGAATTTAAAAAGACTCATATAAGGCCAAACTATTACCCACACTGTGGATAAAGGAAACATCTAAAAAGTTTTCAAAAAACAAAAAAGGTAATTTACATAAAAGACAAGAATCAAGACTGTTACTTTTTCAATAGTAATGGAAAACCAGAAGATGATGTAATAACTTCCAAATTTTGAGAAAAAAGAATTTCCAGTTCGTAATTCTGTATCCAGCCAAATGTCAATTAAGTATGAAGTCAAAATAAAGATAATTTTAAACATGAAATGTCTGAAACTTTAATTTTCTGGTACACCGTTTATTAGGAAGGTGCTGACAGATACTTTAGTGTAAAAGTAATTGAGGTTTTTGCCACTAATGGCAAAAGCCGCAATTACCTTTGCACCAAACTAATGCCTCATAAAAAGAAGGGAGCAAACCACAAAGGAGACAGAAAGACACAGGATCCAGGAAACAGGATTCTACTGGAAGAAAGGGGAAGGAGTTCCCAGAGTGCTGATGGAGTAAAATCCCAGGCTGCAATTCAGGCAAGAGAAGAGAGCAGCCAGCCCCAAATGGAGCAGGAGACAGGCATCCAGGAGAGGTGACTGCAGAGGGTGTGTGTGTGTGTGTGTGTGTGTGTGTGTTTGTTCATATTCAGGAGAGATGACTGCAGAGGGTGTGTGTGTGTGTGTGTGTGTGTGTGTGTGTGTGTTCACATCCAGGAGAGATGACTGCAAAGGGCGTGTGTGTGTGTGTATGTGTGTGTACATCCAGGAGAGGTGACTGCAGAGGGTGTGTGTGTGTGTGTGTGTGTGTGTGTGTGTGTCCAGGAGAGATGATTGCAGAGGGGGTGTGTGTGTGTGTGTGTGTATGAATGCTTGTGTGAAAAGAAACTGATAGACTACCTGATGCATATGACATTGAGAGAAATATTACCTCATGATTGGGGCAATTGGGGGAATATTGTATGATAGGTGCATTTAAAAACTTAAAGCCATTATTATTTCTAGAAAATATGTAAATTTCCGTGAGAAAGAAATGCGACCATGGTGCCTCTATGTCTATGCTGTGAAGAACATTCTCATAGACCTAATAATCGCAGTAGGGAATGTTAATTTAACTGAAAATGTCATCGAACCTTAAAAAGATGGGGAAACTGCGTGAGTGCATGTGTACACATGTGCGAGCATATGAGTGACTGGTATTGGTCTGGTTTTCATTTTCTACAAACATTCAATAGATAATGTCTAAAAATGACAAATAATCAGGAATTCATGATAAAGTATGTTGTTTAGAAATTTGATCTCAAATATAGATGGCTAAGAACGGAAAGTGCCAGCCTCTGGGTCCCATGGGGCAGGGAACTGCTCTGGTCTCCTTACCCTATTTTCTTTTTCTCTATTGCACTGATATGATTTAGCTGTGTCTCCACCCAAATCTCATCTTGAGTTGTAGCTCCTATAATGTCTATGTATTGTGGGAGGGACCCAGTGGGTAATAATTGAATCATGGGGCGGTTTCCCAATACTTCTTTTGTGGTAGTGAATAAATCCCATGAGCTCTGAGGTTTTTAAAAAGGGTCTCCGCTTTCACTTGCCTCTCACTCTCTCTATTTTTTTTTTCTTCTTTTGAGATGGAGTCTCACTCTGTCGCCCAGGCTGGAGTGCAGTGGCACAATCTTTACTCACTGTAACCTTTACCTTCCAGGTTCAAGCGATTCTCCTGTCTCAGCTTCCTGAGCAGCTAGGATTAGAGGTGTGTGTCACCAAACTTGGCTAATTTTTTGTATTTTTAGTAGAGGCAAGTTTTCACCATCTTGGTCAGGCTTGTCTCAAGCTTTTGACCTCAAGTAATCAAACCACCTCGGCCTCCCAAAGTGCTCAGACTACAAGCATGAGCCACCGCACCCAGCCTCATTCTCTCTGGTCTGCTGCCATGTAAGATGTGCCTTTTGCCTTCAGCCATGATTGTGTGGCCTCCCCAGCCACGTGGAACTGTAAGTCCCTTAAATCTCTTTTTTTTGCTTTTAATAAGTCACCCAGTCTCAGGTATGTCTGTATCAAGAACATGAAAACCAACTAAAACATGCACTTTTAACAATTCTAAATTGACCAGATAAAACACAGAACTTCATGTTAAGGTCATGGAATGAAAGCAATGACGTCAACTCCATAACATTACCATATAAAGATTAACATTGTCGCCCCTAATTATTTGAGATCTGACTAGTCTTCAACAGTAGCACCTCTTTTAGAGTGCCAAGCTGTATTCCTGAAACAGAAATCAAGATGAGACTCAAAAGGGAGAAGAGGAAAGAAACTGCTGATTTCTTTTGTCCATAAATAGTAGTTCACTCAATTTGAGACCCTGTAGAAAACTCACAGTTGTGTAACAAGCCATGTTCATCATGGTGTTGTTTGTTTTGGCATGGCAACTCTGCAGGGAGTTTATATATATTTTTTCTTTCTAAAGGTGATTCTGCTTAGACATACTCTTATGAAATCAGTGAGCAGCAGCGGATGACGGTTTGAATGATGGTTTACTTTACTCTGGGGATTGAGGCAGAGGAGGAGCTCAGAGGGAGGATGGTGTTGATATTTGATCTATTTGGACCTGACTTTCTAGCTCTCTGTAACTCTTTTGCCCCGGTTAATCCATTATTGAGTGTTGGCTGGGGAATGGGACTTTACTGGAATCAATGTATTTGCTCTCTTTCCAACTTTGCCAGCCCTTACTCTCTCCCGCCCCTACCCTGGCATCTTCTCTGCCAGTGAGCTACTGAAACCCTTACTCTTCTGAACCCAGGCCGCAAGTGGCATGGATCTCAGCAGCTGAGTGCTCAGGTGGGTGAGAGACCCTTTCACCCGTGGAGATGTGGTTACATTGGCATACAGTAGCTTTGGTTCCAAATAAGCTCTGAAGACATCTTGCCCATTAAGGCAAATAATATTTACTTTTGAGTGATTATTGCTAAGAAGGCTTGGGCATGTTTTGTGTGGCTGGTTAATTGAAAATTACTTCCTGTTCTCAGTTGGCTGCTTCTTGCTACAGACAAATGAGGACGGATCTGACAAACTTCTTGTTGTGGGTTTTGTGTTCCGGCTGAGTTCTAAAGATTTAAAGCAGCCAGTTCTCCATTCTGCATCCCCTGAAGTGAGCTTTAAATGCAGTATATTTTGTTCTTTATTAAAACTACCCAAGCTTTTATAAGTGTTGAGTTAAAGAATAGACCTTAGTGGTTCTGGGCGGCATTTGGATGTTGGAGCCAGTAGGATTGTTTATCAGCAAATCCTCAGAGGAGTAGCCAGTGTAAGTATTGCTCATTTTTCTGTTTCTCTCCGGAATTCCTTTGTAAAGTTTTAGGAAGCCTGTATAGCCCCCTTTTTCTAGTCTTCATAGAAAAACTTACGTTTGCAAAGGCCTTTGGTGCCATCAAGACAGAAGACAAAAGGATGCTTAAAGGATGACAGTGGATTAATGACCTGAGGCAGTCTCATGATTAGGTATCTGACTCCCTTAATGAAAAGAGCATCCATTGAAACCCTCTGCTGTTGCTGATGTCTTGTGGTCAGTACTTAATGAACGTGTTCCTAGTGTGGGAATCAAGACCAGGTGACTGGCGTATAGAAAGCCACATCCGTGAAGTTCTCTGAGTCCAGAGAGCTGAAAATTTGGCTTTGAAAACCTATGTTGCTATTCCAGCTCTATCGCTTTTCCAGTCCAGTGACCTAAACCCAGTTTCTCAATATATCAGTCTCTTTATCTGTAAATAAGAATGATTCCAGTCAACTTTCTGTGAGTGTTTTCTAGCTCAGAAGAATTTGCTTAAATTAGAAATAAGTACAAGTCACTAAATATTTTTGCTTACATTGATACTTCTCAGAATTCCTATGGCACTTACTTTTTCTGCTAGTCAGCACTTAATTAAGGATATGTGATAGAATAAAAATTATCAACTTGGGAGTGTTCAGACTTTTCCTCTGCCAAAGGGAATCTGTAACTGACAGTCAAATGTTCTACCCACCTACCAGTCTGTTTCCTAAAAGTTGTTCTTCACACTAAAAGTCTGTGGCAGAGAATGAAGAGTGGAGGCAGGAATAGGAGCAGAGTATGTAGGGATGCAGGAGATTTTTCTAGGGGCTATTTGCAAATGAGAAGCTTTAGTGAGAGAAGATTATGAAAAAATAGTGGAGAAGAGAATAAAGTTTGGGAGTTCTAACATAAACACAGCATGGAATTACTTTAAACATGTCTTTTGGAGGTTGACCTCCATGTAGCATTCTTCATGGACTGGACCTTGTGGTTCACAGCTTTAATAGGATTACATATAAAAAGCATCACAGAATATTTTATGTGATTTTTTTTCTATCTAGCCAAATAATCTTGTCTTGTTTTGCATCACATCCCAGTAGATTCTTGCTCAGTGCACTTGCCACTACCAACCATCAGAACAATTCCTGTGAAACACAAATGTGATCATGTTACTTCCTTGTTTAAAACCCTGTGGAATGATAGGGATCACTTCCCCCTTTTATCAAAATCTGACACACATGCAGAGGCTCATGGGCCTGCGCCATTTGCCCATCTGAATGAATAGATGACATCTCTCCACTCCCCATCTGAAGTGGTCTTTTGTAATGCAGTAAAGGATACTGACCTTCGCTTGAGGAGTTAAGGGAAAGATTTCAGAGTAGAAGGTGGAGAACAGGGATGTTCTCCAGGATGCTTTGATAATCTTTACCTTGAATGCGCATGAAATGTCACCTAAAGTGGCCGGAGCAGCAGCCACATCCCACGTGAAATCTAGCCAGTAGCTGGAGGAATTTGTGACACTGTAAGAAGCATGGCCTGCAGTGCACATGGCCCACCTTGATGGGGAGCCTAGTTTCATCACTGTCTTTGTTTAGAATTTGCAGCACAGGAGAATAGTTGGTTTTCTTATTGTTTTTAAATTTGGTACCGCAAAGGACCCCCTTATTGCTGGCACCAGGGGCAGACTCCTCCCCTGTGACAAACTGGCCCCCTGCATCCCCTTAGTTTGCCAGGGGATGATACAACAGCCACTCACTCCCACTTGTTTTGCTACAGATTAAAGAGCAAGTGTATCCCATGCTTCATTTGACTGATATGGAAATGCCTGATGACCATTCGAGGGGTAACCTCCCAGATCTGTAGAAATCACAACACAGAGGCAGCAGAGACTGATGAGAGTGTCTGAGACCAGGCACTGTAGATCCACATACGGCAGTTGTTTTCATTATTCTGGTGAATTTCAGTTAAAAGTAAAACTTTTCAACTTGCTTAAAAGGAGCAGATATTTGAGACAGTGACTATTTTCCACAAACTCTTAAGGAATGAAAACTGAGTCCCATGGTACAGAGAGGAGGGAACTGGTCAAATGCTGAAACAAATATGATCAGCAGCTGGGCAGGAGTGAGAAACGGACTGCAAAATCTTGGCAGGGAGGCCAGTGCTCCTGATAGAGGTCCCTTCCTGGGCCTTAGAATCGGCAAACTTTCTAACTGCCTGCAAGGTGATGTTCATGCTCCTAAACATGGCAGCACATGGAATTCTACTCACCTCTTCGTCCACTTCATTTTTCTACATTTTTCCCTTGCATGTACCCTATCACTGTGCTCCAGGGAGCTCTAACTAGCCAGTGCTTGAATGTGACATGTTTTTTTATGCCTCTGTGTCTTTACACACACTGTTTCCCCCCCTGAGAAACTTGATTTTCTTCTTTCTTCATTTTTCTCTGCTCATCTTTGAGAGTTAGTGAAATGTCATCTCCCCCATGGAGATGTTCCTGATTCCATTTCCAGTTACATCTTAAACATTTGTAACATAGTTCTGGAGTCAAGATGCTGAGTGTGGATCCTGTCTCTACCACTTAATGTTGAAAACTTGGGCAAGTCACTTAGTCTCTCTGTGCTTTCATATACACCATGGAATACTATGCAGCCAAAAAAAAGGATGAGTTCACATCCCTTGCAGGGACATGGATAAAGCTGGAAACCATCATTCTCAGCAAACTGACACAAGAGCAGAAGACCAAACACTGCATGTTCTCACTCCTACCTGGGTGGTGAACAATGAGAACACATGGACACAGGGAGGGGAATATCACACACCAGGGCCGGATAGGGGGTGGGGAGACTAGTGGAAGGATAGCAGGGGGTGGAATTGGGGAGGGCTAGCATTAGGAGAAATACCTAATGTAGATGACAGGGGGATGGATGCAGCAAACCACCAAGGCACATGCAAACCTGCCCATTCTGCACATGTACCCCATAACTTAAAGTATAATAAAAATAAAGTCTCTCTGTGCTTTAATTCCCTCAGTTGTATAATAGGGATTCATATTTACTATGATAATAAAATAATTGTTTCCTTTTTTACCTTTCTTATTTTATTGTCACAGTAAATAACTCAGTGTTAATTTTTATTTTTGTTATCATTTATTACTACTGCTACCATTACTATCATATATACCTCCCTAGTGCTTTTATTTATACAGATTTCATTCACACAGTTATTATTTTTGTCAACTTGACTCCTGCTCATGTGACTTTAATTCCAAAGGCTTAGTACATTATTTGGTATGAACAGGTGCCCAGTAAATATTTTTGAAATTCAATTATTGGTGTCTATGCCTTTTATCCTTATCAGATCATAAGCTCATTAAAGTGTGCTTTCTGCTTTTTAGCAATAATCAGGGATGCTGGCCAGTGCCATGCACATAATCAGTATTCAAATAACTCCCAAAGAAGCCAATGTATTAATGAAGTGTGTGCAGAAATGACTATTTAATGTTGCCTTTCCAAGAGCAGAGCAGACTGCAGGTGTCATGAGAGATCTCATCCCAGTGTGCCATGTGGGCTTAGCCATGTGGGCTGAAGGCAAACATTGTGGTCCAAGTCTTTGTTTCCTAAGCCTCTGTTGAAATGAAAAGTCAGACAAGGTGTAATGTTAAAGATGAGGATCTGTTCTCTAAGCCTGAATCGAAGCGTGAAAGTGGTTAGGGAAAGAATAGGGATTTGCATGTGGGGTGGCTCGCTGGACTAGCTTAACTCTGGTGAGCTGTGTGACTAGAGAGAATTTTCTATGCCCTATAGCTTAAACAGCTTGTATTTCCACGAAACTTGGAGTCATTTAATTAAAATTTCTCTGTTTCTACAAAACTATCTAATGGGCATTATTTGGTTGGATGTTTCATTATTTTACATTCATTAGGTTACAAATAGCTTAAAGTCATAATTCTCTTCAAAGAGGGGTCAGGCTGAATGAAACACTTTGATGCAACTTCTGAGAACAGGACTTGAGTATTTCCATGTAAGTATTTAAAGTGAGTTTTTTCATACCCCTAGAGTGTGATGTGTTTTTGATCCATCTCATATCATGTTCTATTAATACCATTCTGAACTTTGGATTGATTATTTAATAGCTCTTACTATTAAATGCTATTCCTTTATAGGGACGCTCGTTAAGCTGTTCAAGCCCTGAATTTATGTTTTGTTTAAAGAGTACTACATAAAGTTGAGATTAAGATATTTTGAGGAAATGGTTTAAGTTAAATGGGAAAGTTACTTTAGTTTAAGAGTAACCTTTAAAGATTTTCCAAGAGAATTGAAGCACACAGAAAAAAATGTGGGGTCATTAGAAATGGAATGCAAAACTCCTTACTTTTCAAGTTTAAGCTGCTAGAAATGAAAAATGTAAATAGATAAATGAAGGAGGGATTTTGAAAGTTCTTGATCAAGCAGTTGAGTTGTTGCCTGAAATGGAAAGAAAGTGGAGTGGAGGTTTCTTGAGGAAGCCTCAGATAGGCCCTTTTGTCCAAGAAGACGAAGCAAGGCTTCCTGAAGTCCCTCCTCAAGATGTTTCACTCACCATTCTCCACTTTTGTGCCTGTCACTGACTCTCATAGCTCCCATTCTCCCAAACTCCTTTCCTTCATTCAATCAATGCACACCTTCCATTCTGGACCCAGTCTATTGAGGAATAAAGACTTGCCTAAAAGTGAGAACACAGCCATTTATTCACTAAGCAAGTATATATTGAGAACCTGCAGCATTATGGCTGGTGCTGTGATAAATGCTGGAAATTCAGGGATGATGTGGCTTAGGCCTAGCTAGCTGCTCATATGGAAGTTTCCTTTTCCTCCTGGGCACATAGCTAAACTATATTTCTTAGCTCACCTGCTGTCAGATGAAACCATTGGAGTATGTTTGGGCTAATGGATTTGAGCAGATGTAATAAGGGCCATTTTCAGGTCTGATTCCCTGCATGACCTTATCTTTTCTCCCTCGCTCATCATGGCCAGCTGAAAGCAGTGATCCAGAAAGGGAGTTTCAGGCCTTACAAGTTAGCACCATCATTAGATCAAACAGTTGGGTTCCTGAATTATCACATGGCAGTGAGCCATCTGGCATAACTGTCTGCCCAGATACTCCTGGATGGGACTTTGTGTGATGAGGGAGTGAATTTTAATGTTGTTAAGCTACTGAGATTTCGGGACTTATTTGTTACTGCAGCAACTATATTATGTACTCTGACTAATAGAGATGAATAAAATACAGATCCTGTCTTTAAAGAGTTACTATTTTGGGTGGGAGAAACATTTAAATAAATGATTATAAAACAGTATGATCAATATAGCAAATGAGATGTATGATATGCACTGGAAGTAGAGAAGGCAGTAAGAAAGGGATGCTGATGGTGGCAGACTTCCTGAAGGAAACACATCATTTTGTGTTTCTTGCAAATGTGGGCTTGGCTGGGGGAAAGAGGTTGTGGTTAGGGAGAGGGGAGGGCCATAAGAAGGTTGGTGTGGCTGGAGCCGAAGGGATAAGGTTGATCATAGGGACAGAAGGGCTGGAAAGGGAGGCAGGTGGCAGATCACAGGGGATCTTACATGCCATGTTGGGGACCTGGACTTTTTGAGATGGGTGCTATTCCACATGCTGATCTGTGATGATGTAAGAAGTTTGTGCCAGAATGTAAATGAACACTCTGTGTCTTTACTCAAATGAATCTTGAGATTAAAAAACAAAAGTCTGCTGAACTTAAAGAGCAAGATAAGTGGTGTGGTTTTGCATTCTGGCAGAAGCTTCTTATTTTGTTATGTCTGGAAAACCATCCACTTATCTGAAGCCCACACTTGGAGTAGCATTGTTTTAGACAATTCTGCTTGCTGTAGATGATGGGTAAGAGGGGTATATATTCAGAAGCAAGGAGATCACTTAAGGTAGATGGAGAATTTTGAAGACCTAATCCAGAGCAAGAGTAGCATTGGTGCACCAAAGGGAATGAATTTCAGAAATTCTTAGTACAGGAGCAGGGTGTAGAAAGAGAGAGGGAATTAAAAAATGAGTCCTAAGTTTCTTGATTGAGTGTTTGGACAGATGGTGGTGCCTTTCACTGAAAAGAACCCATAAGAGGACCAATACATGGACCTGGAGGGAGTCTAATGAATTACCTTTCAATGCTGTTGAACATGAAGGGTCTGAGGAAGCTTCAGGTAGATGGTTGAGCAGCTGGCCGAAGCTGACTGTCTAGAGCTTAGGAGATTAAATCTGGGATGGAGGTCCAAATCTGCAAGTTATTTTCATAGGAGTTATATAAAAGAGGAGTATGAAACACAGTGGCCCAGGTTAAAACCCTGTGGCACACCAGAATTAAGGAGACAAAGATGTCATCAGATAGACCTGGCATTCCAGGGAAGTGAGAGGTCCCACGAGTCCTGAGAACAAAGAGTTTTTAGAAATACTCAGCCAATTAATGCAGCAGGGAGGTCTAGCAAAATATCAAAGAAAAGATCTCCTCTGCAATTATAAATTAGAATATCTTTGATGAAATCTGGGGCAGAGGAGTGTAAGGGGCAACTATAACACCGTAGAGAAATTCAGAGATTCTTAAACCATCAAGTAATCTAAGCAACTCCCTGTTTCTACCTCTGTAAGATAAGGAGTCAGACTAGCAAAGCTCTAAGGTGCTTTCACCTCTAACATTCTATAATAATAAATACTAATTTGAGCACCTAATGTATAGTAGGCACATAATTTTTATAAAAATTCTGTAAGATATTGGAGTGCCATTTTTCTGGAGGCTGAAAGTGCTTAAAGATCACGCTGAGGTTGATATAGCCAATGAATTTCTGAGCTAAGAATTAAAAACTAGATTTTTCTGAAACAAAACCCATGTTCTTTTCACTATCCTGTGTTGTACAGTGATTTTTAAGGAGTGATAAGGCACAAAGTAGAATGTGAATTGAATTTGGTAATAGATCATTTAGAAGAGCCATCCTTGCTATATTTCACAGGCAACCTCCTTTAATAAAAGGCAGAATGTTCCTTTTGAGGAACATAAACCAAATTCAATGTGAGGCCTTTGAACTACTCAGATATTAGGTATATAAAAAAGACCAGGATGATCAGCAAATGACAGGGAAATGGGAAACTTTTACATAGACAGAAAAAAATCAATAGTGCGTAATGGTTTACAGAGGTGATGCATTTTACAGTTAAGCATCTCTGAAGGTAAGCTTAGTAGTTGATAGGTATGGAGAAATAATTTTCATTCAGTGCAGATAGGCTGATATCTGAAGCCAATTATCTGATATAATAAGAGAAGAGCTCATGCTTCCTCAAGGTGTCTTTCTTTGAGCATGTGTTAAGAATGATTGTTTTCAAAGTTGGCCAGCTTATCAGGGGAATTTTCTACATCTTACCCAGAGATAAAAAGGGGAAAATATTTTGAGTATATAATACCTTTAAAGAACCAGTGGTGTTTCTTGGGCTTTGGATAACTAGATAAATAGGCACACACAGCCCAAGTTTTTGGAAACTCTCTGAGTTGAGGGTTTTTCCGTATATTAATTCTAGTGCAGATTCTCTCTGTTCAGTGGTCTTGCAGGTTCTTCCTATGCTCCCAAGTAAGTTCTTTAAGAGATGGTCTAAGATGTAAAGTGTTTTAGAGCTTATCAATTCCAAATTTTTAATTTTATAGTCCTAGAGTCCACTTAGCCCCATCCCCAGCTCATACTTGTTGTAGGATCTCAAAGTAGCCTAGTCCCAAGGGGGATGTACAGTGAGGGGCTCAGAAGTTCTATTCTCAGGCAAATTGACTTTAGTTCTGCTTTGAACTGGCTCTGATTCTTGCTGGGTTCTTGTTCTATCTTGATTCAGTAACAAAAGCTATTTTGTGACAACACCAGGCCAAAGTCTCTTCCTTGACTTCTTGCTTGTTAACTCTGTTAGTCAGTCTAATCTAGGATTTAGTGCAGCAACAAACCAACCCTTAAATATCAGTGTGTGGCTTAACACATAAAGTTTATTTCTCACTCATGAGTCTGGCAGCACTGTAGGATAATTGTCTTTCAAGCAGTAAATTAAAGAGCTCAGGTTCACGCATCCTGTAACTACACAATGTGGAAAAGCTGGCTTTCAGGTCATCTGGCAAAGGGAGAGTGAGCTGGAGGGTGAGCCTTATCTCTTAAATGCTTTCACCTGGACATGACACATGTCCCTTCTGCTCACTGCCCATTGGCTAGAACTAGCTTACCTGACCTTCGTAACTGCAAGGGGTTTTGGAAATGTAAGAAAGCACATTTGTTTTGTTAAGCAGTAAATGTCTCTGGTATACTACACAACTGTTTGGACTGCATGTTTATGTCCCTTTCAAATTCCCATTTAAGCCCTAACCCCTAGTGGGATGATATTAGGAGATGGGGCCTTTGGGATATGATTAGGTTACAAGGGTGGAGTCTTCATGTTAGTAGTAGTTCCCTTATAAGAAGAGATAGGATAAAGGTTGCTGCTTCTTTCTCTGTTCTCTGCCATGTGAGGACTCCGCAAAATGACGGTCATCCGCTTACCAGGAAGAGGACCCTCACCAGAACTGACCATGCTGATCTCGGACTTCTGAGCCTCCAGAATTGTGAGAAATACATTTCTGTTGTTTAATCCACCCATATTTGTTATGGTAGCCCACACTGACTAACACAACAACACAAGGCTTTGTAATTGGTTCTTGCTCTGTTTTAATTTGGTGATTGGAGCTCTTACTTGCCAACACCTTGCTGTGTCCTGACTTAATTTTCTGCTTTGTATTCCACATCGGGTTTACAATTTTGCCTCACCTCTTTCAGGGATGGGGTCTTAGTTCATTTGTTTCGCTATTAAGGGATGTCTGAGGCTGGGTAATTCATAAAGAATAGAGATTTATTTGGCTCATGGCTCTGCAGGCTGTCATGGCATAAGCATCTGTTTCTGGTGAGGGCCTCCGGAAACTTCCACTCATGGTGGAAGGTAAAAGGAAGCAGGCATTACATGCTTTTTTCAGCAGCCAGTTCTTATAAGAACTAATAGAGTGAGAACTCACTCACTACCGCAAGGATGGCACCAAGCCATTCATGAGGCTCCACCAATATAACCCAAACACCTCCCACCAAGCCCTACCTCCAACACTGGGGATCAGACTTCACCATGAGTCTTGGTAGGGCCAAACAAACTATATTCAGACCACAGCAGACTGGTATCAGACTTCACCCTACAGGCAGCCTTCTCCAGCTTCTGCCCTGCCCATGAGTATATGCAGAGCCCCCCTACCTACTATGCATGCATGAAGGTTATGCCAACGTCAGTTGGTGGCTTACAACAGCAGCGATTCTCAAAAAATGGTGAGGGAAGTAGCTATAGCCCTTTAGTTGGGATAGGAGGTATAGTTTGAAAAAGCCTACCAGATGACTGTGATAGAGCCTCTTCCCCACAGTTCCGCTGGGAACTGGTCCCAACCTAGCTCTGTCTGACTCACATGTTCCCCTGGGATGGCAAGAGGAGGAGTTTTGGGGCTATTTCCATTCTATTTTGAGTAGGTAAACAGGTGCTTCCAGAAAGGCTGTCTGTGCTGTCGATTCTGAAAATAGATATCTCAGTAGTATCAGATTGCAAAAAGTGGGCGAAGCAGTGATTTTGGAAAGAAACTAGTGTAGCTGATTGTTTTGTCCCCTGACCCCACCCATGGTACCACCCAGTCCTAGAAACAGATGGCTCCTCCCCTGGAGCAGCCGGGATCCAGCTTCTCAGGGGCTACTTGGGCCAGCACACATCACATTCCTTCCTCCTTCTGCAACAGAATGGGATCAGGCCAATGAGAGATTATCCAGGTTTTCCTCCTCTTTTTTTTTTTTTTTTTTCCCTTTCTTAAAAAAAATCTTGTAATAAGCTGACTTTGTAGAGTGGAATGTTCTTTGTGGCTTAAGAAGAAATAAACAGGAGTCCTGGTGGCTCTTAGGAATATATGCGGCGGGGCTTTAGGCTCTTGAGAACTTTGCCAGTCCCAGTGACTGCACTGAGATTAGGTCACGTGAGTTGTCTCGCTGAGTAACAAAAGGTGGGATGCACATGACTGGACTGACCCCAGTTGGCTGATTATTCAGTTCAGACAGAGCTAAAGAAAAACAGTTTCCCACTGGCCTTTCAACTCTGCTTCTTTCCTGTTATTTCTTCAGCCATTTATAGTCTAGTGTCTGGAAAGAGCTGGTCCAGTTTGGCAGGACTTGAAGCAGATAAATTCTTTGCAGACCAGCAAGGGCCTTACAGCTTTACTAGGAAAGGAAAAAATGGAAGCTTGGATTGAGGTGTGCTGATGTCTCCTTTTACTAGCTCAGAGTGATCTCATTTTAACCCCCATTGAGGCCAAGCACAATTCCAGGATCACATTCTGTACCTTTGGTGGGTAATACTCTGTTACACACTTGGTGGGCAGAATCTAAGAATTCCCTGCTGGCAAATGAATATGAACTGGACACAGTAGGAGACATTGGGGTGCAATGAGTGCACAGGATGCCCTTCTCAGGGCTATGCCAATATCTGCCAGGTTGTGAGAAGTTCACATTCATGTTCCTGTTTATCTTGCATCTGCTTAGAATTGACCTTCCTAAAGCTCCGTTCCAGATTCTTTTTTTTTTCCTTTCAACTTCTAGAATCAGAGGGTACATGTACAGATGTGTTACATGGGTATATTGAGGGATGTTGAGGTTTGGAGTATGATTGAATCAGTCACCCAGGTGGTGAGCATCATACCCAATAGATTTACCAGCTTCTGTGCTTCTATGGGGTCATATACTAAAAGAGCGTTTTGTTTTCACTTTTAAATATAAGCCAGAGAATTTAGGTTACATATGATAGAAAAAACAAGGCAAGAAAAAACCCTGTAAGTTATAAGTTATTTCCTTTCTCCACCCCACATCTAATAAGTTATCAATTCCTCCTGATTATGCCTTTCACATATCACTCTCATATATCATATTATCACTTAGGTTAAGGTTAAGGGTAGGTTAAGGCTCCACTATGTCCCAACTGGGATATTTCAATAGCATCCTGACTGGTCTTGCTACTTTCAATTCTAATTTATCTTTGTTGTTGTTGTTTTTTAAAATCCTTCTCATGGAATGATATTTTAGAATACAAAAGTGGCCATGTCGCGGCCCTGTGTAAAAGTTTTCAATGGCTTTTGATCACCTGTGGAATAAATTCCAACCCCTTGTCTTAGTACATAAAGCTTGTCGCAATGCGGCTGCTGGTTTTCCTCTCTATTCTGCTGCCTCTCCACAATCCTGGCATGCACCGCGCTCAGCTCTGTGTGGAGACCAGGCTGCCTCCTGCTTATCTGTCTCTGCTCACAATGACTCTCCCTTACCTCTTCATCGGGCAGACTCTAATCTCTCAGCATTCACCCCATACAGTACTGCACTAGGGAAGCTTTATAGATCCCCTCAGGTGGGTTAGAGATCCTGTATCTGGGCTCTAGTGGTATGTGTCACACTGAATTGTAATTTTTAACTTGCTAAGAATATCCATGTAGACTCTGTACCTCTTGAAAGTAGAAACTGTATCTTATTTAACTTTGCCTGTGTCATTGTGGCTCTGTTTTTGGACACTGTATTCTGTTCTACTGCTAAATATGGCTATACTTATGCCAATATCACACTTTATTTAAGATAATGTTACTGTCTTAATAACTGTAGCTCTATAGTAATTCTTAAAAGCAAATAGGATAAGTGCCACACTTTGTTCTGTTTTTCAAGGTTGATAGGGCCATGTACAGCTTTTATACTACCCTACACATTTACAATCAGCTTGTCAGTTTTGACAAAGAAAACCTCCTTGGGATTTTGATTGGGATTGCGTTATAGGTCAATATGGAGAGAACTGACATCTTAATAATATTGAGTCTTCTGATCCAGGAATACGGCATATCCCTCCATTTATCTAGGTCACCTTTCATTCTCCCAGTGATGTTTTGTAGTTTACAGTAGGCAGGTCTTACACATATTTTGTCGCTTAAAAAAATTAACACCTGACACGTAAAAACTTAGGAAACAAAGAAATTGGGAGAAGATTCTTTGCTTTTTAGATGGATCCAACCAAAAGCTTATGTACCCCCAAATTCTTCATTGAGAGGAATATATTGCAGAGTAGATACGCAAAACACTGCTGACAAATGAATGTCTCCTGTGATTAAGAGAATTTGCATTCTTCAGCCTTTTTCCTCAAACCCAAAGACTTTAGAAAGTAAAGGATGAGTGTATTCCATTTTTCTTACTCCTCAATGAATTATTTTTAAGGGGATTTGACTGGATTCATTGCAGGCAAAAACTTACATTATTTGAATCCAATAGTCTGAGTCAGGCAGAGTCAGCCTTTGGGAGGAGAGAGGCTGGATTTAATCACCATGGGTAGATTCTTGGACTTTGCTGAGCTCATGAGCTCCTTCCAGCTTGACGATTGTTAGATATGACTCCCTGTCTATCATAAAGAGCTAGACTATATGCATGTGGGATGAGGGCTGGCTTTGCCAGTCAAACATGATTTATGGGCAACTACAGAAGCAGAAAGTCTGAGGGCCAGGCTGAAAATGCAGAGGCCCATCATCCTTCTCAGGGCTGTGCTAATATCTGTCAGGTTGTGAGAAGTTCATAGTCATGTTCCTGTTCATCTTGCATCTGCTTAGAATAGATCTTCCTAAAGCTCAGTTCCAACTATGGCCCACCCTATGCTGCCCCTAAAGCTTCTAATAGCTTCCTATTACTCCCTGAGTAGTCCATATTTATTTTTGCAATACTTGAATTGCTTTGTAATCAGCTTCCAAATACCTAGCCGGTCTTACGTCCCACATCTCCTGAATTTACTCTGACCTCTAGCCACATAGGCGTATGATATGGTTAGGATGTTGTCCTCTTCAAATGTCATATTGAAATGCAATCCTCAGTGTTGGAGGTGGGGCCTGCTGGGAAGTGATTCAATCATGGGGACAGATTTCTTATGAATGGTTTAGAACCATCCCCTTAGTGCTGTAATTGCAATAATGAGTAAGTTCTTATGAGATCTGGTCATTTAAAAGTATGCAACACCTCCCCTCTCACTCTCTCTCTTGCTCCTGCTCTTGCCATGTGAGACATCTGCTCCCCCTTCACATTCCAGCCTGATTGTAAGCTTCCTGAGGCCTCCTGAGAAGCTGAGCAGATGCCAGCACCATGCTGCTTGTGCAGCCTGCAGAATTGTGAGCAAATTAAACTTCTTTTATTTATAAATTACCCAACCTCCAATGTTTTCTTATAGCAATAGCCTAACACAGAGCGCATGCAATTTTCAACAACGGTAGAATCTTTTCTAACCTTTACTACTGAAGTTCTCTCTTCATACTATGATCTCACTTTCCTTTTTTTTTTTATTTTTAAAGTATTATTTGCTGAGATACTTCTGCAATTTCATCTTTCAGTCCTTCTACTGAAATGTTCATTTCTATATCTATCTAATCCATTCAGCCAAGGCTGCTGAAATAACATTTCTAAATTATAGCTCTGCTCATGAGCCTGCTCAAAAATTTCCAGTGCCTTTCTAAGTCCAAAAGATAAGTCAGAACTGTATAGCCTCACATTAAAGGCTCTCTAAATTCCATTCTCCTGTGCCTTGATCTATTACTAGGTTCCCTACTCTAAGTGCCCAACTTTGGGATTACCACCCCTCAGCTCTTCTCTAGCATTTATCTGTGGTTCTCATCCGTACATCATATTTTGTTGCTAATTGTGTGTGTGTGTAGCTGTGTGTCTATATTCCTACCAGACCATGAGCTTCTGTGGCCAGTACCTACTTTATTCATTCTGCAGCTTCCTTCTGACCAAGTACCACTTCTTCTCCTAGCAGATGTCCAGTACATATTTGCTGGTGATGAATAACGGAAAAGTAGAGTAGAGCAGAGGGTGCCTGGGTTGGTGCTGTATCAGGAAATATACAGATCTCCTATTCAGAAGCTCCCACCAGGACCTGCCTAGGGGTGATAAGAATAAATGAGTGCTTTTTAGTTCCACTTAGCAAATATATATGGATTACTTCAAGGATGGGTATTAAAATATACTATTAAGACTGGGTGCTGTGGCTCATGCCTGTAATCTCAGCACTTTGGGAGACTGAGGCAGGGGGATCACTTGAGGTCACGAATTTGAGACCATCCTGGCCAACATGGTGAAACCCCATCTCTACTAAAAATACAAAAATTAGTTGAGCATGGTGATGGGCACCTGTAGTCCCAGCTGCTTGGGTGGCCAAGACAGGAGAATCTCTTAAGCCTGGAAAGCAGAGGTTGCCGTGAGCCAGGATTGCATTACTGTGTTCCAGCCTAGGTGACAGAGCAGGACTCCATCTCTCTCTCTCTCTCTCTCTCTCTCT
>NW_022436971.1:7648475-7860625 GCF_009761245.1 Sapajus apella | reverse complement strand
AGAAATGTAAATTCATGCTCAACTAATCCCTACTGGTGAAATATTAAGCTTGGGCCAGTTTCCCATGATTTAATGAATGAGCTGTAAAAGAGGATGCCACACTCTTCCATCTGCTGCCCCAGGCTTGTGGTCACAACCAGGAAGACAGTCCGATTTCATCAGTGGTTAAATGAAGATGAGTGTATGCCCAGTCAGCAGAGGGAAGATCACTGAAGGTCAGGGACAGAATGAAAGGGAAGAGCATCACTTTCAGCCCAATGAAGAGATTTTTAGCTGACAGGCATTCCTGAGTAAAACTGTCCGTATTCTAAGGACTTTTATTGCTTTCTTCACATCTGCTGTTTGCTGCATGCCATATAAAAGGCATGAGGCACACAGGTGAATTAGGTACAAGGAGCCACAAGAAAAGAGATGGTCACTTAAAAAAGTCCCTAACATTTATATACAACTTTATAGTTTTCCTTTAAACAAGTTAGCTTTTATCATTATAAAGTTATATGAAAAATGCTAATAATAAAAAATAATTGTATACGTATTCCTAAACACAAAGATCATTGCTAAAATTGTGCTAAAATTTTTCCCCTTCATCTGTGCTTCTATACATTTCAGTAGTTGAGAATATACCATATGTTTTCCCCCACTTGCTTATAGTACAAGCATTATATATGTTAATATATAGTTGCTTTACAGTTATTACACTTTTAAATTAAGACATAATTTGCATACAGTAAAATCCACTCTTTTTCAGTATATAAAAGTTTTTTAGATCCATGAATATGAGTTTGACGAATGTATACAGTCAAGTAACCACTACCACAGTCAAGGTATAGAACAATTTTGTTATCCTCTCAAATTTTCCTGTGGCCCTCTGTGTTCAACCACCTTCAAATCCCAGATTCTGAAAACTGCTGATCTGTTGTCTGTTCCTAAAGTTTTGTTTTTGCAAGAATTTCATATAAATGGAATTATACAATGATATGGTTTGGATTTGTCTCCCCACCAAATCTCTGTTGACTTGTAATCCCTAATGTTGCACATGGGGCCTGGTAGGAGGTGATTGGATCATGGGGGAGGATTTCTCATGAATGGTTTAGCTCTATCACCCTTGGTGCTATCCTCATGATGCTGACTGAGTTATCCTGAGATCTGGTTAAGAGTGGGTGGCATCTCCCCCTGTCTCTCTCTTGCTCCTGCTCTGGCCACGTGATTTTCCTGCTCTCCCTTTACCTTCTGTCATAATTGTAAGTTTCATGAGGCCTTCCCAGAAGCTGAGCAGATGCCAGCATCATGCTTCCTGTATAGCCTGCAGAGCTGTGAGCCAAGTAAACCTCTTTTCTTTAATATTTACCCAGTCTCAGGTATCTCTTTATAGCAGTATGAGAGTGAATTAATACAGTATGCAGACTTTTGCTTCTGGCTTCTTATATTCAACATATTGCATTTGTGATTCATACATGTTGTTCTGTGTATAACCAGGTTATTCATTCTTATTGCTAAGTAGCATCCCATGGTATAAATGGACTATATTCCATAGGTGACATACATTTGATTTGGGTTTTGTATAAATCTGATCAGATATAGACAATTACAAAAAAACTTGCTGTAAACATTTACATACATATTTTCATTTCACTTGGGTAGGTGCCCAAGAGTGGATTGCTGTGTTGTAGGGTAAATCTGTATTTAACTTTATACAAAACCTTTCCACTTAGTGCTCAAATCTTAGTTTCAAATACCTTATTTTCCAGTAAACAGAACCGGGGATTTTTGGAGAAATGGCTGATTCAAGGACTGGGGCAGGAAATATATAAAATGAACTTGGAGCATCTTACAGTATCAAAAATGAAATAAAAACAAAAAAGCCCACTGATGGACATATATCAAAGGATCACAAATGGCCACTGAAAGACCTCCCAATAGCCAAAGCTGGAAAAATTTGAGCAACAAAGAAAGTAGTATTGGATTGTAATCCAAAGTACAAAAGAGCTATCCATGTGTCTATACTGACATGAATACATGATTGACTAAATTAGTGAATGCTGGAGAAGAGATGAATCTCTCATGCATAGGAATTCCAAATAAATTATCTAAGTATTTCACCACAAAAGAAGGGGAGCATAATTCCCCATTTCTTAAGTATAGGTTGAACATAGTGATTTCCTTCTAAAGTGTACAGTATGGAAAGGGGTGGAAAGTGGCAAGAAGAGTAACTTTAAAGGTGAGAAATCTGAAAAACACTGCCAAAGCCCGGGATCAAGGTCAACATCAACAGCCAAAAACCACGTCAATTATATATACTCTTGTTATAACAGGATGAGAATGGCACTTTTACCTCTGTGATCTTCCATGCAAAACCAAATCATCTCCAACAAAGAGGCGAACTGCAATAGAGAGATATTCTACAAAATATCTAATCTGTACTCATCAAAGCTGTCAAGGTCATCAATAACAAGGAAAGTCTGAGAAACTGACACAGCCAAGAGGAGCCTAAGGAGACATAATGGTTTTACATTACATGGTATCCTAGAAGGGATCTTGGAACAGAAAAAGTCATTAGGTACAAAATAATAAAATCTGAATAAACAATAGACTTTAGTTGATAATAATCTATCAGTGTTGGTTGATTAATTGTAGCAACTGTATCTTACTAATGTAACATATTATTAATAGGGGAAATTATCTGCAGGGATAGATATAACTCTCTACTATCTGCTGAGTTTCTCTGTAAACTTAAAATAATTCTAAAAAATAAAATTTATCAATTAAAAACATCCTGACAAACTGCTTTCCAAAATGATTATATCATTTTGCATCCCCACCATCAATGTGTGAATGTTTCATTTGCTCTGTATCTTTGGTAGCACTTGGTATGGTAAGTTTGTTTTAGTTTTATTAATAGTAACATTGTATCTTCTCAGTAAAGTTTCTGCTCTTTTGCCCATTACTAGTTTTCTAAATAGGTTGCTGGTTTTCTTATTTTTGAGGTTTGAAAGAATTTGAAAAATATATTTTGAGTATATAATATATTTTATATTATAATCAGCTTCAAACTTTTTCTCACAATTGGTGGTTTACTTTTTCATTCTCTTAACAGTCATTTGAAGAGTATAAATTCTTAATTTTTATGGTCTAATTTATCAATTTTGCTTTTATTAATTATGCTTTTGATCATGTATCTAAGAAGTCTTTACCTAATCCAAAGTCACAAAGAATTTCTTTTAGAAGTTTTACAATTTTAGGTTTTCCATTTAGGTACATGATTTATATTGAGTTATTTTTTGTAAAGGTTTTGGGAGTTAGAAATAGAGGACATACACACACACACACACACACACACATATATACACACACACACGTATATGACATTTAATGCCATCCTGTGAAAGCAGCCAGAGTGGAGGGGGTGAAGGTTGGAGGCTGTACTCTGCAAAGCCACAGAATCAGAGCTGCCAAAAACTGTGTGAGCCCACCTCTTGCATCAGCGTGACCCAGATGTGAGACATGGAGTCAAATGAAATCATTTCAGAGCTTTAATATTTAATGGCTGCCCCTACTGGATATATATACAAACACATATATGTGTCCTCCATTCCTACCTCACAAAACCTATATAAAAATTATAAAATATATATTAATATATAATTAAGTATATATAATATATAAATATAAATTTGTGTTATATTCCTACCTGTCAAGATCATCAGAAACTATATATTATATATATATATAAAAGTTATATATATATATATATATAAGTTTTATATATATATATATAAGTTTTATATATATATATATATATAAGTTTTATATATATATATATTTGCAAGTGAGTATATAATTGTTCCAATGGCAGTTGGTGAAAATACAATTCTTTATCTACTGAATAACTTTTTACTCCTTTGTCAAAAATCAGTTTATCATGTAAGTGTGGGTTTATGCTGGACTGACTATTCTGTTCTGTTTACCCACATGTCTATCTTTTTGCAGGTACCTCATTATTTTGATTACTGTGCTTTATAGTAATTCTGGAAACCAAGTATGGTGAGAACTCCAATTTAGTTCTTTATTATTTTTTAAAGTGTTTTTATGATTTTGGTTCCCTCATTTTTTCATACAGATTTTAGAATCAGCATGTCCATTAAATCCTGCTGGGATTTTGATTGAAATTCCACTGAATCTAGAGATTGATTTTGGGGAGTTGACAACAATATTGACTTTTTCAATCTATGTGCATGGTATATCACTCTATTTAATTAGATTCTTTTGGTTTCATTCATGTTTTGTAGTTTTCAGACTGTAATCTTGCAATATTCTGTTAGATTTGTAACTAAACATTATATGCTTTTGGTGGTAATGTAAATGAAACTCTCAAAAACAACACAATTTCTAATTTTCATTACAGAGTATAGGGATACAACTGATTTTATATATTATTTGATATCCCATAGCCAATTTCTTCCAGTAGCTTTTTGTTGTTGTTGTTGTTTTGTTTTTTTTGGGTGTTGCTTGTAAGAGTTTCTTTGTTGTCTGTGATAAATCAATTTTATTTGTTCTTGTCCAGACTTTTTTTTCTGCTATTGCCTTATTGTGTACTACAACCTCGAGGCTGGTGATGAATAGGATTAATGAGAGCATATATTCTGGTCTTGTTCCTAATCTTAGCAGCAAGATTCAGTTTTTCAACATTAAGTGTGATGTTAGTTGAAGTTTTATGTGGATGCCTGATATGGCTTGGCTCTGTATCCCCACCCAAATCTCATCCTGAGTTGTAATCCCCATGTGTCGAGGAAGGGACCTGTAATCTCCACATATTGAGGGAAGGAGATAATTGGATCATGGGGGCAGTTACCTTCAGGTTTTTCTCATGAGAGTGACTACATTATCACAAGATCTGATGGTTTTATAAGTGTTTGATAATTCTTCCTTCACATGTTCTCTCGTGCCTGCTTCCCCTTCCTCAATGATTGCATGTTTCTTAAGGCCTCTCCATCCATGTGGAACTCCTGACCATGCAGTAGAAAAGAAAAACTATTTTCTGGGGAGAAATTCAAGCTGGCTGCATAAATTTGCATAAGTAACAAGAAGCCGAATGCTAATAGCCAAGACAATGGGGAAATGTCTTCAGGGCATGTCAGAAATCTTCATAGCAGCCACTCCCATTACAGAACCAGAGGCCTAGGAAGGAAAAATGGTTTTATGGGCCAGATATAGGGATCCCTTGCTTTGTTCATCCTTGGGACGCAGTGCCCTGTGTCCCAGCTGCTCCAGCTCCAGCTGTGGCTAAAAGGACCCAAGGTACATCGTGGGACACTGCTTCAGAGGGTGCAAGCCCCAAGCCTTGGCAGCTTCCATGTGATGTTGGGCCTGTTGATGCAGAGAAGTCAAGAATTGAGGTTTGGGAACCTTTGTCTAGATTTCAGAGGATGTATGGAAACACCTAGCTGTCCAGGCAGATGTCTACTGCAGGGGCGAAACCCTCATGGAGAAACTCTGCTAGGGCAGTGCAAAGGAAAAAGGTGGGGTTGGAGCCCCAACACAGAGTCTCCACTGGGGCACTGCCTAGTGGTGCAGCGAGAAGAGGGCCACAATCCTCCAGCCCCCAGAATGGTAGACCCACTGACAGCTTGCACCATGTGCTTGGAAAAGCTGCAAACACTTAATGCCAGCCAGCCCGTGAAAGCAGCAAGGGAGAGGGTGTTGAGGGGGCTGTACCCTGCAAAGCCACAGGGGTGGAGCTGCCCAAGATCGTGGGAGCCTACCTCTTGCATAAGCATGACACAGATGTGAGATGTGGAGTCAAAGGAGATCATTTCGGAACTTTTAAGATTTAATGACTGCCCCCACTGGATCTTGGACTTGCATAGGGCCTATAGCCCCTTTCTTTTGGCCAATTTCTCCCATTTGGAATGTGAGCTTGTATCCAATGCCTCTACCCCCATTGTGTCTTAGAAGTAACTAACTTGCTTTTGATTTTATAGGCTTATAGGCAGAAGGGCCTTGCCTTGACTTAGATGAGACTTTGGACTTGGACTTTTGAGTTAATGCTGAAATGAGTTGACTTTGGGAGACCATTGGAAAGGCATGATTGATTTTGAAATGTAAAAAAGACATGAAATTTGGGAGGGACCGGGGCAGAATGATATGATTTGGCTCTGTGTCCCAACCAAATCTCATTTTGAATTGTAATTCTCATGGGTTGAGGCAGGCACCTGTAATTCCTGCATGTCTAGGGAGAAAGGTGATTGGATCATGTGAGTGGTTCCTCCATGCTGTTCTCATGATAGTGAGTGAGTTCTCATGAGAGCTGATGGTTTTAAAAAGTGGCAATGTTTTCCTGTGCTTTCACTTTCCTCTCTCCTGCCGCCCTGTGAAGAAGGTGCCTACTTCCCCATCTGCCATGATTGTAAGTTTTCTGAGGCCTCCCCAGCCATGCATAACTGTGAGTCAATTAAACCTCTTTTGTTTATACATTACCCAGTTTCAGGTAGTATCTTTATAACAGTGTGAAAACGGACTAATACAATGCCTTTTATCAGATTGAAGTTCCTTTCTATTCCTAATTTCCTGATAATTTTTATTATGAATAAATATTGAATTTAGTCAAAGCCTTTTTCTGCATCTATTGAGATGATGATATGCTTTTCCCTCTTTAGTCTATTCCTATGGTGAATTATAGTGATTGCTTTTTGAATGTTGAGTCAATTGAATACCTGGCATATACCCTACTTGATTATGATACAGTATCCTTTTTGTATATATTATTTTCAATTTGCCAAAGTTTGCTGGGGATCTTTGTGTCTATGCTTGTGAGGGATATTTTTCTGTAGTCTTGTTTTCTTATAATGACTTTGTATGGGTTTGATATCAGGTTAATGCTTGCTTCACAGTGATAGAGGCAGGAGGCAGAGAATTCTCTTTGGTAGATAGGGTAGGGTTCCTGTAGAATCTCTAACCCACACCACAAGCACTTACACCAGATATTTTGTGCAGAACTTGCACAGGGGACTTGCCTGAACATGCCCACAGCAGACTAAGGGCCCACTTGTGCACTGTAGGGAGGGGGTGGAGCCACCAGGAATTTATACCGTATACAAATAGGGAATCCAGCCCTGTCAGCTTTTATATAAAAGCCCTTGTATTCAACTGTGAAGGGGGCAACTTGGAACCTGCTTTCAGGACCCTGCTCTTGGCTGAGAACTTTCCTTTTGCTTAATAAATTCTACTCCACTCACCCTTCAATGTCTGCATGCTTAATTTTTCCTGGTTGTGAGACAAGAACCTGATCTAGCTGAGCTAAGGTGTAAAAAAATTCTGCATCATTTTGGTGGCTCATACGGGCATCTGAAGAAGGGTGAGTAAAATGCAGACCCCAAAACCTTTTTTACTTTAGTTTTCCAGCCTTCTTGTCCTCAGACTTTTTCTGAAGGCAGAGGAAACACTGAACCTCTGATTAGCCAATTAAGAATGAATGGTGGCACAGCTACAGAGGAGGCTCCTCTCCACCCCCATCACTCTGGAGAGTTGGGAATGTCGACTTTGTTTCAGTCTAGTATTTAATATGGCATTTTATTTCTTTCTTTTGGGACAGTCATGGCACTATCTCTTCTTTTACAATGTTAGGAAGACTGATGAAAACTACGGAGATGTCACTGGGTAGAATGAGCCCTTACCCCCGCCATCACATGTGCGATTTAGAACAGTGTGATTTCAATCCGTTCTTAGAGGCATGTCTTCTACTTCCACCCCAGTGGCCACAGGCTAGGGCACATGGCCATATTCCACCACTTGCAATGGTCACACAGGGTAGGAACGAGCCATGGCCACTGCCCAGACTCAGGCCCCAGGGTAGTATCAGGGACCAAGAGCCCCACGTAGCCAGCTAGCCAGCGTTTCCCGCTCACAATCCCCTTCTGACAGGGTCCCATGGAGTGATTCCTCCCCTGGTCAAGCCAGGAAGGAGGAAACAGCAATTAAAAGTTTCTCTCCCAGTTGGAGGAGAACATTTGCATAAGAGGAAGTTTTTTTTTCCTCCAGGCATCTTCCCCACTCTGCACTTAAGCTATTTCTTTTTTTCTTTTCTTTACCCTGCCAGGTGTTAACTTCTATGAGAGACTTCTTTTTTCTTTTCTTTTCTTTCTTTTTTTTTCTACCTTTGAAAGGCATTTTTTTTGGCCAGAACCACAATTCACAAGACATCTTTTCTCTCCCTTGTTTGAGGAGGACCCAGCTCCACAGCTTTACCTTAGCATGACTAATTCCTGTGGATTAGGCCCCCTCCAGTTTCATGGATAGAGGTCATACTAGCAACCATGGCATAGACAAGATCTAGGGAACTCAAAGGTTACCAACAATAGGGGGACAAGCTGTGCAAGGGCGAGGGTGGATAATTCTTACCCCCAAGACTCCCTGTTAACATGGGTGAAAGCCACATGGACACCCGGAGGTGGTACCCTGTTGGGTTGCCAGAACTTGGGGATATAAGGATGGAACAAGGAGAGAGGGATGCCTCTTCTCTCTCTCTCTCACATACCCCAGGTATTTACTAGAAAGGAAAAGGATGCCAGTTCCCCTCTTTCTAGATGGTTAACCAATCATCTTTAATCTATGCTTCTCTTAAATGCCTCCTGAATCACTAGGACTACTTTTAAAAAATGCCTTCTTTTTCCTTTTTCCTCCTCTGTTCTCTCTTCAAAGATGGGTAACTGTGTCCTCGTACCACAGGGTATTCCCCTCAGATGCATCCCTCAAACTGGGAAAAGTTAGTTTTCCCAAACCTTAAACTACTGGGTTTAAAATTGAGCTTGGTGGAAGGGAACCCAAAAGCCTGACATACAAACAAAAGAGTAAAAGTTTTTACCAGTCAGACTTCTGGCCTTCTTTCCCTGTGCAAACTGATTGAATGAATGATAAAATCACTGTTTATATCCTCTGTAAAGTGTTCATTGATGGAAGAAAGATTTGTGAGGCTAGTCTTAAGGCGTAGCCAATCTGGCGTGCTTTGTGTGTCTTTGCGTATGGTTCTGTCATAAAGGGTATGTTAGAATAGAATGCAGACCTAGGACCCCATAAACCCACTGTTCAAAGCCGGCTCGGCAAACTGGTCAGTAACAAACTTTGTTGCAGGTCTCCATCTTGTTTTATGTCTTTGGGAGCGTGACCTGTAACTACTTGGCAACCTGTAACTACCACTTGGTTTTGGTCTCCGTCATTTTACAGTGGTGACCTGGGTTCAATCTGGGCATAGAGAATGAGTATTTTCTGGTCAATATCTGTGTAACTTTTACTATTTGCTAATTCTCTTTTACTCCATGAACAACTTCTAGCTTCCTTTATTAAATATTCCTATTTCTGAGCCACATTTAAAGATTCTAGATTTTGTAAAAACTGCCTACCACCTCTTTGAAAATACCTTGTATACTTGCAATTAACTCATAACTTTAGTTAAAGCTTCTTGTTTTCACTGTGAGTTTACTTTGTTGAAGCTCAAAGGGCAGAAATATTGGCCACTTGGCATGGCTGAAGTCAGGTAATAAGGAATTTGAAAGGATTTTTTTTAAAGAGCACTCAGCTTAATTAAAATTGAATAGTTAAGCTGTAGGTATATTTAAAAACCCTTTACACTTTTCTCTTCTTAGATCTTGTTTTTCTGGAAAAAGAAAGCTCTTCTTGTTTCCTTTCAATCCATTGAATTATTTTTCTCCATTTTGTCTTGCCACTCTTAGTACACGCATCAGAGGCCCTAAGACAACTTCTGATAGCCTGGGACTCCTGAGAAAAAGTAGAGAAGGAGCCACAAACCCCATTTTAGGAAAAAACACTCTGTTTTCCTCAAGGAACCCCAGGAATTAAAAGTGGATAGATTCCTCTCAGAATTTGTTTCTGTCTTCCAGCTGTATCTGCTTATTAGGCTCTGTTAGAACCCAGGCTTTCCTAGCCCTGTTTCTTTGAAAGCTCCACCGTGAGGCCAATGAACCAACTAGAAGATTGGTGAATGAAAAATCTTACAAGTACTGGATCTTCTTCTGTCTGTCTGTGTAATCATCATATATGTATTATGTGTGGATGGTTATATAAAAAAGAGCTGTAATTGACTGGCCCAAAGAAAAATAAGCACTTAAATCAAATATTTTTTTTGAAGGAAAAATAAAAGCTGTAATGCCTTTTAGTTAATATGACTTTACTCTTTAAGGAATAAAAATAGCTTTAAAAGTAGTTGGTAAAATACAAATGTCTTCAAATGTAAATATGTGGTCTAAATTATGTGGGTCAGTTACTAGTCTTGCTACATGTATTAAGGTGATAAATTGCTTCTTTGGCTTTTGAGAACTGTTTGATTTGCCTGCTTCACTATTGGTAAAACCTGGGGACATATGGAATTAAACATGCCCTTAACTGTGCTGGAAAGAGTCACACCCTATCTGTGCCTGGTACATAATTAAAATAACTTACCAGGTTTTACACTAAAATTGAAAATTGCTAAGAGTTGCCATTATAACATGTAATCGAGACTAATGGAAATAGATTTACATGCAAGGTGTGTAAGGAAAGTAAAATGTGTTTTTAGTAAAAGATTATAAGAAGGCATGGGAATGTAAATTTTTCCCTAGGGTTAAAAGATTGTTTTGAATTAGATAAGATAAAGCTAGAGGTTTTAACAAATGGTGGAAGATTTGTAAAAATAATCTAGTAAAAGAAATTCTGTGAGTGAACATATTAACAAAAATTTATAAAGGTTTGTAAAACGTTTATAAGAATCTTACCTCATGCTCAAATAATTAAGATTGGATTGAATTATCTATAAGGTTTTATTAAAAAAATTGGGGTTGACCCCATCAAAAAGTGAGCAGAAGATATGAATAGACACTTCTCAAAAGAAGACATTTATGTGGCCAACAGACATGAAGAAAAGCTCAACGTCACTGATCATTAGAAAAATGCAAATCAAAACCACAATGATATACCATCTCATGCCAGTCAGAATCACAATTATTAAAAGGTACGGAAACAATAGATGCCAATGAGGTTGTGGAGAAATAGGAATGCTTTTACACTGTTGGTGGGAATGTAAATTAGTTCAACCATTGTGAAAGATAATATGGTGATTCCTCAACGATCTAGAACCAGAAATACCATTTGACCCATTTGATCCTATTACTGGGTATATACCCAAAGGAATATAAATCATTCTACTATAAAGAAACATGCACACATATGTTTACTGCATCACTGTTTCTAATAGCAAAGACATGGAACCAACCCAAATGCCCATCAATGATAGGCTGGATATAGAAAATGTGGTATGTATACACTGTGGAATACTATGTAGCCATGAAAAAGAATGAGATCTTGTCCTTTGAAGGGACATGGATGAAGCTGGAAGCTGTCATCCTCAGCAAACTAACACAGGAACAGAAAACCAAACACTGCATGTTCTCACTCATAAGTGGGAGTTAGACAATGAGAACACAGGGAGGGGAACATCATACACCAGGGCCTATTGGGTGGTGGGGGTGAGGGGAGAAAACTTAGAAGATAGGTCAATAGGCGCAGCAAACCACCATGGCACATGTGTATCTGTGTAACAAACCTGCACATTACACATGTATCTTGGAAATTAAAGTAAAATAAAAATAGATAAATTATTGATCCATAAAAAAATTGAGGTTGACATTAGTAGACTAATGCAAGGATAAAATTTGGCTTTTTCTCCCTTGAACAATAAATATTTTCATGTAATAGTAAACAATAATAAAAGTTTTTTGCCTTTTTAAAACTTTTTGAGTCATCATTTTCACTAAAATAAATGACTCATTGTAATTTGGATTTTATTTCATAATATCAAGTGCTTTGAACCTCTAACCTATTTAACAGGCTTCCCCAAATCAAACTACAGCTTCAAAAACGGTCTTTTCTGACCCCTAGCTGGTAGATGCTACAGAGGGCCTCTGGAGCATCCAAAAAGAGAGGTAAACATAATTATTTGGTGTGTTCAGTTATGTGGGATTGCCAAAGTGATATTCAATTTCTTTAGGTTATATTTTAGTAAATATTAATATATATTCCATAATTGTATGGGGTATCTAAAATTCTAATATCTGATTATAGCTATCAATCATCATTAAGGTTATTATGTTAAACTATGTAAACCACAGAAATAAGTAAATTTCTTTGTCAATTGTTTTTGACTAACTATCCTGAATATTTTGTCACTCTTAGACAATTGTCTTGCTTTGATCCTTTTTCAAAAGATGGTTTGTAATCAGCTATAGGATTTTGACACGTAGTCTCAATGCATGTTTCTGTAACTCTGAAGATTTTGACATTGGACTAAAGGAAAAACATAAGATTCATGAAGAGCTGAAATGTTCATGAATATCAAGCAGAACAACAGTTAACAGAATGGACTGAACTAATGAAAAGTGAAGTAATCTTTTAACCTTTTTGCTTAATGTGTTGCTGATACTTATGTTGTTTTTCAGAGTCAAGGACATTTTTATTTTGAGCTACTGATAGTCTTTAATAATTGAGTAAGGTATATTGCTGTGAATAAAATTTGGAACATATTTGTTTTCCTCTGCCTGGCTTCTCCAGAATTTGGAAACTATTTGTGAGTATTCTTAACTTATGACAATATAGTTATTTGCATCAGTGCAATGAGAATCCATTTTCTTTTGCAACAGGACACAATTGAATAAACTGATTGTTTTACCCAGGCTTTGAATGGAAGGATGTGCTTCCCTTTAAGGAATCAAGCTTGATCTTGCAGAGCCAATAAGAGCTCCTTGGGAAAACTGGCCTCATACCTTGTCTACACAGTCCCCGCACAAGGTTTCCAACCTGTGTTAAGTAAAATTGTCACTTTCTAACAGGCAGGGGCCCCATATTCTTGGAACTTTAAGAAAGGAATTTACTGAATTCAGGTTTTTGAAGGTACAAACTCATGGCTGGGCTCAGCTGTCAAAGGTCTTATCTGAGATCCCTTGTGGAACAGAGTTCCATCAAAGCCAACTGAAAAGCCAATGTGAAAAATAATTATTCTTGCTGCAATTTATGCAAATAATCAAGCCAAGAATAAGATTAAAGTTTATTTTGCAAACAACTCAGACCTATCATGATTTATTTTTGACAAAAATGAGAACTGGAGAGAGAAAAATTATGTTTTAAAACTTATCAGACATTTGTCATTAAATTCTAATCTCATTCATTGTTTTTAAGTTTTTGCTTACTTTTTAGACTAACCTTGCTTGTTCCTGTGAACTTACCAGTGATCTCTGACTGCAGCTCAGAAGAAACAAAAGGGTTGGATGTTGTGCAAATCCTGCTGGGTGATGGGAGTGAATAGGGTTCCCATAACCTGGAGGTTTCTTTGTTTGGGAAAATAAGAACAAAGGAGCTAACCAAAGCCAAGTCCCAAGCACCCCAACTATATATAGTTATAGCAGACATAACTATAGCCACCAGTTATCTGGACATGTTGGCAGCTTTGGGATTTTTGAGCTGTCCTTACCCCATCTTGTTTTGTTTTGCTACATGTCTTCTAATAACCCAGTTTGTCTTTTCTCATCTTCAGGCCATCAAACTGCAAACAGTCATGTAACTGGAGCCTCAAATGATGGCTCCCTTTTACCAGGGACCTTTAGATAGGTCTCTGAGGGAGTTCTGAACTGCTGTTTTCTCAAAACAGTGCCTTCTGTCAGCAGGAAGCAGTTAAGACTGGCCTTCATCTTTATTCTAATGGCAGTTAAATGTACCTTGGGACATGATAGAGGCAGGAGGCAGAGAACTCTCCTAGGCAGATAAGGGAGGGTCCCCAGAGAATCTCCTGACTAGCCCAACAAGTGCTTACACCAGATGTCTTGTGCAGATTAGGGAACTTGCACAGGAGTCTTGCCTGAATGTGCCCACAGCCAACTAAGGGCCCACGTGCACCCTAGGGGAAGGGGGTGGAGCCACCAGGAATTTGCATCGTATACAAATAGTGAACCCAGCCCCGTCAGCTTTTATATAAAAGCCCTTGTATTCAGCTGTGAAGGGGGAAACCGGGAACCTGCTTTCAGGACCCTGCTCTCTGCTGAGAACTTTCCTTTCACTTAATAAATTCTACTCCACTCACTCTTTTATGTCTGTGTGCCTAATTTTTCCTGGTTGTGAGATAAGAACCCAGATCCAGCGGAGCAAAGGAGTAAAAAAATCCTGTATCAATAAAATGTGTTTGGAAGTATTGTCTCTTATTTTAATTCTAGAAGAATTTGTATAGAATTGGAAGTGTTTCTTATTTAAGTACTTGGCTGAATTTACAAGTCAAGTCTCCTGAGTGAGGAGGCTTTTGTTTGTTTATTTTGTTTTTTTTTTTTAAATTATAAATGCAATTTATTTAAGAATATGTGCAACAGCAAAAGAAGCTATCATCAGAGTGAACAGGCAACCTACAGAATGGAAGAAAATTTTTGCAATCTATCCATCTGACAAAGGGCTAATATCTGGAATCTAGAGGAAACTTAAACAAATTTATAAGAAAAAGTCAAGCAATCTCATCAAAAAGTGGGCAAAGGATATAAACAGACACGTCTCAAAAGAATGTATTTACACAGCCAACAAACATGAAAAATAGCTCATCACCACTGGTCATTAGAAAAATGCAAATCAAAACCACAATGAGATATTATCTCATACCAGTTAGAATGGTGATCATTAAAGTCAGGAAATAACAGATTCTGGAGAGGATGTGGAGAAACAAGAATGCTTTTACACTGCTGGTAGGAGAGCAAATTAGTTCAACCACTGTGGAAGACAGAGTGGCAATTTCTTAAGGATCTAGAACTAGAAATACCATTTGGCCCAGCAATCCCATGATTGTGTATATATCCAAAGGATCATAAATTATTCTTCTATAAAGACACATGCACAAGTATGTTTATTGCAGCACTATTCACGAATAGCAAAGACTTGGAATCAACCCAAAATGTCCATCAATGATAGACTGGATAAAGACAATGTGGCACATATACACCATGGAATACTATGCTTGTAGCCATAAAAAAGGATGAGTTCATGTCCTTTGCAGGGACATGAATGAAGCTGGAAACCATCATTCTCAGCAAACTAACACAGGAACAGAAAACCAAACACGGCATGTTCTCACTCATAAGTGGGAGTTGAACAATGAGAACACATGGACACAGGGAGGGGAACATCACACACTAGGGCCTGTCTGTGGGTCGGGGGCTAGGTGAGAGACAGCATTAGGTGAAATATGTAATGTAGATGACAGGTTGATGGGTGCAGCAAACCACCATAGCACGTGTATACCTATGTAATAAACCTGCACGTTCTGCATATGTACCCCAGAACTTAAAGTACAATTAAAAAAGAATAAGTGCTAAATAGAACCTCTCCCTCTTTTTTTCCTTTCTTTCATGAATTTTTGGCAATTTGCATATTTTAAGGAATTTGTCTATATCATCAAAATTTTTGAGATTAAGGCATAGAATTGTTTGTAGTATTCTCTTATTTTTAAAGGTTTGTACAGTCTGTAATTATGTTTTCTCTTTTATTCCTAAAATTTGAAATTTTTGCTTTTTCTCTTTCCCATGGGCAGTCTGGCTATAGTTCTATCAATTTTGCTGGTTTTGTCAAACCACCAGTTATTGGTTTCACTGTTTTTTCTGTTGTCTCTTGTCAGAGTGTCCTTGATTTCTGTCCTTATTATTTCCTTTCATCTCCTTGTTTTGAATTTGTTTTGCTTACTTTTCTAGTTTTTTTAAGATAAAACTTTAGATTACTAATTTGAAACCCTTTTTCATTTTTAATACAAGACTTTGTTATCAAAACTTTCCTCCAAAACTCTGCTTTTAGTAAGTTCCACACATTTTGATGTGTGGTATCTCTGTTTTTACTCTCAAATGGTTTTACAGAGAACCTTGGGCCAAACATTAGAATCACCTGTGATACTTGAAAAAAATACCAGCGTTCACCCCTAACCAAGACCATGTGAGTTAGAAAATCTGGGAGTGGGGCCTGGACATTCTTTTGTTTTCAACCTCCCCAGGTTATTCTAATGTTCATCTAAGGTTGAGAATTCCTGCTCTAACCCCATTAAAAGTGTTTTCCAGTGCTCATGTACCAATGCTTATCTGGATGCTTGTAGAAAATTCATATTATTGTACCCGTTCCTAGAGCTTTAACTGAGCAGGTGTTCAGTGGCCTGTGAAAAGCACTATATAAAGTTTTTAAACTTTAAAACACCTGTTAAAGTTGGAAATCACTTTAAAAATTTTTTAAAGGTAGCCTATGTCATTCTGGTGCATTTGGGTCTCAAAAACACTTGAAAAAATCTGCAATAGAAATTAATAAAATTAAAAGCGAGTTCCTGTTATAGTCTCAGCTGTATGCTTTTCAAAAGGCAAAAAATAGCCTGAGTACTGTTGACACCCTTGGAGAGAGTGCCCTCCTCCCTTTCTGTTGCGCCAGCATAGAACAAGTCTAGGATGGCAAGGAGGTCTTCCTTACTGGGAACACCTGGGATGCCTTCATTCTCGCTGCAGATGCCCTTAACATTTTTGCAACACCAAGGAGAATTACTTTAATAGATTTCAGGTCTTTCTTTCTTTGTGCAGTTTGCTTTGTCTGAATGTCTCCTTTCCCCTTTGCACCTAGCTAACTTACTCCTCCCTGCCCCTTCAACCAGGAAGACTTCTCTGACCTTCTCCCAGACTGGAAGTCTGCAGAACTTCTCCAATCTAGATTAAGTGCCTTCCTTGGGTCCTAATATCCTCTCTGCTTATCACTCTCCAGGTTAATCATCTGCTTACTCATCTGTATCCCCCACTAAACCCCTTGAGGACAAGTCTAGTATTCCGTGTCTTTGGGATTTAGCTTTGGGTCTAGAACCTAACAGATCTTCAGTAAATGTGAACTGAGCTGATCTAAATGGAATGCTTTTCAAATAAAGGATGCCCCAAAAAGTCCAGTTTCCTATTGGTTTTTGTTTAGGGTGTGGTCAGAGTATCCACCTCCCATTTGCTCTCTATTGACAATACTGACCATCAAGAACCTAATCAATGAACGCATGGGTGTAGGAGGTGGAAGAAGCACAGCTGGCTCTGCAGTCTCTAGCCCAGGGTCTGGCACATAGCAACTGCTCAGGAATATTGTTTGATTGAATAACCAGAAGGAAACAAAGTTGAGAAACGCCAAGATAAATTCAAAATGAAGATGTGGAGGTCCCACAAAGTCCTGAATCATTGAAGAAAAACTCATTTAACTTATTGTTTCTTAGATTCTAACCACATTGAAACATCCAAACTCATTTCCAGGCTTTCTAAGTAAAAGAGACTTAGAGAAGAACTCACTTTTGTTTCCTCAGAAAAGAGAACAAGTGAGGCTATTTCTGCACATTCCATTTAATGGATTAACGTAATGAATGTTGGTAGGTCAAATAATGCAGTTGTGTAAACATGTGTTTAAACTGCTGCCAACAAAGATGCTTAATCTCCCTGAAGGAAACTTCATTTTTAGTCCCTTCAGAAACATCTATTTACAAGTAATCAAATTGATATACACGGTATTTCTCAGTGTACATCCCAAGGCACTTGTTTATCACAGAATGTTGTATTTTGCTACAGGCATTTATAAATAATAAAATTGCTTTTTTAAAAAAATAGAAATTCCTTCACATTCTCCATAGTTATTCAAAGCAAAGATAGTTTTTTTAATATAGAAATAATTGCATGTGATTTTTTTTAATTTAAAGAATGAAATTTTGTCCTTTTTGGTGTAATATCAGTTAAGGGGCAAGTGATATGATTGCCTTTTTTTGTGTGCTGCAAGGAGTAGGAATCAGTCTGGCTCTGAAGACAGGGAAAGAAGGAAGAGTTGAGGATGGATGACGCATGTGACTGGAGAGTACTGACTAGAATTCATTGACTCAGACTTCATTCGTTCAATAAGAAAATATTGAGTACCTACTATGTGTCAACCGCTGTTTCAGAAGCTGCTGAATGATGATGCAAGATTTTCACAAAATAGTTGGTTGTAAGGTAGAAAGAGCTCTGAGCATAAAATAACTGATTTTAGTTCTGTAAATGCCTTGGGTAACTTCTTGTCCTTTCTGGTCTCTATCCTGTATGTATGTATAACGAGGGTGGTGGGATTGAACCTCATGATCTCCAATTTCTATATGTCTCTGTCACTGAAGTACCACCAGGTGACTAAAAAATGAACGTTGTATAGGTGATTTCAGTGTGGGAAGAGTTCAATACGTGAAGGTTCAATAGAAGAACAGGCTGAGAAAGCTGCTATGTGGCTGGCATAACAGAGAAGGAGTGTTCATGATTCTTTTTGAGGCGGGTGTGGTCAACTGGGTGGCAGATGAGCAGAATAGGCCTGAGAAAATTGCAGCTAAGAACTAGGTCTATTTTTCCATGTCTCCATACTATCATAGAGATGGGCTGTAGTCAAATTGAAGCCCCGCTCAATGTTAGCGGCATGGCATACCAGAAAAAAAAATGTTTTATAATAGTCCTAGGTTGGATATTTTTCTAACCAATTATTAGCTTCCTGTGATCTCCCTTTCTTATTTCCTATTTGTATGATGTTGGAAAGTGTCTAACACTGTAGATTAAGGTTGATGCATAGATTATATAGATTTAATATATATGACAATACATGATACTGAGTAAATTCTTGAGTGTCAATTTGTTTTCTTGCTAGTATAAAACTACAATGATCTGGGAGCTTCTATTAGAGAGCCAAATTGTGAATATTTGTTACTAAAGAATTATTCTCTCATAAAGATAATGATGACTCTCATGTTCGCCACCTCGGACTGAAGTGTATGTTCTCTTTGACAAGTACTTCACAAGTATAGGCTTCTAAGTGTTTTCTCCCTATGCCCAATTATCCCTTTTGCTAATGAATTAATCACCTGCTGTTGGAGTTTTCTTTCTAAAGCACAGTTTTGATCAGGCACTCCTCTGCTCAAAATTCTACATTGGCTCCTTGTTGCTTACACAGCAAAATCCCACCCTGTGTGTGCATTCTAAGCTCACCATGATTCAGATTCACCATATCTTTCCAGCCTCATCTCATATCATATCACTGCATGCACATTACCCTCTATTTCAGGGTTCTCAAATCCAAGTGTGCTTCAGAGTCACCTGGATGTCTTGTTGAAATACATGTTTCTGGGCCTTATGCCCAGCATTTCTGTTTCTGTGAGTGTAAGAGAGAGCCTTGAAATTTTGCATTTCTAGCAAATATCCAGTTGACACTGATGTTGCTTATCTAGGGACTACATTTTAAGAACCATTGCTGGCTGGGTGCAGTGGCTCACACCTGTAATCCCAGCACTTTGGGAGGCTGAGGCAGGGGGATCACCTGAGGTCAGGAGTTCAAGATCAGCCTGGCCAACATGGTGAAACCCCATCTCTACTAAAAATACAAAAAATTAGCCAGGCATGGTGGCGTGTGCCTGTAATCCCAGCTACTTGAGAGGCTAAGGCAGAAGAATTGCTTGAACCAGGGAGGCAGAAGCTGCAGTGAGCCGAGATCATGCCACTGTACCCCAGACTGGACAACAGAGTGAGGCTCTGTCTCAAAAAGAAAATAAAAGGGAGCACCATTGCTTTAACAACACCAAATGCTGGTTCTTTTGGGATATAGCCAGTGTGTACTTTTTCAACTTGGCATTTTTCTCATGCTCTTTCCTTGGCCTCCTTTCTATTGGTAGAATTTCTTTCATTTTTCAAACTAATTTTACTTTCTTAGGAAGCTCATACTGATCACTGAGTATTAGGGAGGGAGCATTGACTCATGTTTCCTTTCACAATATACTGCTTGTACTCTGTTTTAGTATTTATACCATTCTGCATTGTACTAGAGCTAATTGTGTTTGTCCTTTCTTTCACATTCAATTGTCAAACTCATGAAAGAAGGGACCATATTTCATTAATCTTTGGATCTTCAAACAAATTGAATTTCATCGTGGAGTCTAGAAGCCAGCCCCAGTAATTACACATCTGTTTTCTTAAAAATGTATCTGATTATTACAGCCTACAGAAAAACAACAATCTTATGGGTAGCAGCCACCCTGCCTTTTGAGATAGAAGGATAGGCACCATTTAAGTGCCTGAACAAATGGATTTCGTCAGCAAATGATAGAGAAATTTACCAAGGTTACAAAGAAACCAGCCTGAAATGTTGGGGTGGTCGGTTTCAGAGCTGCCCATATAATAAAGATGATAAAATCCATTGTAGTAAGTCAAGCTGTCACAGGGAACACTATCTAAAGTCAACTCCAATCTAATGAGGTGTTTGAATTATTGTTAAAAGGAAGAATGCCAGAAGCTATTTCTTTTCTGTGGATTGTGTTTTCCTATACCAAATGTACAGGAAAGAACCAGGGGAATTAGTAATGAAGCCAGAGTAAATGCACAGTCTTGAGAAAGTTTCGTTCAATCTAAATTTCAGAGAATGTAACATAATCAATCTCCTTAAATACTCTGTCAGTTTCCGAAGGGCACAAAGTGAACCCAATTTTCCCATATGAAACCCTGTTCCCTGTTAGTGGGAAAGGTGCTCGTTAGCCTCCCTCCTACTCCAGCTTCTCTGCCTCTGCTTTCCTCTTGAATACCAGGTCCTCTTCCCTTCTTTGGCCCCATACTATACTTGGGGCATTCCGTCTGACCTGACTTCCTCTGTCATCATTTTGCTAATGACCATATCTTTCCTTGGGCTCCTTCTATTGGAGAAGGATCCAATAGAAGGATCCAGCCTAGATCTTTCTCCTGAGTCTCAGATCCCTGGACCCAATAATTTTCTCTTAGTTGCCCTTGGCTGCATCTCACAGGCATCTCAGATCCAGTATTTCCCCAAATTAACTCATCATTTTCCTGATACTTTGGTTATTTGTAGGGTGTCTACCTCAAAGAACATGGAGTTGGTACAACCATTTTAGAAAACTATTCAATCATTTCTACTAAAGCCGAATGAATGCATAGGACATGACCCCAAAATAGCCAACAGAATTGCTTACATATATTCACAGAAGAGATGTATGAGAATGTTTATATCACGCTATTTGTTATGTCTCCCAACTGGAAATGATCCAAGGTGTCTCTTAACTGTAGAATGGGTACATCAATGTGGCTTATTCATGCAATAAAATACCATTCATCATTAGTAATGGACAAACCATGTGGAACACTATGAGTGAACCACACAAACACAAGGTAAAAAAAAAAGCCAGAAGCCAGATACAGAATATAGACTAAATACTTTCACTTGTATAAAGTTCAAAAGCAGGCAGAATGAAGCTGTGTTGTGAAAAGTCAGGACAGATAATACCCTTGGAGTAATGTGATGGGAAGGAACCCTGAGAGCTTCTAGGGTGCTGGTAATGTTCTTTTTCTCGATATACATGATGATTTACATGTTGCTCTTCAGTTCGTGAAAATTCCTTGTGCTGCACACTATAGAGTTGTGCATTTTTCTCAATATATATGTCAATAAAAGTTACAAAGAAAAGAACATGGTTCACTGCTCTCAGTCTCTCTTCAGCTGCTGAGAGTTCAGCCTTCAGTTCTTATTTGTCATTTTCCTATGCTGGGTAACTTTCCTCTGTGGCTATGAGGGCCATTGGTGGCCATCATCCCCAGTAGAAAGAGAAAACAGAATGTGTGAGGGCAGACTGTGGGTAAGGCCTAGTTAGAGTGATGTTTCTAACCATCTGGTTAACTGTCCAGGCCTCCATGGCTCTCTACGCCCAAGGTGGGTCCCCACGAACACCGGCCTCAGTCTAGAGCTCAGCCTGAGAAGACACTGCAGGTTGAAACTCTATAGTATGAGTCACTTGTGGACCTAGATTCCCTATCTAGGAGACTGAACAGCTGTTTATGTGTGAATCAATTTCATAGTCTCCAAATAAATGGAATTTAAGAGCTGCTATTGGCTAGAAACCTGGATTTGTATCACAAGTGGGTAGAGTCCATTATCAGCTGAGTTGCAGCACTGGTGTTTTTAGTTAGCAGATAAATCCTGGGATCTCTGCCGCTTAAAAGATAAAACCTGGAATCTCAGTGTATTAACTCAGTGGAAGTTTATTTCTAGCTTTTGTTAAGTGTAACAGCAGCAGCCTCAGAGAGATGGGGCTGGGGAGAGAAGGATCCACACCATGCAGTTGTTCAGGCTTGTGGAAACTCTGGTGTCTTCAACATGTGGCTTCCAAGGTCACTTCGGACACTGACATCCAGCTGGCACAGAGGAAAGTAAGAGTGGAGGACTGTGCAGTAAGTTTTCATGGTCAGGCCTGGAAATAGGATGTAGGATGTATCATGCCTTTCCAGTTTTTATTGGCTAGAATCTGGTCATATTACTACATCTAACAGCAAGGGAGTCTAGGAAGTATGGCCCAGCTGTGGTCATGGAAGAAAAAAAAAAAACAAATTTGATGACTAGCTAGCCAGTGTGTGCCACATTTAGATTTAACTGCAAGCAGAGAAAAACTACATAATATTGAAAGGTGGATGTAAAATAGCAAATGTGATTCTTTGTTGGTTGGAATATATCACAGATGTGTCACGAGGAGGTAAGATTTCCTGCCTGGTGAGCTGAGGGGAGGCATTCAAAATAAGACTGAGATCTTATTGTAATTCAGAGATAATTTTTTGTTCTTTTGGTGCTACAAGCTGAAATTGGAACACTAAGAAAATGTGTGAGCATTCTATGTGAGTAAACAGAAGAGGAAGATTGACTTTCCTAGTTAATGTCCTCTCACCCCAAGGCTCTCACATTCACACAGTCACCTAAGCCTGACACTGAGAGAAGTTCTTCCATCTTCATATTTATCCAGATATTTACTATGTCCTGTCAAGGTCATGCCCTACATTGTATTCACTCCATTGCATCAGTCCATTTCTACGGATGCTGTCTCATTTCTGGAAATCTAGTTCTCAAGTGGGTTACTGCTGTATGTCTCTGTCAGATCTTTCTACTTACCTTTTATCTCTTTCCTTTGATCTAGTCTCCATACATTATCAAAATCATAAAGTAACATTATTCAAACATTCCAGTGACTCCCTTTGCCTGTAAAATAAAATATAAACTCTTCTGTTTGACATATACAGCATTTCTCAATCTAGACTAAAAATGCACTGTTCACCTTTATCCCTGGGTATTGAATAACCCTACCAATTCTATATTCCAGGCTACCCTAACTCTTTGTCATTCTCTGTGCAATGTCAAGTCCTTTTCATAGGCTTCCAAGCTTGCCTTTCCTGGGCTCCACTTGGTGAGTTCCTAATCATTAATAAAACCTGACTCAAATGTCACCTCTTTCTTGAAACTTTCAAAACTCCTTCAGGGAGTGTTAATTCCAGTAGGACTTATCTCGGTTATAGCACTCATCACATTGCATTGTATTTTCTCATTATCCACTTCCCTGCTAGACTGTCCTGGAAGGCAATAGTGTGGAGGAAAAAATGCCAGAATTTAGGAGTCAGATTAGACCTACATTTGAGTCCCACATTTTCACATTGCTACCTAGGTTCTCTTAAGTTACCTAAGCTCTCTAAACTGCAGGATCTTCTGTGAAACAGGGATAGTAATGTTTTATGTGATATTTATTGTGAAGATTAGATATATGTACAATATCTAATACAGGACCAGAAACCACATGCCTAATTTATTTATCATTCCCTTGTCTTCTCCTCTTCTCGTATTTTGTCTTATATAAAGTCTATCTTTCAGTAAAGGCATACAATAAAGGTTTGTTTAATGAACAAACTAGAAAGTTAGCATCTTGGGACTATCCAGTGCTTACCTCCATCACAGCTCTCCCTTACTGCCACCCTTTTGCAAGTGGGGAAAGGCTCTCAAGGTAGTTATCCATAATGATCCCATCCAGAAAATGTTGGCTTATGCTTTTCTTTTGACAATGGCAAAGAAAATTGTTCATCAAGGATGGTTAAAATCAGAAGATCTGCTTACTTTTTTTTTTTTTTTTAAAAAAAATGACATTTATTTTTCTACTTTTATTTTAGGTTTGGGGATATATTTGCAGGTTTGTTACATAGGTAAATTGTGTGTCACTGAGGCTCGGTGTACAAATGATTCCATTACTCAGGTTGTGAGCACAGCACCTCATAGGTAGCCTTCCAACCCACAACCCCCACTCTCACCCTCCCTCCTCAAGTGGTCCCCATTGTCTATTGTTCTTATCTTTGTGTCCATGCATAGTCAATATTTAGCTGTTACTTAAAAGTGAGAATGTGCACTATTTGGTTTTCTGTTCCTATGTTAGTTCATTTAGAATAAAGGTCTCCAGCTGCATCCATGCTGGTATAAAGGGCATGATTTCATTCCTTTTTATGGCTTCATAGTATTCCATGGTGTATATGTATACCAGTCAATCATTGATGAGAATTTTTATATATCTAGTTAATTTTTGATAAGCATCTTGGTTGATTCTGTCTTTTCTATTATGAATAATTCTGTGAGGAACATACAAATGCATGTGACTTTTCAGTAGAACAATTTATTTTTCTTGGGTATATACCCATTAGTGGGTTCTGAATTGTATAAAATGGTGTCTCATTGTGGTTTTGATTTGCATTTTCTAATGATTTGTGATGATGAACATTCTAAAAATATATTTGTTGACTGCTCCATGTCTTCTTTTGAGAAGAGTATGTTCATATCTGTTGCCTATTTTTTTAATGGGTTTTTTTCTTGTTTTTTTTTTTAAGTGCCTTATAGATTCTTGATATTAGACCTTTGTCAGATGCATAGCTTGTGTTTTTTCTCATTATGTATATTGTCTATTTACTTTATTGACAGCTGCTTTTGCTATGCAGAAGCTCTCCAGTTCAGTTAGGTCCCACTTGTCAATTTTTATTTTTGTTACAATTGCTTTTGAGGACTTATGTCATAAATTCTTTGTCAAGGCTGATGTCCAGAATGGTATTTCCTAGGTTTTCTTCTTGGGTTTTTAGTTGTAGGTTTTACATTTGTCTTTAATCCATTTTGAGTTAATTTTTGTATATGGTGAAAGAAATGAGTCCAGTTTCAATCTGCATATTGCCAGCCAGTTATCCCAAATTTTTTGGACCTTTTTAACAATATTGATTCTTCCTATTTCTGACCATAGAATGTTTTCCATTTGTTTGTGTCATCTCTAATTTATTTTAGCAATGCTTACAATTCTCATTGTAGAGATATTTCACCGTCTTAGTAAGTTGTATTCCTAGGTATTTTATTATTTTTGTGGCTATTGTAAATAGAATAGCATTCTTGATTTGGATCCCAGTTTGCATATTATTTGTTTATAGAAATTCTACACATTTTTGTACATTGATTTTTGTTTTCCTGAAACTTTACTTAAGTCATTTATAAGTTCTAGGAAACTTCTGGCAGAGTCTATGGGATTTTCTAGCTATAGAATTGTATTGTCTATGAAAAGAAATGTTCTGACTTCCTCTTTTTCTATTTGGATGTGTTTTATTTCGTTCCCTTGCCTAATTGCTCTGGCTGGGATTTTTAGTACTATGCTGAACAGGAATTGTGGGAGTGGGTGCTCAAGGGAAGTGCTACTAGCTTTTAGTCATTCAGTATGATATTGACTGTGGGTTTGGAATAAATGGCTCTTATAATTTTGAGGTATTTTCTTTTGCTTTCTAATTTTTTGAGGGTTTTCATCATATAAAGAGGTTGACTTTTTTCAAAAGTTTTTTTAGTGTTTATTAAAATGATCACATGGTTTATGTTTTTAATTCTCTTTATGTGATGAATCATATTTCTTGATTTGTGTATGTTGAACCAAACTTGCATTCTGGGAATAAGGCCTACTTGATCATAGTGAATTAATTTTTGGATATGTGCTTCTGGATTTGGTTTGCTAGTACTTGTTGAGGATTTTTGTGTCTATGTTTATCAGGGATATTAACCTGATGTTTTCTTTTTTGTTGTGTCTCTGCCAGGTTTTGGTATCAGAATAATGCTGGCTTCATAGAATAAGTTAAGAAAGAGTCCCTCCTCCTTGACTTTTTTGGAATAATTTCAGCAATATTGGCACTAGCTCTGCTTTTCATTTGGTAGAATTCAGCTGTGAATCTGTCTGGTTCAGGGCTTTCTTTGATTGGTAGGCTTTGTATTACTGATTCAATTTTGAAACTCATTATTGATCTGCTCAGGATTTCAATATTCTCAATCTGAAATCTTGGGAGGCTGTGCATTTCCAGGAATTTATTCATTTCTTCTAGATTTTCTAGTTTGTGTGCATAGAGGTGTTTATAACAGCCTCTGAGAACTTTGGTTTTTTTTGTATATTTCTGTGGGATTGGTTGTAATATCGCCATTGTCATTTCTTATTGTGTTTAGTTGGATCATTTCTCTTTTTTAACTTATTAATCTAAATAGCAGTCTATCAATCTTGTTTCGTCTTTCAAAGAACTAACTTTTGGTTTTGTTGGTCTTTTGTATGAATATTTGCATATCAATTTCATTCAGTTCAGCTTTGATTTGGGTTATTTCTTTTCTTCTACTAGCTTTGGGGTTGGTTTGCTCTTGTTTTTCTAGGTGTAACATTAGGTTATTAATTTGAGATCTTTCTAACATCTTGATGTAGGTGTTTAGCGGTATAAACTTGACTCTTAACATTGCTTTAACTGTATTCTAAAAATTCTTATATGCTGTATCTTTGTTTTCATTAGTTTAAAAGAAGTTTTTGATTTCTGCCTTAATTTTGTTCTTTACCCAAGTTGTTTAACTTCCAAGTAATTCTATCATTTTGATAAATCTTCCTGATATTGATTTCTGTTTTTATTGTGCTGTGGTCTGAGAGTGTGCTTGGTATGATTTTTAAAAAATTTGTTGAGACTTGCTTTATGGTTTAGCATGTGGTCAGCCTTAGAGTATGTGGCGTGTTCAGATAAGAGGAATGTATGTTTTGTTGTTGTTGAGTGTAGTGTTCTGTAGAGCTCTATGAGGTCCAATTGGTTTAGTGTTGAGGTTAAGTTCACAATACTTTGTTAGTTTTCTGCCTCAGTGATATGTCTAATGCTGTCACTAGAGTGTTGGAGTCCCCACCATTATTGTGTGGTTGTCTGAATCTATTCATAGAACTGTAAGAACTTGTTTTATGAATCTGGGTGCTCCAATGTTGGGTGCACATTTCTTTAGGATAGCTAAGTCTTGTTGAACCTTTAATCATTATGTAATGGCCTTCTTTGTCTATTTTGATCATTGTTTGTTTAAAGTCTGTTTTATCTGATGTAAGAATAGCAACTGCTGCTCTTTTTGTTTGTTTTCTGTTTGCCTGACATATCTTTCTCCATTTCTTTACTTTGAGCCTATGTGTGTTATTACTTGTGAGATAGGTCTCTTGAAGACAGCAGACAGCTGGGTTTTCCTTCTTTATCCAACTTGTTACTCTATTCCTTTTAAGTGGGGCATTTAGCCCATTTACATTCAGGATCAATATTGATATGTTGGGACTTGATCCGCTAATCATGTTGTCAGCTAGTTGTTATGTAAACTTGATTGTATAGTTGCTTTATAGTGTCAATGGGCTATGTCTTTAAGTGTGTTTTTGTTGTAGCAAGTATTGTTCTTTCATTTTCATGTTTAGCACTCACTCTAGGATCTTCTTAAGGCAGGCCCAGTAGTAACAAATTTCCTTAGCATTTGCTTGTCTGAAAAGAATTTCACTTCTTCTTTACTTATAAAGCTTAGTTTGGCAGGATGTGAAATTCTTGGTTGGAATTTCTTTTCCTTAAGGCTGTTGAAAATAGGCTCACAATCTCTTCTGGCTTGTAGAATTTCAACTGAAAGGTCCACTATTAGCCTGATGCAGTTCCCTTTGTAAGTGCACTGCCTCTTCTCTCTAGCTGCCCTTAACATTTATTCTTTCACATTGGCCTTGGAGAATCTGACACCTATATGTCTAGGGGATGGTTGTCTTGCATAGCAACTCCTAGGGTTCTCTGAATTTCTTGAATTTGTATGTTGACACTGGTAATGAGATTGTGAAAATTTTAGTGGGTTGTATGTTCAAATATGTTTTCTAAGTTGCCTGATCTCTCTCCTCTTCCAGGAATGCAAATAAGTTATAGGTTTGTAGGTTTGGTCTCTTTACATAATCTCATGTTTCTCAAAGATTTGGCTTATTTTTAAATATTCTTCTTTCTTTATTTTATATACCTACATTGCTTCAAAGGAACAGAATTCAAACTCTGAGGTTCTTTTCTCAGCCTATTCTGTTGTTAATGATTCCAATTGTATTTTGAAATTTGCCAGTTAATTAAGGGCATTTAGAGCATATAAATGAAAGGTGATTATTAATACAATGGGAATAAATTTATCATTGGTCTCTTTGAGTTTTTTAAAACATCTGTTTCCTCCATTACTTGTTTATCTTTTCCTGTTTTTCTATCTTTGGGATAATTGAACATACTCTATGATTTCCTTTTAGTTTTCCTTATTGTACTATTTGCTATAGTTTGTCCCTTTCTTTCCTCCTTCCCTCTTTTCTCTTTGTTTTTCTTTGTCTGATTTATTTGGAAAATATCCACTGCTATGTCTTCAATTTTGATTATCATTGCTTCTTCTACAGGTTCTATTGTGCTGTTAATTATGGTGAATGTATTTTTCATTTCAGCTATTTTACTTTTCATCTCTCAACATTTGTATCTTAAAAAACTTCTCCCATGTCTCTACTTGCACATTTTTGCTCTACATGCTAATGTTTCCTCTACTTTCTATAAATATGGAATACATTTATAATAACCTTTTTAGAGTTAATTACACAAATACTTACTAGTACTATACTGTCACCTTCTTAGTTTAGAGTAGAAAAATTGGCATCTAGATTAGAAGTTCTACTCCAATGTATCTGGAGTCCCCAGGTTTTCTACCTCTCTTCCACATTCTCCAACTCTGTTTCCTGTGCTTCTAATCCATATTTAGCAAAGACTACATTACCAAACTCATATCTTACCACTTCCAGAGTTGGGTTAAAAATTTAATTCATGCTTAAAATGTATCTATTAGTCTAAGTATCAGTGACCATAACATTTGAATCACCAACATTTTACGGATGTAAAATTGGTCTGCAGTTTATATGACTGAATCTTACCAATTTTGTCATTTTCACATCTGAGTATATGGGTGATTTAAATGTGTTTGAGCCATAGACCTAAAAAATTCAATTCCTAATGCTACAATCATGAATATTAAACTCCTGAAAGATCAAAATCCCTAAAGCATAAAAATCTAAAAATCATAATCTTGAAGAAACAATATCCCAAAAATATAATTCTAAAAAAAGTAATTTAAAAAAATATTTGGAAAACATTCATTTATACTTTTAAAGAGGATTTATTTGACAAACATATAAAATATGGCAGAATACTTCATAGGACACTTTACACAATAAAATAGATAATAATTACACATTTTTGTAAGCATAAACACTCCAGTATACTAAGAGCAGTCACATAGATATAACAGTTTTGAGTCGATAAACAATATTCATAAAGAAATAGGTCAAAACGAGAAATGTAGAGGCACATATCACTATCACTGATAATTGTGTACACCCAGCTTGGTACCTGCAGTGATCTGAAATACTATAAAGGACAACCTAAATGTTTTGATGAGACTGATAAAAAACTGCAGTGGGTCACCATCACATATTCACTTGCCTGGAGAGCTGAGACCTATATGTAGAAAAGGTTATCTTTTTCTACATATATGAAAGATATTATACAAAAATGATATCTCTTCATTTATTGAGGAAATTTCAACATTTTCATGTATATGCATAGTGCTTGCACACAAAGTTGGTATATTGTGATAATGTATTTTTATGGAGTCAAATTTTCAAAGAATGCATAAAACAAATTAGAATTCTCTAAAAGTCTTAAATTTATTTGTACCCCCAGTATTGCAAATGATACAAAGATGAATTACATGGCATAGCAAATTGTAAAAAATAATGCTGACAATTTAAAATAGTGGGGAAATAAAACTAAAAGAGAAAACCTAAAAGAAAATTTGACATATGAATAAAAGATGTGTTACATGGATAGATTATGGCAATTGCATGGAGGTAGTCCATAAGAGCTGGCCAACTTTCATGATCATTAACTATATTTTGAAGTCTTGCATAATTATGAATAGCTGTTTTTTTTTTTCCTTTTAGGGCATGGCTTTTCTCAGGGAATATGTTCACATTCATTTTCTATGTGGTACTGATCTTTTTGAAATTCTGCTATGATTTAATATGCTGTGACATGAACATTCCCTATCAAAATTTTGTATCTTCTCTGCCTTGCTTCTGTGTTGTTTTACATTTTCAAAAATCCATTTCACATGCGCTAAAATACAAACTGTAAATTTGAAGAAAACAATACTGGTTATGGAAGTTGAGCGTCTTCTTACCTTACCATGCATATAACTATTTTTGAACCAGTCATCAATTTCATTGGTTGCTTCAGGCAAATGTGGCTTTAATTCACTTAAAGCTCCTGAATATCATCAGCTGAAAGGAATACCAATGCGGCAAAATGACATGTTTTTAAACTTGAAGTTTTTGTTATTGCTCTATTGCATGGCCAATCCATTCATCTGAATTTTCTGTCAAATGCACTGGGCTGAATGGATAAAACAAATTGTATTAGTAACACCTTGAAATTTATTTTAGAGGTCTTGATCACTCAATTCCAAATCTGCCATAATGGTTTGGGGATTCAGTTAGACGTTACGTGCTTTACACTTTAGGGATTTTGATCTCTAAGGGTGACTTTTGATCTTTTGAGATTTCAGCATTTGGATTATGGCATTTGGGACTGTGATTTTCAGAATTATGATTGGCAACAATTTTAACTAATACTGGCTTGGAATATTGATAATGCAATTTTTTTCAAGCTATTTGTAAGTGGTTTATTTTCCAATCTAATGTGAATTCTAGAAGGAAGGCTACTTGCTTGAAAAGCCATATGGTTCAAGAACTCAAATTGAGAATGATTTTTTTTTTAACTTGAGATAAATTTTACTTACTAGAAAATTCACCTTGTTAAACTATACAATTCAATCGTTTTTAGTATTTTTGGGTTGTGACACCCAAAAATTTATGTTGTGCAACCTAACCATTACCACTATCTAATTCCAAAACACTTTCCTTATCCCCCCAAAGAGGTCCTGTACCTATTGACAGTCACTACTCATTACTCCTTTCACTCAATAGTTGATGATTGCTTGTTTCTACTTTTTGGCTATTATGAATAATTACTAATTAACGTACAAAGTTTTATGTATACCTGTTTTTTCAATTTGCTATCTATTTAGTCATAGAATTACTGAGTTATATGATAATGCTATGTTTAACTTATTGAGGAACTGCTAAACTCTTTCCTAAAGTGGCTGCTCTATTTTACATTTCCACCATCAATGCATGAAGGTTCCAGTTTTTCTACCCCTTTGCTTGTTATTTGCCTTCCTTCCTTCCCCATAAATTATAATCATTTTAGTGAGTGTAAAGTGGTTCCCATTGTGGTTTCGATATGCATTTCCTTAATGACTAATGATATTGAATGTTTTTTCATGTGCTTATTGGACTTTTGTAAATCCCCTTTGGAGAAATGTCTATTCAAATCCTTAACTCATTTTGTAATTGGGTTATTGTTTCTCCATTAGCTTTTAAAATGTCCTTGTCTACTAATTCTGTTACATATGTTATTTCAAGGTCTTTTCCAATTGATTGGCTTTTCCCACCTTTATGGATTGTAGTGTCTTGCTTCTCTGAATGTCTAGCAATTTTAAATTAAATGTCAAACATAGTGAATTTGACCTTGTTGGGTGCTGGGCATTCATTAGTTTAAAGAATAATCTTGCATGTTGTTCTGGATGTAGGTGTTATTTGGCAACATTTAATCTTTCAAGTCCTGCTTTTAAGTTTCATCAGTTTGGACCAGAACAACCTTTAGTTTAGGGCCAAATTTATTCCACTACTAAGACATACACATCTAAGCATTTCACCCAGTTCCCTGAAAATGCTGAGGTTTTTCTACTTTGACTGGTAGAAACATGAATTTTTCTAGTCTTACGTGAGGTCTCTTTCTTATGATTCTTCCTTCTGCTCTTTTATATCATTCTTCCTCTTATAGTTTCCTTACATATACATTTAAATCATTTCTTATTTTTGTAGTTCTCCAGAGTGCTCTGTGCATATCTTGCCCCTTTGGAGGCTTGTCCTGTGAACTCCAGCTACCAAAATCTCTCCAGACTCCCTACTCTGTTTTGTCTTCTAGAAACAAGCTCCTCTACAGATCATCCTCCTGCACAGCAGCCTGGAAATTCTCCCCAGATTTCGAGCTTAGCAATAGTAGAGTTCCATGGCTTGTTTTGTTGGGGACAGTGATAGCTTGCCAGCATTGCTTGATGTCTATTGTCTGAGAACTTTTATTCCATATATTTTGTCTCCTGCTTTTTTCTTTACTTCTTCAAATGGGAAGGAAAATTCTATCTCATTACTCGATTTTGCCCAGGAGCACAAGTCTGTATTGATCTTTCAGAAACGTGTCTTTTTGACTTACCTTACTGGTTGCATTAGATATTACAACATAGATCTTTAAGTTATCAAAGTTAATCTTCAAGTAAAATTATACTTTTAAACGGATGTTTAAGAAACTTAAAACTATATATTTCTATTCACTCTTCTGTGTTTTATCCTCTTATTGTCTTATATATTTTCTCTGCATGTGCTGTGCACCAGTTATACTGTTACTATATATATTTTAAACTGCTAATAGCCATTAAAAGGTTTCAAGAAGCTAACAAAAAAGGCTTTTATATTTGCTTAGACATTTACCCTTTTTGGTTCATTATTCCTTCCTATAGTTCTGGAATTTCATCTGGTTTAACTTTCCATCAGTTGTAGGAATATTTCTGTGTTTATTTTTAAAATTGAGATTAGTTTCTCAAGACTGTGTGTGAATAAAGAAGCCTATTTTGTCTTGATTTTTGAAGGATATTTTCATTGTATATGGAATTATGTATTGACTGCCTTCTTTCCTTTTCAACACTCCTATTGATTTTGGTCACTACTGTTTCTGATGAGAAGATGACTGTTATTGTTGTTTTTTTTGTTGCTTTGGCTCCATTTAGGATCTTCTCTTTGTCTTTGACTTCACATATTTTCACACCTGTGTTATGTACAGTTTTCTTTGTATTTGTCCTTCTTGGGGTTGAGTTTTGAATCTGTGGGTCAATGTCCTTCATCAATTTTGAAAAGTTTCCAGCTATTTTGTTTTTAAATATTTCTTCTGCACTATTCTCTTTCTTCTGCTCCTAGGACTCTCATTACATGTGTTTTGGAACTTTTCATATTGTCTCACAGCTTTTCATCTTGTGCCACAGATGCTTGCTTTTTTATTTTTAACAATTCTTGTCTTTAAGTTTCATTTTTGTTAATTTATATTGATCTGTCTTCGAGTTCATTGGTCCTTTCCTCTGCCGTGTGCGTTTTGCACTTAAGGTCTTCTCTTGGATTCTTTATTTTGATATAGTATTTCTAATTCCTAGTGTTTTCATTTGGTTGAAGAAATAATGTATTTTTTCTGCTATAATCACTTAGCTCCTAAAGCAGCAGTCCCCAACCTTTTTTGGCATCAGGGAATGGTTTTGTGGAAGACAATTTTTCCATGGATGGGATGGGAGGACTATTTCAGGGTAAAACTGTTTTACTTCAGATCATCAGGCATAAATTCTCATAGGGAGCACATAACCTAGATCCCTCACATGCACATTTTATGATAGGGTTCGTGCTTCTATGAGAATCTAATGCTGCTGCTGATCTGACAGGAGGTAGAGTTTAGGCAGGAGGTAGAGTTTATGCTCACTTGCCTACCACTCACCTTCTATTGTGTGGCCTGGTTGCTAACAGGTTGCTATACATTTTTCACAGCCTCCTTTAGCATTTGTATTCTAAATATCTTTAACAGCCAGTCTGATATTTCATCACCTGTGCTATCTCTGGTTCTGCTTTTATTAACTATTTCTTCTCTTGTCTGTGTGAGTCAAATTTTCTTGCTTCTATGTGTATCTTGTAATTTTTGGTAATAGCATAGATATTTTGTATAAAAGAATAGTAAAGACTGAGGCAAACAATAATTACTGCTAGAAAAACACACTTTCTTCTATCAGTTTTTTAGAGTGAAGGCCAAAACTAATCTGATTAGTTATTGAACTGGGTCTGGGCTTTGTTACAGCTTTAGTTTGTTTCACTCACTGCAGGCTTTAGTTATTTTGAGGATTGTTTGGGATTCTCCCTTTTGCAGGATTTATGCTCTGGAACTGCCAATATTGTGGAGATCTTTTTATGAATTTCAATAGAGTTGACAGCTTTCCAAATTGTGTGAAAACTCTCTGCTTTATAGCCTGCCTGCCAGATTTATAAGTTGCTGGAGGGTTGTCTTTGCTCTCCAGTATAGCTCCTGAATTTTCATGGCTTACGAGTTGTTTTGTTTTTGTTTTCGTTTTTTCCCTACTGACCTGCCCAACCTTCTGAGGACAACTTTATTCTTTACAGCCTTGAAATGACTTGTGTTTTAAGATGTGTACAAGATATCTGGCATTTCTTCTGACCTTTGATGCCTGAGAACCAGTAGTGCCTCTGATGAATATCTTTTCGCTCTCTTGTCATGCTTCTTACCTTTGGAGGTGGGTTGCTTTGTAACTAGAGGAGGTACCATATACCTCATGGGTGATATTTTCTGACCTGTCCCAAGCTGTTGGCACACTATCTCTGAATACTCACTGAAGACCATTGGAAGGATTTGGCAGGTAGATTCAATCTCACTCTGTACCTGGCATTCTTCAGAATATTAATCTGCATGCCAATCCATATACATCCTTACTTTTTTGTTTTGTTTTGTTTTTAATTTTAGCTGTATTCTTCCTATCCCAAACTATGGTGTGTTTTTCTTTATTTATTTTTCTTGTTTTTGTTTTTAAATCTTTTCAGAAGTCTTCTAGGGATGTGAACAGCTATGATCTCTTCTCTCTTATAAAGCACTTGTCCTTTTCTGGAATTTAGTTAATTTAGGTTTCTTTGTGTCTTGAACTGGTATATTTGAAAAAATAAAAGTGATGTAGCTTACCTGGCTTGTTTCGTTTGTTTGAGAGAAAAACTTGTGACTTTCTACATCATAAACAGAGGCAGTAGAGTTGTATGATTAAAAAAAAAATTCCCCATTTACCATCCCTGACAATTTCAGCAGTTACCATAGCATAGAGAGATTCTAAGGGTGATGTTCGCTATGATAACTTCCATGTGATTGAACAGAACAGTTTTTCATTTCCATAAGACCATTCCGCAATTTCATTTTGGATTTCCTCTGGCTCCTAACCTTAACCAGCTCTTGGGACAGATAGAGTCATGTAGTGCTGATTCCTCCTAATTACACAACTCACATTTATGTGGTGCTTCTATAGGGATTCAACCATTTTTCCTGCTATAGCTCCCAATCCTAGAGCAGTATGTGCCAGGGAGCAAGCATTCAATAAACATTTGTTGAATGACTATTTGATCCTTAAATTTTCCCTGGAGATAGACAGAAAGGGGAAATAACTCCCATTTATTAAATGTTGATTTTCTGTTAGGAATTGTTCCACATATTTTATACACATTTAACCCTTAAAATACCTCCGTCATACATTATTATCAATGTTTTGTAGAATAGGAAACTAAGCTTTCAAGCCTATTAATGGTAGGTCAGCTTTACTGGAACCCAAGTCAACTTTTAGTTCTTGACCTTTTCCATGCTACCACTCTGTTTCTCATAAAATGGCTCTTCCTATAAGAGAAAAGGAAAGAACCCAGGGTCTCTAGAAATCTTTCCCCTTAACGTAATTGAGACATCTCTCAACTCTAATCAAAGTTCAATGTGTGTATCAAGGAAGAAATGGCTTGTGATGAGAATCAAATGAGATAATGTAGGGCAAGTGCTTCACAGTCTGTAAAATGCCACTCACATGGAATTACCTAGTGCACCCAGCAGTCCAGGAAGGGGCATATCAGGGAGATCTTCAGCCCTGTGGTTGTGCTGTTTCTGCCTTGCTGGCTGCAATTTCAGCCAGGCCCCAGGGCTGGGTATCACGGTTACAGCACTTAGAAGGTGGCCTTGGTAGGAAGAAGTTAGTCCCCATTTTCACACAGCGATGTGTGATGCTGTTTTTTTCTCTCCCTGTCTTTTCTTAAAAATTTATTTTTTAAATTTTATATATAAAGAAAAATATTCACCCAGCTAATTTTCAAATTTTGGTGGAGATGGGGTGTTGCTTTCTTGCCCAGGCTGATCTTGAACTCCTGGCTTCAAGCAATCCTCCTACCTTGGTGTCCCAAATTGTGGGGATTGCCTGCATGAACCAATATGCCTGGCCTGAAACCAACCTTTATGTATATCAATACTCTCATCACTTAGTTAACTGTCTCAGGTGTGATAATATCCCTTTATATATTTATCAAAACTCATACTAAACAATGAGTTCTGGGTTGCAAAAGAGGATTTATTTTTTTCACCTGTCTGTAAGACTTTATCCACAAGTTAAGGAAAAACATGCACAAGTGCAGTCTCTCGTCTTCTTAAGAGGGGAGCCAGCCTTCTTACCCCTGCCATCTTATTCTACTCCCAAGGGGAATTCTTGTTCAGCCAAAGATTCAGGCCCCAGAATCCCTTCTTGAACTCCCTGTGCTCAGATAATTCTCCTTGTAGAGTCAACGAATTGCTGGTCTTCCATCTTTGTTTCTGAAGTCCCACCTATCAAATCTCACAAGGCTACCCTTGTGGAGGTAGAGGATGAGGGATCTTTGGTGAACAAGACAACCTAAAATAAAAGAAATCTCAATTAGTCTATTTTTAAAAGAAATTTATTTTCATTTCTTTCAAATATGCAAACTACCGAGAACAAGATGAATAGTACTGTTCTTAAAGACCTTGCTTTGGTGAATAGCCAAATTAGATCTATAATTAGCACACCAATCGTGATTAAAAACAATTAAGTGGCTTAAATGGCTGCGTCCCCTCCCTCATCTTGTTTACATTATTAATCAACTGACACTTTAAAGAATAGAAGGTGAACTTCAGACTTCTAACTTAAATTACATTTAGTGGTTACAAATTAAACTTTGAGATGTTTCCCTTATTAAAATAGTATCATATGCTGTGTTTTAATGATTACAAAGTATTTTCTTATATGTGGACCCCTTTTGTCCTCCCAATAACCTTATGAGGTGAGCAGGAAAGTTTCCTTATCTCTGGTTTACAGATGAGAAAATGAAGAGTCTAAGGAATTAGGTTGCTTATATGAGGCCGTACAGTCAAAGATCAGTCAGTTCATTCTTTTTCGATTCTTCAGAGATTTACTCCACTTTTAATGATAGGGAACTAAAGCACAACAAATGCTAGGCATGCAAAGTGGATAATTATATCCGTTCTTTCTCTCCTTCGTTTATTCTTTCATTTCTTTATTCACTCATTTTTATAATTAGAGATTGCTACTATCCCTGGAATATAACAAATATCCCAGTAGGGTGCTTGGAATGAATGGAAAGGGGGGGAAATGGAATAATTTACTCTATGTAGTGCAGTAAAGGTATGTTGCTTGTTCATATTGCCACTGACCCGACACTGTGCCATACATAAAATCCTCTGAAGTAGGGCAAGTAACAAGAGAAACAATCTCACTTTATCAACTTTTTCTTCTTCAGGCAAGTCTGTAGCAGGTACTGGAGCAACTGGCAACTTTTAAGTGTTCAGATGGCCATTACTGTCCACTCCAAAAACCCTCACCTTCTGCCTTGCTCTTCTAAGGCTTCTGTTCTCATATTAGCACCCTGGTTCATTGGTCCATTCTCTGTAGTCTTCCTCACTCCTTTTTTCTCTGTCTCTATCTCTTAGTTTCTTTATTTCCTCCTCTTTTTTCCTCTTTCTCTTCCTTTTTCTTCTTTTCCTCCTTTCCTATTCCCCCACCCTCTCCCTCTCTCTTTCATTTTTTGTATAGTGGGAAATTAAAGACGGAGTAGCATGACTGAAGTTAGACATTTCCACAAAATAATGACCCAGGATTGGCTCCATTGAGTTTTAAGACATGCCATGTGTACTTCAGGCCAAAGTCCATTTTCCACATGTAATAGGAATATTGCTAAAAACGTTTGGAGGGCTGAACTTTCCAGATGATTGACATAAGTATCTACTTTACGGTTTGTATTTTTCTTCTATATTAAGGACCTGTCTAAGGAGAATCAAGTATAACTCAATAAAACACTAGTTTCTCTTTTGCTGAATAGAATATCAGAAGACTACCTTCATTAACGTTACCAGGAGGGAGTTTTGGACTCAATATAATAACTCTGGAACAGTCTCCCTGCTGCTGCTGCATGTCAGGTGCTTAGCAAGTCCATTCCTAACTGGCTTCATTCCTAAGTGGACTCTATGCTTCTCTAATTCCTCAGACCCATCATTCTTTCCAAATACTGGTCCCCAAGAGTGATTTTTCTAAAAAAATCAGATTTTGTGAATCTTCTATTTAAAATGTCAGTCTTCTATTTAAAATGTCACTTGGTTCCTCGTCAGCAATGAGGTATGGTATGAACTCCTTCTCTTGATGTATCTGGTCCTTTGTGACAGCCCAGTCATCTTTTTAGGCCTGCCTGCAACTCCCTCCCTGACTTTATACCTCTCCTCTTCCCTGGGACATCTCTGCACTTTTGCAATGTATCCTTTACCCTCTTCTTACACCTCATATGGTGGTGGAAATGGAGGGAAGAGGATATATTTGAAGGGTACTTCCCAGGTCCCAAATCCATGAATCCTTCATCTATTTTAGGAGTCAAAATCTCTGTTTGCTTTGTGTGTTCCTGCATTAGCCTTGCCACATCCTGTCTTGCATTGCAATGGTTTTTTTATGTGCTTATTTCTTTCCTGGCCTATGAGTTTATATCTTATTCACTACCCTTTCAGGGTACGGAGCTCAGTGCTTGGCACATTCTTGCTGTTCGGTAATAGGCAGGCACTAAGTTGTTGAATTGAATTCTTCTGTGTGCCTTGAGTTGGAATGTTCTAAGGCTAATAAGATCCCCTCAGTCCTCATGAGTCAGCCCTTTGTATCACAGGTTGAGTTTAGCGAGAAACAAAAGTTCAAAATTCATTTTCTCATAAGTTAGAACTTCTGACCAAGACATAATTTCAGAAACATAGCACAGAAATGCTGAGAATTAGAGCATTTCTTTGCATCTATAGAAAATGTGTGACTCTGTTTTTTTTTTTTTTTTAATTTATTTATTTAACTTTAGGTGCATACTATATTTGGCATTTCTCCCCATCTTATCCCTCCCCACCCCCCACTCCCTCCCCACCCCCTACTGTCTCTCCCCTATCCCCCCAACTGCCCCCCAGTGTGTGAGTCCACATGTTCTCATTGTTCAACACTCACCTATGAGTGAGTACCTGTGGTGTTTGGCTTTCTGTTCTTGTATCAGTTTGCTGAGAATGATGGTTTCCAGATTCTTCCAAGTCCCCACAAAGGACACGAACTCATCGTTTTTTATGACTGCATAGTATTCCATGTTGTATATGTACCACATTTTCTTTGTCTGGTCTATCACTGATAGGCATTTGGGTTGGTTCCAGGTCTTTGCTATTGTACACAGGGCTGCAGTGAACATCCATGTGCATGTGTCTTTATAGTAGAACGATTTACAGTTCTTTGGGTATATGTCTAGTAATGGGATTGCTGGGTCAAATGGAATTTCTATTCCTAGATCCTTGAGAAATCACCACACTGTCTTCCACAGTGGTTGAACTAATTTACACTCCCACCAACTGTGTAAGAGGTAAAAGTGTTCCTGTTTCTCCACGTCCTCTCCAGCATCTGTTGTCTCCAGATTTTTTAATGATCGCCATTCTAACTGGCGTGAGATGATATCTCAATGTGGTTTTGATTTGCGTTCTCTAATGACCAGTGATGATGAGCATTTTTTCATATGTTTGTTGGCCTCATAAATGTCTTCTTTTGTAAAGCGTCTGTTCATATCCTTCACCACTTTTGAATGGGGTTGTTTGTTTTTTCTTGTATATCTGGTTTAGTTCTTTGTAGATTCTGGTTATTAGCCCTTTGTCAGATGGATAGATTGCAAAATTTTTTTCCCATTCTGTTGGTTGACGATTCACTCTAATGATGGTTTATTTTGCTGTACAGAAGCTCTGAATTTTAATTAGATCCCATTTGTCTATCTTGGCTTTTATTGTCATTGCTTTTAGTGTTTTAGTCATGAAGTCCTTGCCTATGCCTATGTCCTGGATGGTTTTGCTTATGTTTTCTTTTAGTGTTTTTATGGTGTTAGGTTTTATGTTTAAATCTTTAATCTATCTGGGGTTAATTTTAGTGTAAAGTGACAGGTAGGGGTCCAGTTTCTGCTTTCTGCGCATTGCTAGCCAGTTTTCCCAACACCATTTATTAAACATGGACTACTTTCCCCATTGCTTGTTATTGCTGGGTTTGTCAAAGATCAGATAGTTGTAGATGTGTGGTGTTTCTTCTGGGTCCTCTGTTCTGTTCCATTGGTCTATGTCTCTGATTGGTACCAGTACCATGCTGTTTTGATTACTGTAGCTTTGTAGTATAGTTTGAAGTCTTGCAGTGTGATGCCTCTGGCTTTGTTCCTTTTGCTTAGGATTGTCTTGGGTATGCGGGCTCTCTTGTGATTCCATATGAAGTTTAAAGTGTTTTTTTCCAGTTCTGTGAAGAAGGTCATTGGTAGCTTGATGGGGATAGTGTTGAATCTATAGATTACTTTAGGCAATATGGCCATTTTCAAGATATTAATTCTTCCTAACCATGAGCATGGAATATTCTTCCATCTGTTTGTGCCCTTTCTTATTTCATTGAGCAGTGGTTTGTAGTTCTCCTTGAAGAAGTCCTTTACATCCTTTGTTAGTTGTATTCCTAGGTATTTTATTCTCTTTGTAGCAATTGTGAATGGTAGTTCGCTCTTGATTTGGCTCTCTGTTAGTCTGTTATTGGTATATAGGAATCTTGTGATTTCTGCACATTGATTTTCTATCCTGAGACTTTGCTGAAGTTGCTTATCAGCTTGAGAAGATTTTGGGCTGAGACAATGGGGTCTTCTAGACAGATACAATCATGTCATCTGCAAATAGAGACAGTTTGACTTCCTCCTTTCCTAGTTGAATACACTTTTTTCTTTTTCTTGCCTGATTGCTCTGGCTAGAACTTCCAATACTAAATTGAATAGGAGTGGTGAGAAAGGGCATCCTTGTCTAGTTCCTGATTTCAAAGGGAATTCTTCCAGCTTTTGCTCATTCAGTATGACATTGGCTGTAGGTTTGTCATATATAGCTTTTATCATTTTATGATACATTTCATCAATAACTAGTTTATTGAGAGCTTTTAGCATGAAGGGCTGTTGAATTTTGTCAAAGGCTTTCTCTGAATCTATTGAGATAATCGTGTGGTTTTTGTCTTTGGTTCCATTTATGTGATGGATTACATTTATGGATTTGCGTATATTGAACCAGCCCTGCATCACCAGGGTGAAGTCTACTTGATCGTGATGGATAAGCTTCTTGATGTGCTGTTGCAATCTGTTTGCCAGTATTTTACTGAAGATTTTTGCATTGATGTTTACCGTGGATATTGGCCTGAAGTTTTCTTTTTCAGTTGAGTCTCTGTCTGCTTTGGTATCAGGATGATGTTGGTCTCATAAAATGAGTTAGGGAGGATTCCCTCCTTTTGTATTGTTTGATACAGTTTCAGAAGGAATGGAACCAGCTCCTCTTTGTATGTTTGGCAGAATTTGGCTGTGAACCTATCTAGACCTGTACTTTTTTTGGTTGGTAGGCTATTGATTGCTGCCTCTACTTCAGTCCTTGTTATTGGTCTATTCAGGGTTTCAACTTCCTCCTGGTTTAGTCTTGGTAGAGTGCAAGTATCTAGGAATTTATCCATTTCTTCCTGGTTTACTGGTTTACGTGCATAGAGCTGTTTGTAGTAATATCTGATGGTAGTTTGTATTTCTGTGGGATCAGTGGTGATATCCCTTTTATCATTTTTTATTGCATCTATTTGATTCTTCTCCCTTTTCTTTTTTATTAATCTGTCTAGTGGTCTATTTTGTTGATATTTTCAGAAAAACAGCTTCTGGATTTATTGATTCTTTGAAGGGTTTTTTCTGTCTCTATCTCTTTCGGTTTGGCTCTGATCTTAGTTTTTTCTTGTCTTCTGCTAGCTTTTGAGTTTTTTTTTTTTTTGGCCTCCCTCCTGTAGCTCTTTCAATTTTGACGATAGGGTGTCAATTTTAGGTCTTTCCTTGTTTTTCATATGGGCATTTATTACTATAAATGTCCCTCTCCATACTGCTTTAAAGGTGTCCCAGAGATTCCGGTAAGTTGTGTCTTCATTCTGATTGGTTTTGAAGGACATCTTTATTTCTGCCTTCATTTCATTGTTTATCCAGTCAACACTCAGAAACAAGTTGCTCAGTTTCCAAGTGGTTGTGTAGGTTTGAGTGTGTTTCTTAATCCTGAGTTCTAGTCTGATTGTGCTGTGGTCTGATAGACTGTTATGTTTTCCATTCTTTTGCATTTGTTGAGGAGTGATTTGCTTCCAATTATGTGGTCAATTTTAGAGTAAGTGCAATGCGGTGCTGAGAAAAATATATATTCTATATTCTCTGGATTTGGGGTGCAGCATTCTGTATATGTCTATTAGATCTGCTTGGTCCAGCTCTGCATTCAAGTCCTGGATATCCTTGTTAATTTTCTGTCTTGTTGATCTGCCTAATATTGACAGTGGAGTGTTGAATGAAGTCTCCCACTATTATTGTGTGGGAGTCTAAGTTTCATTTTAGGTCGTTAAGAACTTGCTTTATGTATTTGGGTGCTCCTGTGTTGGGTGCGTGTATATTTAGGATAGTTAGCTCTTCTTGATGTATTGATCCTTTTACCATTATGTAGTGTCTTTCTTTGTCTCTTTTGATCTTTGTCTGTTTAAAGTCCATATTATCAGAGAGTAGGATTGCAACCCCTGCTTTTTTTTGTTCTCCATTTGCTTGGTAAATCTTCTTCCATTCCTTTATTTTGAGTCTATGTGTGTCTTTGTATGTGAGATGGGTTTCCTGAATACACTGATGGGTTTTGACTTTTTATCCAATTTGCCAGTCTATGTCTTTTGATTGGGGTGTTTAGGCAGTTTACATTCAATGTTAATATTGTTATGTGTGAATTTGATCCTGCCATTTTGTTACTGGCTGGTTTTCTTTCCCATTAGTTGAGTCATTTTCTTCATTGCATTTTTGGTCTTTTCCCACTGGTTTGCTTTCGCAGTGACTGGTCCTTGTTCCTTTCCGTGCTTAGTGTTTCTTTCAGGAGCTCCTGTAGGGCAGGTCTGGTGGTGACAAAATCTCTCAGTAATTGCTTGTCCATAAAGGATTTTATTTCTCCTTCACTTACAAAGCTTAGTTTGGCTAGATGAGATTGGTTGAAAGTTCTTTTCTTTAAGGATGTTGAATATTGGCCCCCACTCTCTTCTGGCTTGTAGGGTTTCTGCTGAGAGATCCACTGTGAGTCTGATTGGCTTCCCTCTGTGGGTGACCTGACCTTTCTCTCTGGCTGCCCTTAGCATTTTTTCCTTCATTTCAACCCTGGTGAATCTGAGGATTATGTGCCTTCGGGTTGCTGTTCTTGAGGAATATCTTTGTGGAGTTCTGTGTATTTCTTGAATTTGAAATTTGGACTGCCTTGCTAGGCTTGGGAAATTTTCCTGGATAATATTCTGAAGCATGTTTTCCATCTTGGATTCATTTTCCCCATCATATTCAGATACACTGATCAAGCATAGGTTAGGTCTTTTCACATAATCCCACATTTCTTGGAGGCTTTGTTCATTTCTTTTCACTCTTTTTTCTCTTGTCTTGCCTTCTCTTTTTATTTCATTGAGTTGATCTTCAATCTCTGATATCCTTTCTTCTGCTTGATCGATTCGGCTATTAACACTTGTGTTTGCATCACGTAGTTCTCGTGCTGTGTTTTTCAATTCCATCAAGTCGTTTATGTTCTTCTCTAAGCTGGTTATTCTAGTTAGCATTTCTTTTAACGTTTTTTCAAGTTTTTTGGTTTCTTTGCATTGAGTTAGAACATGTTCCTTTAGCTTAGAACAGTTTGTTATTATCCACCTTCTGAAGCCTGTTTCTGTCAATTCGTCACACTCCTTCTCAGTCATGATGTGATCCTGTGTTATTGAGGGGTTGAAGGAGATTGTTGATTCCTTGAAGGAGAAGAGGTGTTCTGGTCTTTGATGGTTTCATCATTTTTGCACTGGTTTTGTCCCATCTTTGTGGGTTTACCCGGCTGTGTTGTCAGGGAGCTGCTTGATGAGGTCGCTTGCCTGCCTGTGGAGGCGCTACTGGGTCTCCAGGGACTCCTTCAGGTTACTAGGGAAGCTTCCTGTGTCTTTTTTGTTTATACTGGGAGATTAGGCCCGCCTCTTCCGCTGACCTGTAGTTGCTGCTGGGTTGTCAACAACGCTGTCCCATTGCTATGTAGGCTTCCTGTGTTTTTTAAGACATGTAGCCCAGTCCCACCCCTCTAATGGTGGGTTGTGCTCTTCCTCCACTGGGCTGGATCATTCAGGGTTCAGCTCAGACTGTGGCACTGGCTGCACAACCCACTAGAGTCAGAGCTTCAGCCCTCTGGGGTTTGTGGGGGAGGGGAGGGACCCGCCCAACAGCACCTGGCCATCTCCCCCTTTCAGCTTCCTCTCTCTCCAGTCATGGGATAGGGGCCTGCCCAGCTGCTCCTGCTTACAGCTCCGTCTCTCTCTGGGAGAGGGGAGGGGGCAATAGCTCAGTCTGCAGTTTCTCCTGGCTGCCTTTTGGGCTTATGTGTCTGTTTAGGTTTGTGTACTGATCTGGGACACCATCATGGATTATTATTCAACTCCACGCTTGTAATTCCCGATGCTTGACTGGCAAAGATCCCCTGTTCTGTGTATTGCTGAAGCTTTGGGGGAAGCGCTGTCTGGACTGGAGTGCTGGAGGGGGAGACTCTGACTCACTGGTCAGATGCATTTCCTGGGTGAAGCAACATCCCTCCCCGCCTCAGTCTGCCTGAGTGGGCTTTGCTCACCGTCAGACCAGACCTGTTGAAATGCACTTGGTACCTTGGTTGGAGCTAGGAGATCTCTGGATTTCTGCGTCTCTCTCACTCGGTGTTGTGTGCTGGAGTTGTATCTATTCGGCCATCTTGGATCCGTGACTCAGTTTTTATACTACCTTTTGTTGGGGTGTCCCCAGGATTTCAGACAATGCATTCTTACCTCAGGTGGAGACTTAGGAATGGTTTTGGCAATTTCTGTCCTCCGCCTGAAAAATGAGTCATTTTTGGTTATTTTCCTACAAAGGAAAGAATTCACCACCTTCCCTTCTATAAGACATTTAAATTTGAGTTTAATTTTTCTGTAATTATAAATCACATTCCTGGATTTTGTTGATAAAATTTTATTTACTGTATCCAAGCCTGATGACTAACATGGCAGAGTTTAGCAAATATTTGGAGTCAGAAGGCTGACTCTAGGCTTTGAGCAAGTCAATTACCCTTTGGAAGGGCCAATTTCATTGGTAGAATTGGGATAGTGATGCACCCACCTTATAAGATTGTCAGATGAATCACATGAGGTGGTTGGGAATGGAGTTTTTGCTCTGCCAAGGGGGCTGTGGAGGAATTCTTGTTCTGGAGATGAGGTTAGGGGCCTGGGATGGACATTTTAAAAGGTCCTTCTCACCCAGCACTGCTATTTGAGGATTATTCTTTGTCTCCCACATTTTCTCTTTGTTTGGACTAAGATTATTAAATTTAATGTGTTTGGTGGATATGTGCATTTACCTGTCATTCTGTGTAAGACTCAACATTTTTGGCCTATTTGGTACTCTGGTGAAGGTGATGAATCCTTTCACAGAATACTGTTTTTAATTATATAAAATAAAACATTAGGCTGACCAAGAATAATTATATTGAAATATAGTTCTATCTATAGATCTACTGGGGATTTGTGGACTACAGTTAAAAATGTTGGGTGTGTCAAAAATTTAAAATTCAAAATGGAACTTAAGAGTCACAAATTTCTCCATTCTCACATTCCCCCCATTTACAAAGACCGTTTCCACAGCTTGGTTCAGAATCAAATAGGGAGTTTTATTCAAAGGATATACACAAGAACATAATACTTCTGTTTACAATCTTTCCAGCCACAAGTTTTTGAAATTATTTGTGTCTTGGCTCTTGTTTATAGCTCAAAACACTGTAGAATTGCTGCATTGAATACTATTTGAAGAGATTTACCAGCCGATCACTTCAACCCAAAATGGAGATCACAAATGGAGACTTCCTAAATATCCAGTACACCCCTCCAAAGTGCACTTGCGCCACCAAGGTTATCCTAGTATTAATTATTCATAGGCAGAGCACTGATGAATTTTAATTGCGAATAAGTGCAATTGCTGTCGATTGCATAATTTATGATTCCATTTGTTAAACTAAGACAATGGGAGTTGATGAAAGGCATTAAGTGGCCCCAAATTAAAGGTAAATTGGGTTTAAAGGCTTGTCTTTCTGTGAGTATAGCTTGAAGTCATCTGTTTTCCTGAGACCCTCTCACACACTGGTGATGTATATACCAGGTAAGCTGTGTTACATCAAATCTTGTGTCTGGCTAGAGATCCTTCAGTCTGGGCTTCCTGGAGATCTGCAGTCCAGCCCATTGTGAGATGGGCTCTTGCCTTAGTGAGGCTCAGCAGCTGACATCTCTCTCTGAGGCTCGGGGCCTGGCATCTGTGGCTTGGCTGCAAGAGAGAGAGCCTGACCGCACAGCTTTAGCTACATTGCTCTGATAATTTGCTGAGGGGAGTTTGGACAAGAAGGCAAATGGCACCGGAGAAGTTCACTGGAAATGATTTCCTTGAAAATGGGGCAAATGTTTTTCTTTCCACAGGACAGACACTCCTACAGATCAGCATCTCACAGAGGTTAAGTTCAGGCTCTGCAATTGCTCACTGCTCTTCCCAAGTATAATACAAGACGAAGACTGTACTGAAGATGGAATATTTCGCATAATAAATCTCAAGATAAGTCTGTTAAATAAAAGGTGGGTTTGAAGGGAAATTATTATGGGGTGTGCAAGGAGGAATTTGATATTCAAGATGTACATTGTGAGAATTCATTGCAAGGTGTCTGACTTCCCTTTCTTTGAAGAAACAGAGCCATTACTAAGAAGTATTTGGACTTTGAATCTTACAGATTTGTCCTCTAAAGATTAAATTTCATACATGCACAAGAGAAGAGCCCGAAAACAATGGACTTTGATATAACTGCATTTAATCATGTACTACGATTAAGTAATGAGAAAGTGATGGGTTTATTAACTTCTGATTATATGTATTATACTGCAGTGGGACAAACCATTGACCAGACTGGTCACCTTCTTACTAACAACAATAAGGTGGTCTTCACCATTAAAATTCTGGAACTAATGGATACAGAAAAATGGAAGTTTACTTTGCTTAACAAATAAAATGTTGCTTATTTGTTAATCTGAGTAAAAGGGATCAGCAAATAAGGCCTCTTCTTGTGTGAAAATGGTGAAAATTGAAGATGGCCAGAGCTTAAGAGGCAGGGAGTACAACATAGAAGGGGAGGCTGGAGAATTAGGTTAAATTTGGACGTTATGGATGGCATGCTTGGGCTTGATTCTATAGTTAATGGTTACTCATATGGTACTTTTAGGTAAGAAAATTATAGCATAAGTTTCTGTTTCAGAAATATCCTTCTGGATGCTTATGCAGAGAATTGGTTGGAGAGAGTGAGCTTGGAGGCAGAGAAGCCATTCGGGAGGTGATGGTGCTGTCCAGGAGAGAGATGATGCTATCCCGCCTGTGGATGGAAGTGGCAGTGGGTATGGGGATGGAGAGGAAGAGACAGATGGAGAGGCATTTTCAGTGTCAAATTGACAGAATGAGTTGGCCTGGCATGCTATGGCCATGTCTTAGAAACTTTAACATTTGTGAGCAAAATAAACCAGAGCTTGGCCCTTATACAGATGCCAGGGCTAGAATCCCAAAGGAGACCGAATATGGCTCAAGGGATAGCTACCAATAGAGTGGGCAGTCCTGATATTCTGGGGCTGGGTTATAGCCCTCTGTCACCACAGAGGAGCCCAGGAAGGGTAAATGATTCACTCAATGTCATTTGGCAAGTTAATTACACTCTTGACTAATTCTTCCGAAGAGAATGGGAGCCCCTTCCAAGAAATGCAGATGCTCAATGGTCTGGTGGGTGCCTCTTCTGGATTCCTGGTTTGTGTTTTCACAGGAGCTCTTGCCGTCCCTGGGCTGGGCCCTTGATCCTGGGTTCACTGCTCGATCTTTCAAACAACTCTGCTTTTTACCTGCAGTTTTGGGGTAGCACAGGTGATGGGGTGGAGCTGAGGAGGTAATCTTGCCTGGGCGTGAATGCCACTGAGTGTGTGTGCACGGCCGTGTGTCTCTGGAATGCTGCCAGGGCTGGGTTGTCTTTTGCCCGAGTATCACCTGGCCATCGTGCTTTGAACCAGAGGAGAAATTCTATCAAATGCAAGCCCACTCAGAGCTTGTTTCCTTCTTTATCCTAAATAATTTCAAAGTGCTTCAAGCAGTTTTATAAAAGCCAAAAGCAGGCAGCTGATTTCATTTGGCGGCACAGACGGCTAAATTAGGTCATATGATGTTAGGTCATCCCTAGGGCTAATTAACTGATTGTCCTCATGGTGGCCCAAGGAGTCAGCTGTGCTTGCAGCTGTGCCTAACATAGATCTAGTCTGTTAATGCATTCTGGTTTTGCTTTCTGAGGTTTCAGTTACCCATGGTTAATGGCACTCTGAAAATATTAAGTGGAATATTCCAGAAATAAACAGTTCATACGTTTTAAATTGTCTGCCATTCTGAATAACATGATGAAATGTCATGTAGTCCTGCTCTGCCCTGCCGGGGACATGAATCTTCTTTTTGTCCAGTGTCTCCATGCTGTCTACACTCCCCAGCTGTCACTTAGTAGCCCTCTAGGTTGTCAGATCAGCTGTGACAGTATGGCAATGCTTGTGTTCAAGTCACCCTTATTTTATTTAATAATGGCTCTATGTGCAAAAGTCATGATGCTGGCAATTTGGTGTCGGCCAAAGAGAAGCGGTAAAGTGCTTTCTTTAGGTGAAAAGAGAAAGTTCTCAACTTAATAAAGAACGAAAAATAATCATATGCTGAGGTTGTTAAGATCTGCAGAAAGAACAAATCTATTTGAGAAATTGTGAAGATGGAAAAGGAAATTTGTGCATAGTACATATAGGATCTCATACTCTATGTGGTTTCAGACATCCACTGGGAGTCTTGACACCTATCCCCCATGAATAAGGGGGGACTGCTGTACTCTCAGTCTAATGATTTGTTCACAGGGGATTTACATCATTTGATTATCTCAGAAGCCTGTGTGATAGGTGAGATTATGAACTGTTTCATAAAGAAGGAGACTATGGCACAAGATTAAGTCATGTGCCTCAGGGCACATTCTAGCCACTCCCCTGCCCCCAGACTGCCAGGCCTCTCTGAAACTAGTAAATCCTCCCTTGGCCCTCCACCAACCTATCTCTCTGGGAACTGAGCATTGGATGCTGCTAACACACCCTTCTAAAAACATTCCACCCCCATGACTTTCATGACACTTTACCACCCGTCTGTGCAGTTCAAAGGGGATGCTGGACAAGATGATTTCCTCAAAAAGTCCTCAGAAAGTCTTCACCTTCTCGGGCTTCATGATCTTGGTGCAGGACACTACCACGGTCACCAACACCTACCCCTTCTCTTTTTCCTCATCCAACATTTCTGGAAACTGGACTAGTGCTTGTTCCAAGTCCTTCTGTATCTGAGCTTATCACTATAGTGGATTAGTCAGGGTTAATAGGGGTTTGATGCTTGGGTTCTCAACACCAAAAATAATTCTGGCTATACTGGGATGTATTTTTTTTTTTATTAGCCAGTACACAAATAGTCCATTTATTTCCCAAATTAAAATATTTCACAGTGTTTGGAAACAGAAAGTGAACATCAGTATTCCGTGAGGCTATATTTATGGATGGATGGATTTTTGTGAGAAACATTTTATGTGCTGTACTATATTACCCCTGCTTGAGCTGCCATAATCAAGACCCACAGACTGGGTGGCTTAACAAATAGAAATTTATTTTCTTACAGTTCTGGAGGCTTGAAGTCCAAGCTCACGGTGTGGGGGGATTGGTTTATCCTGGGTTACTCTCCTCAGCTTTAGATGGCCCCGCCCTTCCCCCGTGTCTTCACAGGCTCTTCCCTGTGTGTGTGTCTGTGTCTTAGTCTCCCCTACGAATGATGGAAGGAGAACCCACCCGAATGTTTTCATTTTAACTTAATTATCTCTTTAACAACCTTATCTCCAAATAGTCACATTCAGAAGTATTGGGGGGTTAGGATTTTAGTAAGTGGATTTTGGGGGACACAGTTCAGCACACAACATATACTAGGTAACTTTTCCAGACAAAAGCAAACACTGTAAAAATGCAAATATACATTAAAAGATATAAGCACAGTATTTTTCTGGATTTGCTCTTCTGGATACTACAGATTGCTTAGCATAACAACCACTTTTATAAACATCAGGGAAGGGGTGGAACGTGAGGTGTTGATTAGGTAGGATGATGGGTCTCACCTGACACGTGAAGCCAGGGCTGATGGGGTGATGGGCTGATGAGGTGGGCGCTGCATCCAGTGTACTCAAAGAAGAATAAGTGTGCCTGCTGCAGCAGCCAGGCCTCAGGTGGGGTCCTTCTCAGCACCCCACTGGTTCTGGGCCCTGGGCACAGGACCTGCAGAGATTAAATGGGGGCTTCTGCAGTTCATGTTTCCCTTTGGCTAGGCCCTGTGCTTGGCTGTAGGAGACTCAGACAGGAATTCACTTGATCCTCACCCTCAGGGCTCACAATACAATGGTAGAGACTTATCTGTCTGAGAAGATAGGAAGAGAGAAGTGAGAAATGAGTTTAGGACCGTGCTATGGGAGCTCGATGAAGGTAGAGGCCAGTTCTACCAGAGGTTGGGGAGAATACCAGGAAAGAATACTAGTGGAAAGACACTTCCGCTCACTTACTTGTAACTGACCCCCTTACCTGCTAGGAAAGCTAGGAAAGTTCAGAGGTCACTCCTTCTGAACAAGGCATTGACTCTCTCCTTATTGAATTTTCCTAATCACCTGTGATTATGTGGACGTCTTTCTGTTTCGTAAATAAGAAAGCTGAAGCTCACAGGATTTTAAATTTTCTTGTGTCACACACCTAGATAGCGGCAGGTCGTCTACTCAAAAGGTGTTTCTGTTAAAAAAAAATTCCACTTCTATTTAACTGGGAGAGGTCTTCATAAGCCACAGCTTTGCACCCAAGTGTAGAACCACAATCCAGATACAAAGGGAGGATGCATGGCAGGAACACCTGAAGAATCATTCTGCCTCTGCTCCAATCAGAAACCCAGAAGCCCTGGGTGTCTCAGCTCTCTCCAGCCACTGGTGGCTGTTCCTCAGGTAAACTGGAAAGTCCTGAACTCCACAGGTGGCTCAGACAATCTGCTTACTTGAATGAGAGTGAGACACAGTGGGTATTTGCCCAGGGGTGTCACCCTCACTCCAGGAAGGGGCAGGTTTTCCGTGTGTCAGCTGCTTCCTGGGTATCGGGATATGAGAGAACCACAGGATCCTCGGATCTCAGGTAGGGGTGCTGCTTCTTTAGTTGCTATTAGAGGTCACTGAGATGAAAAGGCCAAAAGCTTTGAAGTCAGATGGATCTTTTTCCGCGTCCTAGTTCAACTATTTTTCAGCAGTATGAGTTTGATCAGGTTCCTCATCTTCTTTGTTTCCTTAGGTGGAAAATATGGCCCTTAGAAAGAGTTTAACACATAAAAAAACCAATAACATTATAATGACTACTATTTGTGTTATTATCTCAGAGATATAGGGAGTTGCTTTTCTCAAACCCTCCATTTTAACATGCAAAAATCAAGGCCTATGGAGATCGTGTGCCTTTTTTAAAGTCACAGGAAAGACTCAGAAGGGCTGGGACTTAGGAAAACAAAATGTGTTTTTTATTTCGTTTTCAAAATCTTGCAATCACGTACTTGGATCTCAAGCCTCTACCATGTCCCTTGTTAAGAATGTCTTTTTCCCAGCGTATCTGCCCCCTTTTGGTCTTCTCCTTGTGGGTCCCACAGATCTCCCTGCTCTATTTCCTCATCACCTTCTCCATCTCTCAGGCCCACCCCCATTGCTTGATCCAGGGAGGTTCCTCTAATTTTTTAAGGGTGGTGGAGGCAGAGAGTCACATTCCTTATCACAGTGTTCCCACCAGATTTTGCCTTGCCTGAAGTCCTCTAGGCTTTTGGAAAGCAAAGTCAAGTCCTATTCTGGCCCTGTTACATCCCTTCCTAGATGAAACTGAGTACCAAGTGGAGGAGCTGCTTCCTTAGTTTCTGCAGCACCACAGAAGCAAAGTAATCAATATTGATGATAGCTGCTATCTTGTGAGTGCTCACTGTGAGAATACACTGCAGCTGCTCTGTAGCTGATCGAACTTTAACCATCACAGTCACCAGGTGAGATGAGTTTTTCTAACCTCACCTTACTAGGGAGGAAGCTGAGGCTCAGAGAGACTAAATGACTGGTCCTAAGTTGCAATTGAAAAGCTAGTATGCAGGAGAAGTGAGAGCCAAACTAAGTGAGTACCAAATTCTAGCTCTTTTTCTTTTTTTTAAGACATGGTGTTACTTGGTTACCCAGGCTGGAGTGCAGTGGCATGATACTGGCTCACTGCAACCTCCATTTCCCAGGCTCGAAGAAACCTCCCACCCCAGCCTTCCAAGTGACTGGGACTACAGGTGCATGCCACTAGGCCCGGCTAGAAAATCTAGCTTTCTGCTGCACAAAAATAGTTTTCTGATTGCTTAGAGGGAGGAATTTATGAAATGGAAACAACTTTAGCCTAATGCAAGGGCCTTTAGGCTTCTCTTTTTTAATTGGTTGAACCAAAATGAGTCTGAGCATGTGCAAGAAGCCTGTGTGCTTAGGAGACTGACATCGGGTCAATTCACTGAATGAACGGAACCTCATCTAGTCACATTTCCGTAACATATGAGCAGCTTGGGATGTACTAGTTGTAGGTGTGGATGTACTAGTCGTAGTGAACTTAAAAAGCTCCAGTCTCTGAATTTAGAAGCCACTAGAATAAAATACCTGTGGCATTCTCTATGAGGAGATTAAAAGAGACAGTATCAAAGGTGCTTCCAGATTCTGGTATTCCTAAGGTCTAAATCCCATGGACACCTACAATTACATTCCACTTTAATTAGAAGAATATTGATGTCTACTGAGTACCTACGGGCAACATGGAGAACTTGAGGTGGGGTGAAGTAAGAGGGAGGAGAGCAGCGCTAACATCAAATGTTGAGTTGGAATAAAGGAGCTTCAGCTATCTTGTCTAGGAAGAAGAGGTGTGAGTTTATGTGCATTCCAAAAGACCCGGGACTGAACAAATGGAAACAATTACAATGGGAAGCTTTGTTAGAACTAAAGTCAACCTTTGTGGGGTGCAGAATTGAGAACAACTGATGGATCTTTAATTTTTTAGTACATATAAGAAGCACTAGCCCCTTCTGTTTTGGGAGTTAGAGACACAGCCAAGAAATGAGATCCCTGACATTCCTGGGGGCGAAAGGTGAGGAGGGCGCCCTATTCTGAACAGCAGTGAGGGCAGGTGGTGGGTGGGATGGAACAACGTCCTCTTGCTGTAGAAACACTGCATTTCCAAGACCCCACTTGGGCCTCCCAGCATAAGTCCTGTTTCCAGGATGCTCAGGGGACTTATCTTCAAGATGAGCCTCTTACTTAAACTCCAGGCAGACGTCTATAGAACTACCAAGAAGATTCCTATAGAACATTCAAACTGTCCAACAAAAGATTTTAAGGTATAGTGAAAAAGAGTGATGGTGGCAGGAGAAAATGGTGCTACAGGGAAGATGTAACGTATTCACTCCTTTCAAGAGAGGCAAACTAAAATACTGTGAGGTGAAAACCAACTGATGCAGGAACAAGCAGATCAACTCCAGCTTTCATTAGAAGCAGAGCCAACTTGAAATCTGCATCGTATATGGCTTTTATTTTAAGCTAAGTTCTATTTTCTTCTGCTTTTCCATAATGGTAAGTCCACATCTAGGTCTCAGTACACCCCTTGCTAGCCATAAGACAACCATTGCAACATAGGAATTCCATTCATAAGTTGGTTGACTTGGTACTGTGGCAAAGAAGGGATGTTCATACCCCCTAAGTGATAGCCCCCAAATAATAATGCTACTTTCCCCCTCAATAATGGCCTCCAACTATAACCATATCCTGATCTCTGGAACCTGGAAATATGTTCTCTTATTTGGCAAAATAAACTTTGTACATGTGTTTATAGTGAAGGACCTGGAAAGGTGAAGATTATCTTGTTATCCAGGTGATCCCAGGCTAATCACCAAATCCTTAAAAGTAAAAACTAATTCAGGTTTCAGAGAACCAGAGGGACAGCAGCATGAGAGACTCAACCTACAATTGCTGGGTTTAAAGATGGAGCCAAGGATTACAGGCGGCCTTTAGAAGCTGAAAAAGGCAAAGGCACATCTACAAAAGTTTATTAGTACATTTTCATGCTGCTAATAAAGACTTACCCAAGATTGGGTAATTTACAAAGAAAAGAGGTTGGCTCACAGTTCCGCATGGCTGGGGAGGTCTCAGGTAACTTATGATTATGGCCCAGAGTGGCAGGAGAGAGAATGAGTGTCCAGCAAAGGGGGAAGCCCCTATAGAACCATCAGGTCTTGTGAAAACTAATTCACTATCATGAGAATAGGATGGGTGAAACTACTCCCATGACTCAGTGATCTCCACCTGGTCCCTCCTATGACACATGGAGGTTATGGGAACTACAAGATGAGATTTGGGTGAGGACAGAGTCAAACCATATCAAAGGGAATGTAACCTTGCTAAGATATTGACTTCATCCCACTGAGACACATGTCAGAATTCTGAGCCACAACTGTAAGATAATAAATTTGTATTCTTTAAGCTACCGAGTTGGTAGTAATTTGTTGCTGCAGCGTTGAAAACAAAAATAGCATGTGAACAGAAACTGTGTCTGATTTGTCTTCCTATTCTGTTTTTTTATTCTTTGCAGAGTGATGAGTATATGAATGAGCTCAGTTTTTTTTTAATGAATAAAAAAATAAAGGAAGGAAGGAAAGAAGAACAATAAAAAGCTTTTGAGAGTTGGCCAAGCATAGCTGTTATCAGATTCAATGACACTCATTTGTTCAAACAATATTTCTTGAGGCTTCATGAACCCAGCATGGTGTCAAATACTAGTGAGGAGATATAGAGGGGCACAAGCAAAGCGTGCTCCCTTGAAGAGCTTCTGATCTAGGACATCTATGAATCAGAGGACAATCAGTTTGTAACCTGTGAGTTACAAATCTCTCTCGGAGAAAGAGATCCCTGAGGACTGGGATGGCCTGCAAGGTCCTTTTTGGATAACTGAGGCTTTAACTGGGTCTTAAAGAATAATCAGGGTGATGATAGTGTAAGGGCATTGCAAATAGGAGAACATAATTGACCTGGAGGATAAGAGAAGAAGCAGCATGAGGAAAACACGGTAACTTGGGTGAAGCTGAAATGTGGAATAGGAATAAAGTGAGCCATAAAGTTGTGGTAAATTCAGATGTTTACTCAGCCTGAATTTACCACACCCTGACTACCAGTGCTATGCATAAATTGGGGTTTGGGGAAAGAAATGACATTATCCCCACCCTCAAGGAACTAAGAATCTAGTGGGAACATATAAATGCCTAGAACTTGCTCAATGTCTGATACTTGTTAGTAGATGTTCAATAAATATTTGTTCAATTAATTAAACACAGTTGAAAGTCATGGCCAACAATATTAGTCACAGGTGAGGACATAGATCATTTTTGCAGCTGTTATTTATTGCTGTGTAACAAATTATTCCCAAATTTAGCAACTTAAAGCAAGAAACATTTGTTATCTGAGAGTTTCAGTGGGGGAGGAATCTGAGCATGGCTTAGCCTGATGCCTTTGGGTCAGGGTCTTTCACAAGGCTGCAATTAGGGGGTCATCTAGGGTTGTGATTGTCTCAAGGCTCGATGGGGAGGGGGAATCTGCTTCCAAGGTCATTCATGCAATGGTTGGTAGGATTCCATTTCCCATGGACTGTTGGATGAGGGCCTCTATTCTCTGCTGGTTGAGGGCTGGAGGTTGTCCTCAGCTCCTTTCCATGTGGACTTCACCAAAGGGCAGTTGACAACATGGGAGCTGGACTTTCTCAAAGAGAGCCCTAGAGAAATTAAGAGAAAGCCAGAGAGAGCCAGAGAGAAAGAGAAAGACAGAAATCATCATATTTTGTATCATAACCTTGGAAGTGATGGTCCTTCATTTTTGATGTATTCTATTTGTTAGAAGTACGTCACCAGCTCCAGCCCACATTCAAGGGAAGTACTGTACAAAGGTAGAATACCCGGAGAAAGCAGAGGCTGTCCATCACAGTTGGGCTGCCTGATGTACCCTCTTTTCCTCCCCACTGTAGAAGAGAGCATTTCTCTGAAGGCATCAGGTAAATAAGGTAGAGAAAACCCCATATTCATTCATCTGGAAACTACCAGCTCTACCACAGCCAACACAATCCACGTCATGGTTCCTGCAGGACATTCAGGGAGGTACTAAGCAGTGACCATTTCTTCGTGGCTTACAGATAATCTAGATTGGGAAAAACCTCAGAACATCTCAGACTAGGGAATTCTCAGGAACCAGTAATCAAGGCCGGGGTTGAAGGAGAGGTAGGGCTCTTGAGCTATTGATATTATATAGAAAATAATATTGGCTAAAGAATAAAAAAGCTTGTTTTGAATTCACATAGTAGGTACAATGTTAAACACATTACTTAAACTCAATGAGCCTGTTTCCTCAGAAATTAAATGGGCATCTACCTGTAGTATAGTCATTTAGGAGATTTTGAATATGCTTCCCATGTCTGAGGAACCTCCGTAATTCTTAATTCCCTGAGAAACTCATTATTCCATCTTCTCTTGCAGCTCTGGTGTAGGCATGTGATAAAGGTTCTGCCAATCAAATGGCTGGGGAGAGGTACTGAATTTAAACTGTACTCATGAGAAAAAGGACAGGAGGAGCAATGAATTTTCTAGAGATTGTAGTGGCAGAGGCTTTGACACTTGAGGTCGCCTTATTCTGGTTCCAGCTCAGTGTACACAGTGTAGGCCATGGCATAATATGGTGTTAGATGCCTGTTGCCAGGGGAGGCTGCAATGACATGACTCCTGGAGCACTCCTGCAGTGTGGCTTGGGTGTCATTCCCAGCTGCCAAGCTCTAATTTGACCTTCTGGGATGCCTGGAAATTCAGATACACATTTATGAGATATATATAGATATATAGATATATATATCTCATAAATTATATTTTACTTCTGCTTAAACCACTTAGAATGTGTACTATTTTAGCAACTGAATGTATTGACTGATCCACTGCCTCCCCAGGTATTATGGGGATATTATGAGTTAATGCATGTAAAGCACCTGGCACAGTGCGTTTTATATAGGTGGCACTAAGGAAATGGTAGCTCTTAATGTTTATTACTATTCCTTCCTATCAATGTCTCTTGGGTACCTCATGAGTGAAAGTCAAAGCTCAGCTGCACGCGGGTAGACCAAGGATTTCAATTCTGATGACATGGTTTGGGTCTGTGTCTCTGTTGAAATCACAAGTCAAATTGTAATGCTCAGTGTTGGAGGTGGTGTCTGGTGCGAAGTTATTGGATCATGGGTATGGATTTCCCATTTGATGCTGTTCTTGTGATAGAGTTCTCATGTGATTTGGTTGTTTAAAAGTATGTGGCATCTCCCCTCTCTCTCTTTCTCCTGCTCTGGCAATGTAAACCATGCCAGATTGTAATTCTATCTTCACCATCTGCCATGATTGTAAATTTCCTGAGGCCTCCTCAGCCATGCTTCCTGCAGAGCCAGTGGAACCGTGAGCGAATTAACCTCTTTTCTTTATAAATTACTCAGTCTCAGGCATTTCTTTACAGCAGTGTGAGAACGGACTAATATACCTGAGTAGTTTTGCCCCACAGAGAGTGTTGGGTAATGTGTGGAGACAGTTTTGATTGTCATAACTGGGGATAAGGTATAACTGGCATCTAGAGGCTATGGATGCTCCTAAACAGCCTGCAATGAACAGGACAGTCCCCATAGCAAAGGATTATCCAATCCACTATCTAGTAAACAATGCCTAGCTGAGAAACCCTGTTGTAGATGTGGGAGCAAAGTGAAACCTGGCCACCACTCTCCACTCTGTCAATAACAACCTACTAGGTTTTGCTTAGTCAGGACGAGTTCCAGCATGGAAAACCTCCAGCTGCAGGAACACCAGAGTGCAAATTTAATCACACAATTTTATGCCCCTTGAGAGCACTACCAAGGTTGTGATATCAGGGCATGGAATGATCTAAGTTTTCATAAATGCATTCCCAAGGTCCTTGATCAAGCAATTAAAAAAATGAATTAAGGAGTATCTCAATTTCTGATTGGTTGGCTATTACAGCTGGGAAATTTTTTGTTTGATTTTGATGATGCTGTTTTAATTTCTGATTTTTCTGTGCCAGGGAATCTTGGTATTTCCTTTGCAGACTGTAAATATCTATTATGCCCACATACGGCAATATAGAGTCTCTCCGCAGTTATGCATTTTTATTTTTATTGGTACACAGAATATTGAAACATAAAACATCAAATAGGCTATTTCTTTTAACCACAGATGTGAGTTGAATGCATTACCAATATTGTTCTTTGACTTCATAATGACTTTGGCTCATTGCAAATGGAAAATGTGTCCAAGAGAAAGAGACAGTTCTAATGTAGTTCCACTGGTGAGCTTGTGACCCTCATTTTCTCTCTTTTCCTGGGCATCATCTTTTCTTCCTATAAACTGAAAGTATGTGTTAGATGACCTCTAAGTCTTCCAAATTTCTGAGATTCTTAGGGGTTGTCAAGCTCCCAGGGATTTCAGAACCCTCCATAGAGGAAGGTGGCCTCATGAATTTGTTGGGGCATGGCACAAATCCAGCCCCAACTTCAGGATTATGGGCAGGAGCCAAGGTCATGTTCTCCTTGTAGTGTTCGCCTGTGAAGGTCTTATGGAATATGCTGGTTGTCCATTAATTCAAGTGCTCAGTTATGATGAGGATCTTCTGGGAAATACAAGTGCAACAATATTTTTTATTTTCATTGTTGAAAAGTATTCAATTTTATAAATATAACCTTATTTATCCTATTTATTGTTGATGTGCATTTGGATTTTTCAGTTTGATATTACTATGCTCTTATGAACATTCTTGTACAAGTACTTGGTAAATGTGTACAAATTTCTACTGAGTTTATACCTAGGGTTAATAGGATATGAATAAATACAACTTTGATTTTGCAGAAAATGGTTGATCAATTTTATACTCCCTCTAGCAATATGTTGGTATTGTCTATCTTTTTAATTTTCATCATTTTAGTGAGTATGAAGTGGTACCTTATTGGAGTTTTAATTTGCATTTCCCTGATGACTGGTAATGTTGAATATCTTTTTTATATACTTGACCATTTGAATATCCTTTTTAATGAAGTGCCTAGTTAAATCCTTTACAATTTAAAATAATTGGCTTTTTTGCCTATGCCTTATTGATTTATAATAGAACTTCTTTGTACATTCTGAATATGAGTTATTGGTCGCTTATATGTATTGCAAACATTTTGCACTCTTTGATTTGGTGTCTTTAATAGATGAAAGTTTGTTAATTTTAAAGAAGTTCAATTTATCCATTTTTACCATTTAGGTTATTGATTTTTGTGTCCTTTTAAGGAAATCTTTGCTTAAACCATAGTCATAAAACTATCCTATGTTGTGTTTTAAAGATTTATTGTTTTGTGTTTTTTTTAAATTATACTTTAAGTTCTGGAGTACATGTGCAGATTTTGCAGCATTGCACAGTTACATACCTGCTATGGTGGTTTGCTGCCTTCATCCCCCAGTCAACTACCTCAGGTATTTCTTCCAATGTTATGCCCCCGCAACCTCCCCACCCTCCGCTATCTCTCCCCTGGCTCCCCAACGCCCAACAGGCCCCAATGTGTGATGCTCCCCTCCCTGTGTCCATGTGTTCTCATTGTTCAACACCCACGTATGAGTGAGAACTGTGGTGTTTGCTTTTCTGTTCTTGTGTCAGTTTGCTGAGAATGATGGTTTCCAGCTTCATCCATGTCCCTACAATGGACATGAACTCATCTTTTTTTATGACTGCATAGTATTCTATGATATATTTGTGCCACAGTTTCTTTATCCAGTCTATCATTGATGGGCATTTGGGTTGGTTCCAGGTCTTTGGTATTGTGAACACAGCTGCAATAAACATGAGTGTGCATGTGCATTTATAGTAGAATGATTTATAAATCTTTGGGCATATACCCAGTAATGCGATTGCTGGGTCAAATGGTATTTCTATTTCAAGATCCTTGAGGAATCACCACACTGTCCTCAGCAATGATTGAACGAATTTACACTCCGACCAACAGCGTAAAAGCCTTCCTATTTCTCCACATCCTCTCCAGCATCTGTTGTCTCCAGGTTTTTTAATGATCACCATTCTAACAGGTGTGAGATGGTATCTCAATGTGGTTTTGATTTGCATTTCTCTGATGACCAGTTGTGATGAGCATTTTTTCATGTTTGTGGGCCACATAAATGTCTTCTTTTAAAAAGTGTCTGTTAGTATCCTTCATCCACTTTTGGATGAGGTTGGGGTTTTTTTTTTTTTTTTTTTCTTGCAAATCTGTTTTAGTTCTTTGTAGATCCTGGATATTAGTCCTTTGTCAGATGGGTAGCTTGCAAAATTTTTTTTCCATCTGTTGGTTGCTGGTTCACTTTAATGATTGTTTCTTTTGCTGTGCAGAAGCTCTTAAGTTTAATTAGATCCCATTTGTCTATTTTGGCTTTCGTTGCCATTGCTTTTGGTGCTTTAGTCATGAAGCCCTTGCCTGTGCCTAAGTCCTAAATGGTATTGCTTAGGTTTTCTTCTAAGGATTTTATGGTGTTAGGTCTTATGTTTAAATCTTTGATCTAGCTGGAGTTAATTTTTGTGTTAAGGTGAAAGGAAGAAGACCAGTTTCAGCTTTGTGCACATGGCTAGCCAGTTTTCCCAACACCATTTATTAAACAGGAAATCCTTTCCCCATTGCTTGTTTTTGTCAGGTTTGTCAAAGGTCGGATTGTTGTAGATGTGTGGCATTACTTCTGAGGCCTCTGTTCTGTTCCACTGGTCTATATCTCTGTTTTGGTACCAGTACCATGCTATTTTTATTACTGCAGCCTTGTAGTATAGTTTGAAGTCAGGTAGTGTGATGCCTCCGGCTTTGTTCTTTTTGCTTAGGATCGTCTTGGCTATGTGGGCTCTTTTTTGGTTTCATATGAAGTTTAAGGTGGTTTTTTCCAGTTCTACGAAGAAGGTCAATGGTAGCTTGATGGGGATAGCATTGATTCTATAAATTACTTTGGGCAGTATAGCCATTTTCACAATATTGATTCTTCCTAACCATGAGCATGGAATGTTTTTCTATCTGTTTCTGTCCTCTCTTATTTCCTTGAGCAGTGGTTTGTAGTTCTCCTTGAAGAGGTTCTTCACATCCTTTGTTAGTTTTATTCCTAGGTATTTTATTCTCTTTGTGGCAATTGTGAATGGGAGTTCGCTCATGATTTGACTCTGTTTGTTTGTTATTGATGTATAGGAATGCTGTGATTTCTGCACATTGAATTTGTATCCTGAGACTTTGCTGAAGTTGCTTATCAGTTTCAGGAGATTTTGGGCTGAGATGATGGGGTCTTCTAAATATACAATCATGTCATCTGCAAATAGAGAGAGTTTGACTTCCTCCTTTCCTAATTGAATATACTTTATTTCTTTTTCTTGCCTGATTACTCTGGATAGGACTTCCAATACTTTGTTGAATAGGAATGGTGAGGCAGGGCACCCTTGTCTAGCACCAGATTTCAAAGGGAATGCTTCCAGTTTTTGCCCATTCAGTATGATATTGGCTTTGGGTTTGTCATAAATTGCTTTTATTATTTTGAGATATGTTCTATCAATGCCTAGTTTATTGTGAGTTTTTAGTATAAATGGCTGTTGAATTTTGTGGAAGGCCTTCTCTGCATCTGTTGAGATGATCATGTGGTTTTTGTCTTTGGTTCTGTTTATGTGATGGATTACATTTATAGACTTGCATATGTTCAACCAGCCTTGCATCCCTGGGATGAAGCTGACTTGATCATGATGGATAAGCTTTTTGATGTGCTGTTGCATTCAGTTTGCCAGTATTTTATTGAAGACTTTTGCATTGATATTCATCATGGATATTAGCCTGAAGTTTTCTTTTTTAGTTTTGTCTCTTCCAGGTTTTGGTATCAGGATGATGTTGGTCTCATAAAATGAGTTAGGGAGGATTCTCTCTTTTTGTGTTGTTTCGAATAGTTTCAGAAGGAATAGTACCAGCTTCTCTTTGTATGTCTGGTAGAATTCAGCTGTGAACCCATCTGGACCTGGACTTTTTTTGGTTGGTAGCCTATTATTGCTGCCTCAACTTCAGACCTTGTTATTGGTCTATTCAGGGATTCAACTTCTTCCTGGTTTAGTCTTGGGAGGGTGTAAGTATCCAAGAATTTATCCACTTCTTCTAGATTTGCTAGTTTATATGCATAGAGTTGTTTGTAGTAATCTCTGATGGCAGTTTGTATTTTTGTGGAATCAGTGGTGATATCCCCTTTATTATATTTTATTGCATCAATTCGATTCTTCTCTCTTTTCTTTTTTATTAACCATCTGGCTAGCAGTCTGTCTATTTTGTTGATCTTTTCAAAAAACCAGCTCCTGGATTCATTGATTTTTTTTTTTTGAAGGGTATTTTATGTCTCTATCTCCTTTAGTTCTGCTCTGATCTTAATTATTTCTTGTCTTCTGCTAGCTTTTAAATTTGTTTGATCTTGCTCCTCTAGCTTTTTCAATTTTGACAATAGGGTGTTGATTTTAGATCTTTCCTTGCTTCTCATGTGGGCATTTATTGCTATAAATTTCCCTCTAGATGCTGCTTTAATTGTGTCCTAGAGGTTCTGGTACATTGTGTCTTCATTCTCAATGGTTTCAAAGAACATCTTTATTTCTGCCTTCATTTCATTTTTATCCACTTGTCATTCAGAAGCAGGTTGTTCAGTTTCCATGTAGTTATGTGGTTTTGAGTGAGTTTCTTAATCCTGAGTTCTAATTTGATTGCACTGTGGTCTGAGAGATTGTTTGTTATGATTTTTGTTCTGTTGCTTTTGCTGAGGAGTTATTTACTTCCAATTATGTGGTCAGTTTTAGAGTGAGATGTGGTGCTGAGAAGAATGTATATTCTGTGGATTTGGGGTGGAGAGTTCTGTAGATGTCTATTAGGTCCGCTTGGTCCAGCTCTGCATTCCAGTTCTGGATATCCTTGTTAATTTTCTGTCTCTTTGATCTGTCTAATAGCGACAGTGGAGTTAAAGTCTCCCACTATTATTGTGTGGGAGTCTTAGTCTCTTCATAGGTCTTTAAGAACTTGCTTTATGTATCCGGGTACTCCTGTATTGGGTGCATATATATTTAGGATTTAGCTCTTCTTGTTACATTGATCCTTTTACCATTGTGTAATGCCCTTCTTTGTCTCTTTTGATCATTGTTGGTTTAAAATTCATTTTATCAGAGACTAGGATTGCAATCCCTGCTTTTTTTGCTTTCCATTTGCTTGGTAAATCTTCTTCTATCCCTTTATTTTGAGCCTATGTGTGTCTTTGCACAAGAGATGTGTCACCTGAATATAGCACACCGATGCATCTTGACTTTTTATCCAATTTGACAGTCTGTGAGTTTTGATTGGGGTATTTAGGCTGTTTACATTTAAGGTTAATATTGTTATATGTGAATTTGATCGTGGCATTTTGATACAAGATGGTTGTTTTGCCCATTAGTTGATGCAGTTTCTTCAGGTGTTGATGGTCTTTACCATTTGGTATGTTTTTCAGTGGCTGGTACTGGTCGTTCCTTTCCATGTTTAGTGCTTCCTTCAGGAGCTGTTGTAAGGCAGGTCTGGTGGTGATGAAATCGCTCAGCAATTGCTTGTCCATAAAGGATTTTATTTCTCCTTAACTTATGAAGCTTAGTTTGGCTGGATGTAAAATTCTGGGTTGAAAGTTTTTTTCTTTGAGGATGTTTAATATTGGCCCCCACTCTCTTCTGGCTTGTAGGGTTTCTGCTGAGAGATCCACTGTGTCTGATGGGCTTCCCTTTGTGAGTAACCCGACCTTTCTCTATGGCTGCCCTTAGCATTTTTTGCTTCATTTCAACCCTGGTGAATCTAACGATTATGTACCTTGGGGTTGCTCTTTTTGAGAAATATCTTTGTGGTGGTCTCTGTATTTCCTGGATTTGAATTTTGGCCTGTCTTGCTAAGTTGGGGAAGTTCCCCTGGTTAATATCCTGAAGAGTGTTTTCCAGCTTGGATTTATTCTCCCTGTCACATTCAAGTACTCCGATCAAGTGTAAATTAGGTCTTTTCACATATTCCCATATTTCTTGGGGGCCTTGTTCATTTCTTTTCACTCTTTTTTCTCTAATCTTGCTTTCTCATTTTATTTCATTGAGTTGATCTTCAATCTCTGATATTCTCTCTTCTGCTTGATCAATTCAGCTATTGAAACCTGTGTATGATTTGTGAAGTTCTCATGCTGTGTTTTTCAGCTTCATCAAGTCATTTATGTTCTTCTCTAAGCTAGTTATTCTAGTTAGCATTTCATCTAACCTTTCTTCAAGGTTTTTAGTTTCTTTGCATTGGGTTAGACCATGTTTCTTTAGCTCAGAGAAGTTTGTTATTACCCACCTTCTGAAGCCTGCTCCTGCCAATTCATCCAACTCATTCTCCATTATATTTTGTTCCTTTGCTGGTGAGGAGTTGTGATCCCTTGGAGGATGAGAGGTGTTCTGGTCTTTGGTGATTTCATCCATTTTGTGCTGGTTTCTTCCCATCTTTGTGGATTTATCTACCTTTGGTTTTTGAAGTTAGTGATTTCGGATGGGCTCCCTGAGTAAACGTCCTTTTTGTTGATGTTGAAGCTATTTCTTTTTTTTAAGTTTTCCTTCTAAAAGTCAAGCCCCTCTGCTGTAGGACTGCTGGAGGTCCACTCCAGACCTTGCTTGCCTGGGAGTCACCCGTGGAGGGCTGCAGAACAGCAAGGATTGCTACCTGTTCTTTCCTCTGGTAGCTTTGTCCCAGAAGGGTACCCACCAGATGTCACCAAAGCACTCCTGTATAAGCCATCTTTTTGGTTATATGGAGGTCAGGGAGCTGCTTGAGGAGGCAGTCTGTCCCTTATTGGAGCTCAAGTGCTGTTCTGGGAGCTCTGTTGCTCCCTTTAGGGCTGCTGGGCAGGGATGCTTAAGTCTGCTGCAGTGGAACTCACAATCACCCGTTTTCTCAGGTGCTCTCGGGAGAGTGGGGTTTCATTTATAAGTTCCTGATGTGCTGCTGCCTTTTTTTGGGGGAGATACCCTGCCCAGCAAGAAGAGAGTCTAGCCACAGTCTGCCTGCAGAGGCACTGCTGGGCTGCCACAGGCTCAGTCCAACTGCTGTGTGATCGCCCTCTGGCTTTTGTTTACACAGGTAAGATTAGAATTGCCTTGGCAGTGGCAGACACCCTTTGCCCCACTGAGCTCAATTGTCCTGGGTGGAGCTTCAACTGATACACTGGCTGCAAAACTCTCAAGCCTGAGGGTTTCAGTTTTCTGGTCTTAGTGGGGGTGGTCCTATTTCTGGGAAGCTGGAGGCTCTGTCTTGCAGGTGCTCCAGGTGCCAGCCAAATCGTCCACCCAGATTTGTGCTGACAGGCTATGGCGTCAGCAGGAGCCGCTGCTCAGATCTGTGCTGGTAATTCGTGGTGCTTGTCAGCCTGGCAGGGATCTCTTGGTTGTGGGTTATAAATACCTTGAGAGAAACGCAGTATCTGAACCAGAGTGCCAGAGGGGAAGAGTCCTCAATGGCCTCCGTTTGGTAGGAGGGGAGTCCTCTGGCCAGTTATACTTCCTGGGTGAGGCAGCACTGTACCCTGCCTTGGTTTGCCCTCCCTGGGCTACACATGTCCAACCAGTCCTATTGAGACAAACCTGGTACCTTGGTTGGAAGCGCAAAGATCGCTCGCCTTCTGCATCGCTCTCGCTGGGAACTGCGCTCTGGAGCTGTTCCAGTTCAGCCATCTTGATCAAAGATCCTTTGTTTTGTGTTTTAAATGTCAACCCACAATCACCTGTAATTGAGTTTTGGGTATGGTATGTAATAAAGGTCAAAATTTACTTTTTTCTATATGGAAAAACATACCATTTGTTTAAAAATATCTCTTTTTGATTGGTCTTCAGTATCAGCTTTGTAGTAAACCAAATGTCTATAAAGATGTTGGTCTATTTCTGGTCATTCTGTTCTGTTGTATTCCTTTATACCAACACTGATACTAATGTCTAATAGTAACAGAAACATTATTGCTGTCAAATTACTTGGGAGAAAAAGCCACTTCTGCAGAACTGAATCATTTATTCCCCTCTAGTAGGATCACACTCTGTTGGGAGAAAGTCTGAATTAGTCTTTATGAGAATAGGGTCTAGTTCAGATTCTGCTCCTCATCTGCTCTGTAATCTGAAGCAAACCACTTTCCCTCTCTTGGCATTAGTTCCTCATCTGTAAAAGCCAGGAGATGCTGTTAACAAAATCTCAAAACAGGTTAGCTGAGAACCTACATACATCAAAGACCTGGCAAAGATGCAGAAAGAAGACCCTAGGAACTAAAATATCTGGACATTTTTGAGGACATTTTCCCAGCAACATGTTTAATTTCAGTGTTTTCAGTTTAGTTGAAAACAGATGACATTCTCAGCATAGCTTGCCATATTTTAATCAAATTGTTGGCTTCTGAAAAGTAAACTATGTTTATTCCCATGTTGAAGTGAAGAACCTTGAGCTGCTATCAAGTGATCAATGGTGTGAGCTCCTACTCCTACTCCTGTGGCCCTGGCCTATCACATCTCTCCATGTTGCCAACTCTGTATCATGCTATTTTCTGATAAACTGCTCTATACAACACATGTTCCCGTGCCTCTCCCTTTCTGCTCTGTTGATGCTTGAGATCTAGTATTTCAACAGAGTTCTTGTGTGACACAAGAGCATGTGCGTTCTAGGCTAGCATGGCATGAGAACCTGATCCTCCATAGCTGAGTTTTAAGGGGCAGAATTCCAAAGGCTCTAGCAGATGACAACAACTTCTAGATGAAAGTAAAGAAGGCTGGTGTCTGCAGCCTTTGTTAAAGGAAAAATTGAGAACTGCAGAGTAGCCAGTTGCAGTGGATGAACGCTTCTGAAAGAGTGCTTCTGAGAATACATGGTAGAAAACTTTTGTGTAGTTCCTGGGTATAAAGACTCAAAGAAGGTTGTGGAAAAGAGATACTGGAAGCTCTGACTCCTTCCTTATGCATACCGGGAAGACCTTTCTCCTTTACCCATATGTAGATACTGCTCCTTTAGAACTCATGCCTGTACCATGGCTTCCTCTCCCATATAAAACCTGCATGACTTCACAATCCATGTGAGTGATGTGACCTGTACCTGGGCCTTATATTCCTTCACCTCCTCACTTAGCGGCCTTACCTTTCTCTTTTGTTTTAGCACACATTCCTCAGTATCACTTGGAACCACTTTGTGTCAGAGATCTGGTCACAGTCTCATCTTCTCAGCAAACTAATGCTTTGTTTCAGAACTTCTGTTCTTTTTTCCAGAAACCTCTAGTTACTTGATCCATCTGCTTCATGTCCATCAGCTCCCCCTTTTCTTATCTACCTAGCCTGTCCTGAGTAGTTGAACACTTGAACAACTCTATTACTAGGATTCACAGTTTGTAGGTGTCTTAGGATACTACTGCCCCTCTAAAGAAGCTCCTTACTCACTGTAGACTTGCTCTGTTTTCATCAGGTGAGACACTGTGGTAACCCTCATTTTTTTATTCCTTATCCCTAAACGTTTCATTCAGGTTTTCATCTATCTTTACTGTTTTTCATTCAGCCTAAAGGGATCTACTTTGTCAGCTTAGAAACTCCTCAAAATGAAAAAAAAGAACAAAAAAGGAGAAAGAGAAAGGGAAAGAAGGAAGGAAAGAAGGAACATTATTGATTGCAAATTTTCCTATAGTTACCACTTTTTTCTTCTCACTTAAATTCATTCAAAGCTAAATTGTGCTTAGGCACTGTGCTCAGTCCCGGGAATTCAGAGTTGAATAAAATATGGTACTTTTCCTTAAGTAGCTTATAGTTTCAGTAGAGTAATGTGGAGGTGGCGATAAACATTGCAATGAGATCAAGGCAAAAGAGCACCAGAGAAGAATGCAGGTTTTGACTCAATCATGGGACAGCTGGAGTAAAGAGCAGTATAATGCTGTCAGAGCATCAGTGCAGTGCAGGGAAGGTTAGGGAGCAGAATTCCGAAGACTGCAGTTGGTGGTAATAACTTGTAAATAATATTGAGGGAGGGTGGTGCATGTCAAAGAATTAAGAACTGGGGTGTCCAATTATAATGGATGAGTGATTCAGAAAATGCATAATAGGAAATTTTGTGTTGTTCCTGGGCATAAGGACCCAGGGAAAGAGGGTTGTGGAAAAGAGATACTGGAAGCTCTGACTTCCTCCTTGTACTTGACAACCTTTTCTGCTGGCTGATGATTTAGGCTGGTCATGGCACACCAAGAAAGTCTTTGCAAGCCAAACAAGCCTATTTCCATTTTATGTCACTCTCTGAAAGACAGAGAAGTGAGTGCTCATTTACAAATACCTCCTGTAGACAGAGAAGACTAATGCATCCATCAGATAATTTCTACTCTCCCTCTTGCTATAACTTTTTCAAGAGCCGACTTGGGTTTCTGCATTGGCTCCACAGCTAGGGAGGGAGGGCTGTGTATATGCATGGAAATGGGGCAGAGACAGGTGAGGATGGAGGATTGAGCTGATGGCCTGGTCTTAGAAACTGGCAGCCAGAGCTGCAGCATCCCATTCAGCCTCTGATTGGAGACAGATATAGTGTTGAAGGCTGGTTTGCCAAAGTCAAGAGGACACATTCTAGGAAACTGTCCACGGTAGGCTGCATGCAGCTGGTCGTGATTTCTTAGTTTTGAGCAAAAATTCTTCCTCTTCTACCCTTTTCTCCTTTTCCCTCCTTTCCTCTTTTCTTTACTCCATTCCTCTGGAAAGGCCAATCAGAGCAGGTGGTTGAGATGAGTAGGGGCAGTCAGGCAAGAAGGGAGGCTGGGAGGTTTGTGTTCTGTCTGGTGACCCTCCCTGGGTCCTAAATGAGGATGGCCTGGCAGCTCTGTGGACAAATGCTTTGCCAAGTGAACGAGGCTTTGGATGAATTAAAAAAAAATAGCTTTTCTGGGCTTAAGATGGGCAGCTTATGGTCTTCATTTCAGCCGCTTCACCCCTTGGTCAGGTACCTTCTTGCAGGGCACAATTTGGGTGAATGCAGCAGCTCTGTCTCTGTGGGTTTTGTTGAGAAACCCCTATCACAGGGAACAGCTGGGAAAGCCCTCCCTGCATCCTAAGTCTAATCTCTTTATCATGGCTGGAGTGCTGACTTACTGCCAGGCTCTGAGCAGTTGCAGCCATGATCTGACCCACAAAACAAAGGGCTAAGAATTTGGCTACATTGATGCATCATTTGTTTAAGGCAGAAGTGATGACTGACATTTTTTTTCTCTGCTTAGAGAGCTTTATAAAATTCCATTTGTTATTATCTCATAGGATGGGAGTTGGTGGGGAAAAAGGAAATTGCTTGTCAGCCTGCATAAGAAAAATTTCTACAGATGATTGTGAGGGTTAAATCCTTTTGAAAGAAAGTTCAAAGTAAGGCTGCTAATGCTTAAGGCTATAGTCTAAGTCTGTTTTGGTTTAAAATGTACAATAGGGCCAGGCACAGTGGCTCACTCCTATAATCCCAGCACTCTGGGAGGCTGAGGCAGGTGGATCATAAGGTCAAGAGTTCAAGACCAGCCTGGCCAAGATGGTGAAACCCTATCTCTACTAAAACTACAAAAACTAGCAGGGCATGGTGGCAGGCACCTGTAATCTCAGCTACTTGGTAGGCTAAGGCTGGAGAATTGCTTGAATCTGGGTGACAGAAATTGCAGTGAGCCAAGATCATGCCACTGCACTCCAGCCTGGGTGACAGAGTGAGACTCTATCTCAAAAAAAAAAAAAAATAAAAAAGAAAATAATAAAATAAATGTACAGTAAATTAGAAATAATTTTATGGTGATTCCTAAGACCTTACCAGATAAACATTTTCCTTTGTAGTATAACCAAAAGTAAACTGTTTTTTTAGGTAAGAAAAAACAATTGAACCTGTAGGGATTAGGTTCTCCCTTTCAGACTGAGCCTTAAAAGGAAATAATCCAGCAAGAGATCAATGAATGAGGAGCTCGGGCTGAGGGCAGGATTGTGATGTGAGGACTAAGTCAAGAATCCACCTGTACATGTGGCTGTAGGGGGCACAAGTGGGCCCCTAATGGCTTCAACTGGGGAATCAACAGCTTAAAATATTAGGAGCACAACAACCACCAAATTGCAGCTCAGGGCATCATAAATATCCCCTCCATCTTCCACACAGTGGGGAAGAACTGCTCAGACCGCAAGGGCATCCTTCAACCCAGGGTTCAGGATGAGACAATAAAAAGATGGGCAAGTGGCATCACTTCTATTTTTTCCCTTTTTGGATGTGGTATCCAGTTGTTTCTTGGTCTTTATAAAATGTTTTAAAAATGGCTTTAAGGGTCTAGTGTTGAGATTGCTTAATTCTACTAAGCCATGATGACAGACTGGAGGATTTGGACAAGTTGGCTCTTATATCCTCAAGCTAGAAATAAAACCATTCTGCTATCTAAGTGGAGGGTTACAGCAAAACCACTATTTATCTTTTGCTCCCTGATGACTAGAAATATGTAAGTTCCCCACGCAAAAGAAAGCATATTTCAATATGATGCCTTTGATTAATAATGATGGGAGTGATGATGTGGCTTGAGGCAAATAAGAAAAATAGTGCCTGTTAAATTTTAGATTTATGAAGTACTGAGATCCCTTGTTTAAGCCTTTTGAAACTCATACTCTGCTGTATGTAAGGGTTATGTCATAGATCTCTGTCTAAGGAGCATTCATGGGGATCACTTATCAGAGCCTGGGAATGTCTGAAAGGCTAATTCTCACCACTCTGAGAAACATTCAAAGACTTTTGGGGTCACATTTCTTGTTGTGATAAAATGCTTTCCTGCCATCATACTCTTTTCCGTAGTGGTCATATTCTCTAGCTGTTTGTAAGAAAGAAAAGGCAATTTATGACACTGAGCCAGATTGCCTGAGTTTGTGCAGCACATGATGGGCCTGCATATAGTAGATGGTCAATATATTTTTTTGTTAATGTAGCTTTTTTTTTTTTTTTAAGTGGAAGAAAAAATCTTGTTTTGGAATTGAGGCATGTGTGAGAATTTCTGGTGTAATTTATCTGAAAATTTTTATGGTAGGTTGAAACTTGTTTTGTTCACTAAAGACTTCAGAAAAAATTATAGTAATGAGGCAGACATAAGCATCCATTACATTTGTATATCTTGTTGCTTTATAACTTATACGTATATTATCTAATTTAATTTTTACAGCCACCCCCAAAATAGCTTTTATTAACTCCATTTTATAAATGAGGAAATCAGGGAGATGGTGGGGTTAACCTAAGCAATAGAATCAGTACCAATTTTATTTTTCAAACTTCTTATCTTATACTCTTTTGGGATCACTGCCGCTAGAAGATCCTGGCTCTAGTTCAGGAGGAGGCATTCCTTAGCTGAGTAGCTGTAAGGAAATCACTGCCTCCTTTGTCTTGATTTTCTGATCTACGGAATCTGGTCATCAGTACCTGCTTGAACAGCCAGAGACCCACAGAAGTAGGCAAAGAAGACTGAAAGTAGAAAAGGCATTAGGAATTGCCTAGTTTCCCTCTTTCCTTGCCAGAAAGTTACAAAGCATAAAGCCTTCCCATGACCAATTCTCTTCTACCTGCTGCCTGCTATTTCTCTATAAATTGATCCTTAGTCCTTTTGTGCTTTCAATAATTCCTGACCTTGACCCTTTAGAGAAACAGAATAGAGGTTGGACTTTCCATTTGGATTTTTGATAACTGTGTTAGAATGTGTCTTCTTTTCCTTATGAGCTTATTTCTGTATTTTGCATCTACCTCTGAACTCATTCCCCTACTATATGGCCTGATTCTTCAGCCAAGTCCTTGGCCTTTACCCAGTCCCAAGAGTCTGCCTGGATATTTGACTCTAGATTTAACCCAAATGACCTGTTCTTTTACTGCTATTACCTTACTATTCTGGTCCTGATAGACACCTGGTTTAGGCAGCCAGTTTTTGCCAGCACAGTCATTGGTATTTGTAAACTTTAGACTTTCTCTCTCACTGATGAGGTTAAAGAGATATATCTCTCTTCAAAACTGTGTGTGTGTGTGTGTGTGTGTGTGTGTGTGTGTGTGTATGTGTGTGTTTTAATTTGAGGAAAACCCAGGAATCTGTAGCATAAATGTGGGTTATATTATTTTTCAACAGCTCAACCTATCTATTGTCTGCAGTGGTCATAGCATGCAGTTGGAACATGTGAAGCAAATGCCTTCTCTTCCCAGACTCGAAGACAAGGGAGGTCCCACAGATGGCAAGGGAGGTTCAGTGAAGTGATCATGAAGTTGATTTGTAAACATTCCAGTAAGAATGATTTCTTTTCTCAATAGCTGTTTTGGAAAGTGTTTTCATGAAACAAGAATGTGGCTATTAAATGTCATGTCACTTCACAAAACAGCCTCTAGTCCACCAGCCAAACTCCTCGCAGCAAACAACTTGACTAGGTGGCCCCATGAAAGAGTCCAGGTCTGAGTCTAGCCATTGGTATTTTTCCTTGTGTGGAAATCCAAAGGAAGCTCTATTACTTGCAATAAACTTGTGATTTGTCTTGGAGAAAAAAGGGCGTATCTTCAGTTGACATACTGTCAAGAAATGTTAAGTGTGTACATACAGCAGCGTGAACTGAAGACACATGGACGTCCTCAACGACCTTAGAGGTCTTTGCATTTGCAAGAGTCCAAGAATCTTCCAACTGTTCCGGGGGTGGACGCAGAGAATTAGCTGTTATCCTGGGTATTTATCCTGCCTAGACAGGAATGTGCTGGGAATATAGAAACATGTGTTCTAGCATCGGTCTTGTGAGAGTGGAGAAGTCCCTAATTTTTTTGAGACCTTACTTTCCTCATCTGTAAAATGGCAGGTAAGGAAGCTGGCACAGCAGATGTCTGTGCCTTCTCCATGCTCTAAACTTTTACAATTCTGTGTGTTTCCTACTTTCCTTTTTCTGAAAGTGTAATTCTCTGTATGCAGAGACCAATTTTGTGTCCCCTCACCTCTGTCTGACAAGTGGGCCAGACGGTCTCTCCCTTTCTGGGCACCCATTAAATCAACAGATGGTTGGGTTAGTCCACCTGGCATCAGGTATTTTCAGGTACAAAAATATAGCCTCTCTGGGTTTTAAAAAGGGAGCTATTAAGACCAGCCGTGCAGCTTGAGAAGGACTCAGTCAGGATGTTACAGATCACACTATAACTAGATTTGCTCAACATTTAAATTCAATTATTTTACTAACTACAGATGTCTGACATTTTGCCTCTAGGTGAACTTTATGATATTGAGTTGAGCTCAAGTGGTCATTTCTCTTATTTGTCCTTCAGCCAAGAGGGGCTGTTGACATTTGTTTCATCATCTCTTCTGTCTGCTTAGGTTGCTCCCTACTTGTCTCCAGTGATCTCTCAGAATGAATCAGCTCTCACCTCAGGCAGGGTCTCTGCCCCTGCTGAGCATGTATGGCATGGACTTGCAGGCTCCCCTGGCAGAAGATTTCAAGGGCATTGCTCCTGGCCCTTATAAGTTCCCAATATTTCCCTCCCCTCCTGCCTGCTTTGCTCTTTCTCTTGTTCTCCACGCACTGGATGCACCTGCTCATCTCCGTTGCTTCTGTAGAGCCTCCTCCAAGCTCTCAAACTCTCTTACTGCTTACAACCACACAGAGTTTGCAAGACTTCAAACAGGTTTCCTCTGGTGTGGACATTATCATCGTTAATTTCTGCACAGTGAGATAGTTTTTTTTTTCTTTTCTCATTTGGAAAAGAAAAAGCGGATCTCAGAAATATAAGCACCCTTGGGGCACACTACTGCTGCTTCTCCCTGGGCACACCCTGGTAACAGATTAAAGTGCTTTGCTATAGACTGAATGTTTGGGTCCTCCTCCAAATTCATGTGTTGAAATCTAATCCCCACTATGATAGTATTAGGAGGTGGGACCTTTGGGAGGTTATTAGGTCATGAGGACAAAACTTTCATGAATGGGATTAGTGCCTATTCATGAAAGAGGCCCCAGAGGGCTCCCTTGTCCCTTTCACCACGTGAGGACATAGCAAGAAGACCCTGTTTGTGAACCAGAAAGTGGGCCCTCACCAGGCAGCGAATCTGCCAGTGCTTTGATCGTGGACTTCCCAGTTTCTGGGATGGTGAGAAACAAATTTCTGTTGTTTTTATGCCACACAGTCTAGGGTAGTCTGTTATAGTAGACTGAACAGACTTAGACCCACAACAAAGTCATTCTTTCAATTAGAGTCACGGCAGGAAACAGAGGGTCCACTTGAAGGGCTAATTCAGAAGTCATCAACAACCAGCCCACTTCTCAGGGAGTGGGCCGTCTTAGAGGTACTAATAAGGCATGATGAGCACTGCAGGGCCAGCAGCAGTGTAAAGCCATGCAAAAAAAAAAAAAAAAAAAAAAAAGCTAAAGGGGACTAAAGCTCCATATGAACTGAAGCATGAATTGGGTCACCTGACAGGACCTCTGGCTGCAGGGAGAGCAGCCACACTCAGGCAATGACCCAACAGGGAGGGAACAGGGGAATGAAATCCCACCTCTCTCTGCTTCTGCCCCCTGATACCCTGCAGAAACCTTTTCCTGTGTGGCTGAACCCAGCAGGAAGCTGGATGGCAAAGGGGCCCAGAGATGCATCCCTAGAGACGGCCCTCCTAGCGCACAGACCAGGATGTGGGATGTGGAAATGGATCTGGGAATGAAAAAGGAGATAATTTGGTAAATTCACGGTTGTTTTTAAAACTGCTTCTCATTTTGTTTACTTTGACATTTGACACTTTATTGTATCCAAAATTTCTGAAAAACCAAAGTAGTAAGAAATCTAAACAGAGTCCTATTTCTCTTTCCTTTTTTTTTCTTCAGACGGAATTTCACTCTTTTCTATTGTAACAAAGCCTGCATGGTTTGCTGCAATGTCTTATTCGATAGTCTTGTATTTTAAAGAGGGATTTATGTGAGAAAGGGAAGTTTATAGCTATTTTCAAAGTTTAAAGAAATGTCTACCTGCCAACTGAGAATATTCTCTATTAACAGTGAATTATTACGCCTACTCTAGTGGTTACTTGGAATTAGATTTTATAAAATGCCTTGAGGTTCTTAGAGAAATATTTCTCCTTGAATGCAGGGTCCTGTGTATGCCATGAAATAATGATACATGGTATCTATAATTTCAGAACATATGCTTATTGTTACAATTATCTATCTTAGACATTTACATTTTAGAATTATCTCTGGCCAAAAATATACAAAACTATTCAGCTAGATAAGTATCCCGACAGCCATCTAGGTGAAAACAGCCTAGGCTGTGGATGTCTCTCCCAAACTTTCTCTCTCTTTCTTGTTACTCCCTCCCTCTCCATGCCTCTACCCTGCTCCTTTTCTCTTCCTCTCCTTTCTGGATAAAAGGTAAACTTTTGATAACAAAGACATTGGTGCATAAATTCAAGCATCCTAGATGTATGTGTTTTAATATTTTCCAAGATTAGTTTATAAACAGTTTTATCTGGAGCAAATTTGTTTTCGAATTGTTGATTTGGAAGACTTCATACCATCAGATTTTATTTTATGTCAAGCCTGTTTAAATGTAATTGTCTTAGCTGGGTGTGGTGGTGCATGCCTGTAGTCCCAGCTACTTGGGAGGCTGAGGCAGGAGAATTGCTTGAACTCTTGAACTCAGGAGGCGGAGGTTGCAGTGAGCCAAAATTGCTCCACGGCACTCCAGCCTGGCGCCTGGCAACAGAGTGAGACTCTGGCTAAAAAAAAAAAAAAAAAAAAAAAAAAAATTAGTTGTCGATTTGCTTTTGTTTTACTCTGTTTTCTCTCGATTGGTTCTTTTCTCTATGACTATCTTTTCTTATATAGCAGTTTCATTTGGCTTCTCTGTGGTCTCCAGTCCTCTGGATTCTAAGGCAAAGCTAGGTCTTACTTAACATGGCATTCTGAGGACCTTATCTTACTGAAATATTAGGAATATTGCAAATGCAATCCCCAGGCCAGTGGCAATCCACTTTAAGAGAAGCTTCTGAATCTAGGGGAGTAAGAGGCCAAGGGTGATTGTCTCATGACCTGAAAATGGGTTGTGCCAATCTAAACTGCTACCAGCTACAGGTCAAAATACTGGTTTTATTATACCCTGGTCAGCATTTGAAAGCAGTTTTCAATTTCAAAATTGATAGTACAAAAAGCATTTTAATGAAAATTGTTTTAGTTTAGGAATAAATTGGGGTGATAAGTTGAAATCTTAAAGTACTTACATGGTTTAATACAAACTGGAGAAACCTACTCTTTTATGTTCATTTCTTTTTCCTCCTCAAAGACAATTGTCTAAAATTCTCATTAACTAAAACATATTGCATTTCTTTTACATTCTGGGGAGATCTTAAACTATCTAGGCTTACCAAAGTCTACACATATGAATTCATTGCTTTACGTTCTAAACTGGAGGAGTTTGATCCATGGGAGGTCTCTTCCAACTGGAACCTCAGTAGTTTTTATGTCTATAATATATATCCTGAAATTCTCTGGAATTTTGAGTTAGTGAAACACTTTCAAGTTATGATACTAAGAATATATGGCAATATATACAGCTACTGAGTCCCTTAGAGGGAAGTAATAGGTATTTTTATTCTTCAGTTATAAAACATCCCAGCTGCTTGAGCATTGAATGCTATTCTATTTTCAAAATCCTTTATATCTCAACAGTAGAATATATTCCAGTTGCTACTTCTGAATAATGACTGGGTTGGTGGTATTGAGGAGCTATGAACCACATTCTCTTTCTCAGCCTCTGATTTAAGGACTTGTCAGACTCCAATACGTGGGATACTTGGGTGAGAGAGGGGAAGAGAAGTAGGGGATACGAATGGAGACTTAAAAATAGTGTGGCAAAGGGCATGAAATCAGAAATTCTATATTTCATTGACCTACTGCAATAAGCACATTTTCAGTTAATTCCTTGTGGTTTTGATCAATAGATGTCATTTTTACTCCCTGTCTACTGCCATCCCCTCCATCATCTCATGCTTGTCTATTTGATTCATAGTTTCTCTATTCAGGTGTAAATGGAAACGTGATGTTCCTATTGCTCTGGTTACAATGAGGCTACTGAAAAGCATCCCATACATTTCATTTTCCTGTATCTTCTTTTATGCTGTATCCCCAAATCTGTTTATATCTGCAGTCATTTTATTTGACACACTGGAGTGTCTTCTCCCACTGTCTTATCAGATGGTATCTGTCAAGCTCCAGAAGCAGTGTGCTTTTCTTTTGAAAGTATTACAGATGCAGTAGTGAAAATATAAAGAAGAGCCTAAGGGTTTCTGAAAGGGTGCTGACATAAACAAACACTGTCAAATGAAACTGCACAGGACCATTTATATCTGCATCTAACCTCCAAACTTGGTGGTTTTTTTTTTTTCTCCTCATCTTGAACCCAGGCAGTTCCATGGATCCTCTTTCTTCTTGAATTTTCTCTGTGGGGCAATTTCATCTTCAGAGTGACATCCCAATATCCTGCCCTGGCTCACACTGGTCATAGCGGGCGCTTCTACCTCCCCAGCCAGTCAGGCTGCAGAGTGCCTCTGTCTTTGTCTCACTGAGCCTGGACTTCATAATGCAGGACAGCTTGGCCCTGTTATCCAGCCCAGATTGGGCAGTTCTCCTTTGTTCCCAGTTTTCTGTTTACCTTTGATCCTGCCGTTAAGAGGAGGTATGGGAAGCTTTGTGCTGAATCTCTTTTATATTTCCTTGGAAGCATCTCTTTTAGAATTATGCGCAGTTCAGATTTCACAATCAAGTAGGCACTTTCACACATACCCTCTGCTTCATATCCATGTCATTCATTGATCCACAGTTCTATATTTTATTAAGCTACTGGCATAAAATTATTTTCAACTTTTTTGTGATATATTGGTCTCTATGATCACTGGTAGTCTATTAGTCAGCAGCTGTTTATTATTACTGTTTGTGAATCTTTTTAGTGACTAAATATTTGTATTTTCCAATACCATTAATTCATTTGGCACATCTATGCTCTTGCCTTCTGGCTTTATTTGTGAATCCAAGATGTTGCATCCAGGACAAGAAGAAGACAATTCTCTCTCTCCATAATCTACCACCTCTGTGTTACATAGTACTATGGTTTGAATACACCCTCCAAAGTCATGTTGAAACTTAATCCTCAATGTGGCTATATTGGGAGGTAGGGCCTTAAAGAGGTGATTGAATCACGAAGGCTCTACCCTCATGTCTTAATGAGTTAATGGATTAATGGGTCATCATGGGAGAAGACCTGGTGAATTTATAAGAGAAAGAAGTGAGACCTGAGCTAGCACATGGGCATCCTCGGCCCCTTTGCTGTGTGATATCCTGTACCACCGCTGGAGTCTTCAGAGAGTCTCCACCAGTAACAAGGCCCTCACCAGTTGTGGCCCTTCGGCCTTAGACTTCTCAGCCTCTATAAATATAAGAAATAAATTCATTTACTTTATAAATTATTCAGTTTTAGCTATTCTGTTATAAACCATAGAAACTGGTCAAAACCAGGCACTTCCTGTCAAATCATCTTTGGAAGGTGAGTTGGGGAAACTCATCCATCTCATCTGAGAAACATTTGCCTGTGAAGGGACATGACACATATGTTCTCTGAGATGATGGTCACCTGCTTGGAGCCGGAGCAGAAGTCAGAGGTTGTGTTTTGGAGATGTGCTGAGGCAAGTGCTGTGACGGCAAGTTCACTGCGGGTGACAGGTTAAGAAAGCCAAAGAGACAAGAGAAGGACCCAGAAATCCCAGTCTGCTGCAGTGTTGCTTGGGAAAGTCTTTTCCAACCTCTCTCTGTCGGGCTACCTGCTATATACTCTCATAGCACCACATAACCTTCAGAGCTTTCAGCCTTCAGCCCTTGTTCTCACATTATTTTGTGTAGGGTGTATTATTGGTAGGGTTAATTGTTTAATGTCTGTTTTATCCTCCTGACAGAATACTCCATGAGGGCAGAAACCTTGTTTCCTCCTTACCATTTTATCCCAGTACAGTAATTGCAACGTATTAGGAATTCAATGCATACCTGTTGAATGACTAGATGAATGAATGAAAGGGGAGAGGATGAAAAGAAAAACATGGCTCATTTTTAGAGAAGATGCATTTATTACTGACTCCTTTGTCTAATGAGTTTGTCTAATGGCCCTTTCTAGGCCATTCTCTTATTTCTATAGCCACCCATCCTACTCCTTCCCCCTCTTCCTCTTTAGCCCAATAACCAGGACCAGACCTTCCAGATAGTCTTGTCGTCTTGCTCCAGGCTTATTCCTTCACAAGGAAGTCAAGTGAGTTCTTTTTAAGTTCTGGGATACATGTGCTGAATGTGCAGGTTTGTTACATAGGTATACATGTGCCATGGTGGTTTGCTGCACCTATCAACCCATCACCTAGGTTTTAAGCCGTGCATTCATTAGGTGTTTGTTCTAATGCTCTCCCTCCCCTGTCCCCCTGCCCTCCCCACTGACAGGCCTCGGTGTGTGTTGTTTCCTCCCTGTGTCCATGTGTTCTCATTGTTCAGCTCCCACTTATGAGTGAGAACATGTGGTGCCTGGTTTTCTGTCCTTGTGTTAGTTTGCTGAGGATGATGGTTTCTAGCTTCATCCATGTCCCTGCAAAGGACATAAACAACTGAGTCCTTTTTAAAGCAAGAAACAGTGATTGTATATGTTCCTTGATTGGGTAGAGAGAATGTATCAAATGTCCTAGGCAAGAGGAATTCACTCTCCATTTGCTCTCTTCTCCTCATGTAGTGCATGGTTGTGATCCTGAATAAGCCTGAATGCTCTGTAGGTTCAATATTTCCCTCCAGTGTGCTGACCCAAGGCCTAACTTGGGGCAGGCAGTATTAGGAGCTTCATGGTTGACACATTTCTAAGCCACATCATCCAAAACAGCTTTTCTCGTTAATAAAGATAATGTTTGGTCTTCATCTGCCTGGTTCCTTTTCGTTTCTGTCTTTATTAGTTCTGAACTTGGGCATGAAACAGGGGTCTCATTTGTTAGGCTATGTGAAACCCCAATATCTCCTATTAGGAAGAATCAAGGAAAAATCAATGTAGATGCATCCTAAGGTTGAAAAAAATTGGATTCCAAAGAGAGAAACATGAGAGTTAAGGAGGCAGGGGAATAAAGCTCTAAACCAACAATTTTCACCTGGAGTCAGAGTCAGTGAGTCTCCTGAAATGCTGTGCAAAATGTTCTGTGTACAGGATGCAGAGGTTTCATCAGAGTTTCAAAAGAGTTGTTTACCCTCTAGTTTAAGAAGCCCACACAGACCTCGAGTTTATCTCCTGACAATGGGAAATGTGATTCTAACGTCTCATCTTCCTCTTGCCCTGAAATGGTCTGGCTGCTCCCCTCATTATACTCTTCAAGGCCCAGCTGGAGCCACTGCCCATCCCTGGGGGAAGCCTCCTCTTCCCCTCCCACCCTGCAGGGATCCCCCCCTCCTCTGGACTCCTGGCCCCTTTGCAGAGGGTCTCCATCTCCTGCCCTCCTCAACTAAAGTGTGAGCTCATGAGAGTGGAGTAAGATTGTTTAATAGTTGCTATGTGTCACCCAAATTGTCTAGCATATAACAATCTTTTCTGAACCACACTCAAACTTGTACTGTGATTAGGTTCTATAGCCACTCTTTTGCTTGCTATAGAGGCCTGCGGTGCTTCCTGTAAGGGATTCATTAGATGCATTTTTCCAAAGAAGAAAGCAGCTCAGAGAGATTAAGTTATTTTTCTCAACCAAAACTTAAGAAACAGCTAGCCAGGATTCAAACTGATGTCTTCTGATTCCTAGTTCACAGCTTCTTTCACGCCACAAGGCAGCTTCCCCTAGAAGGTATTAATCAAAACTTATGACATTAGAATTATTCTCCAGAGGAGAAATTTTTTGTTTAGAAACATACATGGATGGACAAGTCTGAATTTGGATCCTCTTGGTCAAAGAGGAGGGAGGAAGGAGACCAAAACAGAACTGAACTTTCTTGCAGAAGACACTGATGGGAATTTTTGGTTGTGTGTGGCCTCCCAAAAGGGTGAATATCCTTTTTAAGAGGTAGGGAGGCATTAGACGTAAATATGATTGTGGAAAGTCCCCCAAGGAAAGTTCGGCAGATGGGTTTTTGAAGAATAGGAAGGTTTAAGTGTTCTATATTAAGTTGATCATCTGTGTTGTTTCTATGTGGCCTCCCCCTACTCCAAGCCCAGCAGTTTAAGAAAATTTCAATACACACAGCTGTCTCAAGAGTTCAACATTGAGGAAATCAGGGAAAAGTGGTGATGTTCTATTTTGAATCAGTGGGTAGGAGAGAAGAGAATGATTGGAGTGGGAAGAGCAAGGGAGGGAGAGCTATTCAAGAGCCCAGCAAAGAGGAAGTTCAGAAGGACAAGAAAATGAGATGCCCTGGGAATGTTAGCCCCTGGAAATTGGCAGGTGTCTTGGGGCAAACATTAAACCTCCCTAGGATGAGGACTAGAGGTTAAAGCCAACTCTGTTTAGATCCCAAAGATATTGGTTGGCAATAGATTGATAGCTGCCCTCTCTACATTTCTGAATAAAGAGCTGTAGGTGGATAATAAAGGGGATATACTGTTTTAGGAAATAAATGAAGGTTTTCAGTTTCCCAAAGGCCTTGTGTATTTGGGGGAGGTAGAGAGTCAGACAGCTGAGGCTTTCTTGATGATGACAGGAGAATCGTCCGCCTCAGAGCAAACTCGTTGGTATTGAAAATGCATGGATTTTGTCTCCAGAGCAGGCCTATGGAAGCATTGCATGCCTCTTAGTAAATTCTAGGCTTCTGTCTCCTGTTAAAAAATGTCCCCAGTTACTGCCGGGCGCGGTGGCTCATGCCTGTAATCCCAGCACTTTGGGAGGCCGAGGCAGGTGGATCACGAGGTCAAGAGCTCAAGACCATCCTGGTCAACATGGTGAAACCCCGTCTATACTAAAAATACAAAAATTAGCTGGGCATGGTGGTGCGTGCCTGTAATCCCAGCTACTCAGGAGGCTGAGGCAGGAGAATTGCCTGAACCCAGGAGGCGGAGGTTGCGGTGAGCCGAGACCGCGCCATTGCACTCCAGCCTGGGTAACAAGAGCGAAACTCCGTCTCAAAAAAAAAAAAAAGAAAAAAAAAAAAAAGTTCCCAGTTACAAAAGCAAGGTGACAGCGCACACGTCACAATTTCTGAAACAAACCCAATTATCTTCATTTGGCTGCTCATCTGAACAGCATAAATGTAAAGGTGGCAGAGAGTGAGTAAGTTAGAGCCAAAACATGATTTTGGGGCCCAGATGATGACCAGCAGAGCCCACAGTATACCAGCTCTGCACACGTGACCCCATATCTGTCTCGGCCAAACAAACATTGAATTTAGATCCGTCAGCAGCTCACAAGGGCCCTGATAAGCAAAGAACTGCAGGTTTGTTCATTGCAGTGGGAGTGATTCCTGGTGGCTCCCTGTCCCCTCATCCTCAGAAGCTGAAGTGTGAGTCTTCGTGATTTACACCGCAAGCATCAGGCACACGGGAGGGACATTGCCATAGACATAGAATCATGGATCTAAGTCAAGGACTGAAACACCATCTCCCTACAGCAACTGATGTAACCAGACCAGTGAGTTCTCACTCCCTTTGGGACTAATCATGCTGCTGGTTCCACTGCCCTTGCTGCTGCTATTGTTATCACTACAACTAGTTAGCACTAATTGCTAATGACAGGCCAGGTATAGTGTCTATAGGCTTTCACTCACCATCTCATTTAATCTTAATCAAAACCCTATGAGATAAGTACCATCACTGCTTCAGTTATATACATGAGAAAGTAGATTCAGAAACGTAATTGACTCATTTCCTATCTGAGTGGATTGTTCAGGAAAATAAAAGGAAATTGGTGAACAGCTTCAGAGGAAGGGTTGGATAGTGGCTAACAGTAAAGGTTTTATCATCAGCAAATCTGAGTTTGAAGCCTGGCTCTGCAATTTGCTGGCGCGTGAGCTTGGTCAAGTTACTCAAATTCTCTGAGGCTCAGTTTCTCCATCTGTAAAATGAGGATGATATTGCCTATTCCAGTCCTACTATATTGCAAGCGATTAAGAAATGTCATCCAATTTTATTATTATTAAATAATAGCATTTTTTTCTCTGCTCATGAATCAAAAAGGCTTCTCATATGCTACTTACAGGGTAAATGGTTTGTAAGGTAAGATTTCTTTGAAAGATTTAAAGCTTTGAGCAGAAAGAAGTTCTAGAAGGGCATTCCCTTTCCAGGTTTGGGGAAGTGGTGGTAAATATCAAATAGTCTGGCTTCAGTTTCACTAAGGTTTCCTGTTTTAATCTCTGCTTTTATGACCAGTGTTGTTACTTCATAGTACAACTGAGACTGAGTAGGGTTTATAAAAGGAACATTAATAATTCCTATATCAATGATCTACGGCTGCATCAAAAATACCCCATATTTTGGCTTTAAAACATAAGTTATTTATTGCTGCTTGGGATGTTGTGGTCTCTCCTGGGCTTACCTCTGTGATGCCAGATGATGAATCGAATGCTGGATTGTCTATGATGACCTCACTCATATGTGTGGTAGGGGGTGCTGGCTGTCCCTACCAACACAAAGACCAGCCAGGGCTCCTTGGTCCTTGTCCACATGGCTTTTTATCTTCCAGGGGACTAGTAACTTCCTTACAGTGTGGCTGGCTCAAAGCAGATCTCTAAGAGAACATGTCCTAATGCACAAGCACCTATCAACCTCTGCTTGAGTCAGGTTTGTTCATGGCCCTTTGGGTAAAGTGAGTCACATGGCTGGCTCAATATCATACTATGGGGGAATTAGATTCCACCCTTTGATGGGAGTAATGTCAGAGAATTGTGAACATTTTTAACCTACCATGATTACACACAAAAAATCATAAAGGATGAAGGGAAGGCACCTGGAAGATATAAGAATAAAAATAATTCAACATGCAAAGCATGGATTTGTGGTCTCCATTGGCTCAAGAAGCTTTCAGGTCTGGCCCCATTCTCTGTCATGTCGGGACAAAGCAGCACCCACTAGCTCCTGGGCAGGTACACTTGGTAGGCGTCTTCCTTGTCCCCTTCTTTGTCTCCTGGCAGGTTTCTAAGGCATCATCTTACATCCTCTCCTTTCGGAGCTGGCTGCTGTACATCTCTATTACCCAGATCCTTTTTAGCAGATCCTCTGATTTCTATAGCCACCTCTCCCATGCCTTCCCCCTCCTCTAAAGCCCAATAACCAGGACCAGACCTTCTTCCAGGGCCGAGAACCTGATGTAATTGATCTATGATTGCTATGGTAATTGTTGCTAATTGAAATTGCAATATATACAATGATTACCATTTGTCAATCTGGTTAACATTTTGGAGACCACCTTATAGCTTTATTTTAATTAATGGAGAAATATAAGTATTCCCTATGGAAATGACTTATTATATTTATTAATGTCTAACATACCTTTTAAGTTAAATTATAAACTGGATATCTTTCCAAATCTCTCTCTTTATATAAATATTAATATATTTTCCATATAGTATGTATCATAGATATTCCATATCTTAAGTATCTAATATTCTATTTGTGTAGTTGTGCTAAAATATATTTAGTCATTCTAATGATAAATACCTAAGTTATTGCCATTTTGCTGCTTGAATAAATCATGCTGCAATGAATACTTTTTCACATATTACTATACTTTTTATGATTTTTTTTAGGGTGCATTCCTAGGGGACTCCTAGGCCAAAGGAGATATACAGTTTATAAAACTAATTTCATCAGTTTGCCCATCAAATAATTTTATAAATTTATATTCACAATAATTGTGTATAAAAACAAGATACCACTTTCCTCTCAGCTTTCATGTAATTTTCTTGAAAGATCCAAGTTGTTATTTTTTTAAAAAAAAAACCACAAGAAGTGAAGAGAGCTAAAAGTTAAATATTTCTAACCCAAGGAAAGGGCAAGTCTAAACTAAACAACTAAATTACTTGACAAGTTACAAGAATCCCTGGTACGAATGTCCCAGCCCAGGACTCTCTAAAGCCAGGAAGGGAGAAAAATGTCTGAAAAGTGGCAGAAGACAAAGCCCAGTCTCCTGTTCTATTCAGCATGGTAGCCTGTTCCATGAAGGTTGGTCCCCACAGAGGGGCCCCTATTCCAGACTCTGCTGGCATCCACCACTACCAAAGAACCCACTTCAGAGACCAGACATTTTCCAAAGCCAACTCCAATGCTGGTTGTCCTGTTAAGACTGTAAGTTCTTACCACAGCCTGGTTTCCAATGGGAAGCTACCATTTCCCCTCAGTGCTGATCACTGCTTCTGACTTTGGGGTTGATATCATCTGTCAAGGAAAAATTCTGTCTTTAGAGAGGCTGAAAATGAATATTCAAGGGGCTACCGTGGACACAACTTTTCCTTCAACTCAAAATTCCACCCTCACTATCATTGACTCATTGCTTTTTCCAACGACAGCCTTCAGTGTCAGAACTGTAACAGAAAATAGCCAAAGGTATTTTGCCATTTGGCAACTGCTTCCAAATAGTACTAGAAAAGGGTCTTTTATCCCTTTGTTATGCTTTGAGTGTCCTGATGAATGTTTGAAATAACTCCAGGGATTATTTTGTGAAAGCCTTCCCAGGGCTTTGCCTGGGATCTTAATTCCAGGGGAATGCACGTATGTGGGATGTGGAGTTTGAAGCCTTTTGGAGTGGATGTTTCAGAGCTCTCACTGTTTTCTAGAGTAGGGTGGAAGCAGCCAGCTAGCTCAAGCCTTCCCTTTCCTCAAAAGGCCTTTTAACATTCTGAATATTAAAATGAATCCCTGCTATAATAATCTTTTACTTCATACTTGAATGCGAAAGTTTTGTGGCTTTTCTTTTATGTTATTCATCCATATCAGAGAAGGTTGTGCCCTTAAAAATAAATCTTCTAGTTCAAATTCCTCATTGGGAAAAACTGCAGCCCAGAGAGGGAATATGAGTTGCCTAAGCTCACATATATCTTGTTGGTACCAGGCCCAGGATAAAAGTCTGGGCCTTCGGGCTGTGGTAAGAACTATTTCCTCTGCCTCTTTTTAGAAGCTCTTTGGTGAATACATGTTTGAGCTTATTGCTAAGTAGTCGTTAGACATCAGTCAGAGTGCCTAACACTTTACAGTCATCACATCACATCCTCAGCGCAGTTCTATCAGGGTATCAGTACTATAATCCTCAGTTTACAGATAAGGAAAATGGTTTTGGAGATGCTTTTAAGTTATCTAATATAATGTATTCACGTTCTATGGCTGCTATAATGTATTCATTTTCTATGGCTGCCATAAAAAATTGCCACAAACTTAGTGCTTAAACAAGATGTATTAACTTAAGAGTCTTATAGCTTGTAATTCCAAAATTGGTCTGAATGGGTTAAATCAAGGAGTTGGCAGCATTGTGTGCCCTTTCTGGTGGTGCTGTGGGATAGTCTGTTTTTCACGTTTCTAGCTTCTATTGGCTGCCCACATTCCTTGGCCTGTGACCCCATCCTCCACCTTCAAAGCCTGCAGCTGCCTACTGCATTCTTACCTTGCATCTCTCTGACCCTTCCTCCATTATCTTATCTCCGACCACAGCTGGGAAAGGTTCTCTGCTTTTAATTCACTTTTGACTTGATGTGATTAGCAGGGCTCACCCAGATAATCTCCCCATCCTCAAGGCTTATCTTAGTTACAGTTGCAAATTCCCTTTTGCCATGTAAGGTAACACATCACAGGTTAGGAATCACATAGTTGAGAAGGCCATTATTCTGTCTTCTAAGTCCACTCTCTGGATTTCTAAAGATCCACATTGTCATACAAATGCAAAATACATTTTTCCCCTCCTAAGATCTCTAAAAGTCTCAGCCCATAACATGAAAGCAGCGAGTAGGTCAATGAAATATAGACCATGTAACCACTGGTCAACTGCACATGGTACAATTTTGCTTTAATTTGGAGCGTGTGATTTTCTTTCTGATTTGCATGAGCTCTTCAAATCACAGAATATTAGACTATAAGCTCCATGAAGGTAGGAAAGGTATTTTTTAAAATTATTCATTCTACCCCAGTGCCTATCATATGGCAAACACTCAAGTATTTATTAAGCAAATAGATTTTGGAAAAAACCCCAAGCATCTAAGTAAACCAATGGCATAAGCAGTGAATAGAAGTATAGAAATTTATTACAAAAGTATATTTTTCCTTTTCCAAAAAGCTTCATATTCTTCTAAATGTTTTCAGGAGGTCCTTGAAATGGGTTACAAATTTCACCAGAGCCCAGGTTGCTTCCAGTTAAATTTATCAAACTTCTTACACTCCATCTGGGTTTTAATTACTAGGAAATGTCTTTTCAGGTATTGTGATTCTTGCAGAGATTGGCTCCCAACCCATGGATTCTGTTTTATGTTTAAGTATAACCATTAAACATATAGGTTGCTAAATATTTGTTATTCACAACATATTTAGGTACTAGGTATAAGCATCCTGATATATGTGTAGAGAGGAGGCTTTCCTGCAGTATTTTTATAACATTCCTCCACATAATGATTGAGCCCTGAAAGAAGAGTATCATTTTCCCAATGAATGTATTTAATAATAGTTTGCTTTAGTAGTACCCAGAGATGGGGGTGAAAATAGGGATTAACTGTAGATATGCACAAAGGATTTTACGGTGATATAAAAATGTTCAAAAACTGGATTTTGGTGATGGTTGCATAATGGAGTTACTTCTTTAAAAATTATTGAAATGTACCTTTAAAAGGTGAATGTTAATGGTATGTAAATTATAACTCAATACATGTATTAAAAATAATTTGCCTATCTATGTAGAAGCACTTTCCACATGCTTTGTGTTAAACATAATTATTTTTTACAAAGGCATTGTCTAAATACCTCTCTTAAAGTAATAAGAGCTAACGTTCTTCAACTATGTCTTTGCCTGTTAATACATGGGCTGAGTATAGTCACACTAGTTGTTGCAGAAGTAAGGAAGCCATACTTGTCTGCCTTTTCCTCAAACAACTTAAGAACAAATAGATGTTTGTTCTTACTCTTTACATAATTCTGATATTTTTAATTCATCTGCATAATTATCTCAATATAATGAAAAATATACATTTTTAATGTTCTGCACTTCATTTAACAGTAGTAATTCAATCCCCAATCAATCAGAGTACTGTTAAACAGACAAGTCAGTTTCTCATTGCAAATAAAGGTTAATATGCTGGTGTATACACAGTAGCTAGGAAAATGAAGTGAGAAAAACTAAACACCAGCTTTTTAGCATTTTTGGACTTAAACTTCAATTATACAAATGCATTTCTGGACACATATATGTAAAACCAAATAGAGATACATGTACACTGATGCAAAGTGAAGATTCTTTAAAGAGTTACTGGATTTAAAATAATAAAACTTCATTTTGAAATTGTATGAACAATTCATATGCTTCATGGAGGGTTCCATACTCCTTAGACAAAGATTTGGATGAACCGTCTCATTCTCAGAGCCCATGGTATGATGTTGGACTCTCGGGCTTGATTCCCATTTGAACCAAGGAGGCAAACTGTGACTTTTGGCTTCATTTCTTGTTCCCTGGACTGGTGTTTCTGTCCCACAAGGATCATTGGCTGCTAGTGGTTGTAAAGTGTAAATTTCAAATCTACTGAGTCAGAATCTCTAAGATGGGATTCCAGGAATTTGCATTTGTCACAAGAGTTATAGGTGATTACAATGCACACTGATACATTATTTCTTTCAATTCCCTCCTCTTTTTCTTTTTACTCCTATTGATCCAATTTCTACATTTATTTTTGTGTCCTTTTGTCCTTAAATTGTTTTAAGAGCTGTTGACTCTCTTCATTATAAGAGAGTAGATCTGATTTGGTTTCTAATAATTGTATGTTAGGGGCATTTATTGATGGCTATTTCAATTAATTTTTGGGTTAACCCTGTAACACCGCGGATAATGCGACACTCTACAGCCGTTAGGACTCCCACCACTATTATAAGGGATTCTAGAATGGAGGCTATAGTTCCTTTCCATTTCCCAAACAACTCCTGAGCCAATTATTCAATGGGTTATTCTGGCATTTTCCACCAATTCATTAGCTAAAGTTGTTAACCCTTGTTAACCCAGATGGCTCCATCTGGGGCAGTATTGTTAGGAATGGAAGTGCAATATCTCCTTTCTCTGCTGAGATCATGCCTAGTGCAAGTCTGTTCTCCCAGGCCATATGGCTCGTGGCATCTAACTAGCTAGCCACTCCTCTGAAAGCATCTCAAGTACAGTTGATGAATCTTTGTTGATTCTAATAGATATAATTAATCCAATCCACATTTTTATTAACAGTTGACCACCAGAAGAGTGCGGATTCAAGCCCAGCACCTATTTGGTTTGGGGCCTTAAATTCATTAGGTACTCCTCTAAGGACTCCTAGTGAGTCAATATAAACGTTGGGATTAAAAGAATTTGTTAGATCTCTCCGACTTTGGTGTCCATGTGGATTTTGGGAGATTTTATGGAGTGCCAGAGTGAATGGAATGGTCAGTTGAACTAAGACACAAATCCCAGTACAATTGGATGGTAATAGATCACAGAGGTTTCTTTTTCCACAATACCAGCAGACATCAGCCCGGGATATATGAACTGAGCAGTTGCCTTTGTTTGACTCCCCAGTAATGTTTAGGATGTGAGTACAAGTTGAGAGATCCCCTATGGGCTTACTAAACTCTGCCCCCTGCCTAGAGAGGCAAGAGGAGTGGTTTATATTCCCTATGGAGAACAAGCGGATTGCTCAAGGGTTTGATCTCCGAGAGGCAGGAAAGAGCAATGACAGACTTTGGCAAGTCTTATTTCCCCATGCATCCCTGTCCTGGTACAGAGCCAACAGGCAATGCATTTCCTTGGGATTGATACCCAACCTAGGGGAAATGGAACCACCTGTGCCTGAGGCCACCCAGCAGAACATGCATAATAGTTGCTTTTATTATGAGCTAGTACCAAAACTTTGACCCATTTTAACCCAGGCATTTACATCCCCATATCCAGTCTCAATTTCTGAAGTCTGCCTCAAGTTGCTTACCTTAATTATTTTTATTCTCTTAGGGTTGTTGTCTAGTGGGTTAAAGGAAGTAGTGGGACCAGAAGTTATAGGTGGCTCTGGTGGGCTCGGGGCTCCTGGGTAGGCCTGGGGTAGAATTGGTGACTAACCTGAAAGCTAACCATCTCATGGGGATCCCTTCCTGAGATACCTAGTCCTAATCTATACCTCCAAGGTTCCTGGTCTGGAGTTAGCTAGGTTGTTTATGATCATTAATACAGGATTACATTATAAGGTTTTACAGTTAAGGGGCATGGGGCCCTTATACAAATGTGTTTTATTCGTTGAGGGTTTGTTTTTGGAAGAATGGCTCACCCAGCTTCGAAATTGCGTGGTCCACCAGACCTCATTCCAGCTGTCACAGGGCTTTCCCCAACAGCGACCTGTTTCAGGACATAGATATCTGTTTGCTCAATGCAGCTGCCTTTGCTTCCCTAAGTCCCTAAGACAAGTCTCTAAGACTTGGCAGGCATCGAATTTTATGGTTTGAGGGGTGGAGGTTCTAGTTATGTTGACTATTAGTTTGATTGAATATTCTTTCACCAGGCTCTGTTGAATAATTGTGTACCCTCTCACTTCTGGTAGTAGGATTAATTCTAACCATATCCAACCTCAATTGTTCTGGAAAATTTTACCTGACAAGAAACCCAAGCAGCACTCAGAGGATTGGAGGAACACACTTTATTATGCTGGCGGGCCCAGAAGGGTTCACACCCAAAAGTCTGGACCACAGCTAAGAAAAGTACACAGTTTTTATAGGTGAAGGGGCCGGGGAAGTAACTCAGAACTTTAGACAACGCAGCAGGTTTTAGAACACGCGGCAGTTTTTCTTAAGGCTTTTCAGTTAGTAAACAATAAGCTGAGGTACAGAAGCAGAAAAAGGCGGTTCCTAACAAAAATAGGGGCAGTAGGGCCGGGCGCGGTGGCTCACGCCTGTAATCCCAGCACTTTGGGAGGCCGAGGCAGGTGGATCACGAGGTCAAGAGATCGAGACCATCCTGGTCAACACGGTGAAACCCTGTCTCTACTAAAAATACAAAAAATTAGCTGGGCATGGTGGCGCGTGCTTGTAATCCCAGCTACTCAGGAGGCTGAGGCAGGAGAATTGCCTGAACCCAGGAGGCGGAGGTTGCGGTGAGCCGAGATCGCGCCATTGCACTCCAGCCTGGGCAACAACAGCGAAACTCCGTCCCAAAAAAAAAAAAAAAAAAAATAGGGGCAGTTTGAAAAATAGGGACGGTTGCTGCTGACAGCGTGCTGACAAAATCCTGGGCCAAATTTCCACTTCACAATGGCAGAGGCTACTTATAACTTCTTTCTAGCCTTTCCTTAGAGTCAGCTTTAATGGTTCTTTAGGTGATCTATACACTTCCCATTCACTCATTTACCAGTCTTCTGACCCTAGTGTAATGTGTCCACCCCGTTCAGCTGTTTGCACAGCTATCTTAGAGATCAGGAGCACTTGATAGGGACCTTCCCAGCTGGAGTGGAGCTTGTCTTCTTTCCAAGTCTCAATTAGCACGGAGTCGCCAGGATGGAAATGGTGAACCGTGAACTCAAGGACTTTTTGAGTTAAAAGTCCTTTCAACCTGAGGGATGACAGGATGGAGAATATGGACAATATATAATCTCTTAAAAATTGGTCTCTGGTTTCCATAGTAGGAAAGTCAGTCGTCCTAGCTAAATATGGGAGTCCATATAATAACTTATAAGGGGACAATCCCAAGTCTTCCCTTGAGACTTTCCTAATGCTAAGGAGTGCTATTGGGAGACATTTGGTCCAAGGCACTTAGGTTTTTAAGATGAGTTTAGTAATATGCTCTTGGAGAGTTTGATTCATTTTTTTCTGCTTTTCCAGAGGAAGAGGAATGCCAAGGGGTGTGGTTATCCCATCTAATGTGGAAACATTCCATAATTTCCCTTAGCACCCTTAAGATAAAGTGGCTCCCATTTCCCAATTATTATTTTCTGTCAGGCCAATTCTGGGTATAATTCGTTCTAAGACTATTTTGACCACATTCCTGGTGGTGGCAGTTGGGAGGGGAAGGCCTCCGCTCAGCTGGAGTAGTGATCTACCATTACCAGTAGGTACTTTGTCTCCGTATTTTGGGCGTTTTTGTAAAATTTACTTGAATTCTTTGAAATGGCCTTAACCCAGGAGGTCTTATCCTAGTAGTTTGTTTTCTATATTTCTGTTTATTCTATGGCACGTCACACAAACCCATGCACTTGTTTAGCAAGGGTATAAATCCTTATATACCCATAATTCTTGAGTATTGCATCACACATGGCCTGGGGACCCCAGTGACTTCCCTTATGCAGTATGGACATCAGTTCTCTCACTATGGGTTTGCTTATCATTTCTCTCCCATCAGGGAGTGCCCACCTCCCATCCTCAGTTTGAGTGGCCCCTATCTTGCCCAGGTTTTCCTCCTCCTCTTTAGAAAACTGGGGTCTTAATACCACTTTAGGGATATCTGGGATTAGGCTAAACAGTCTAACTTCCTCCTCCAGGGAGGCTTGCTTAGCAGCTTCGTCTGCAAGCCTGTTCCCTGCAGCTTCTATAGTGAAAGGTGTGATTTGTAATCCTCCTGTTGCCTTCCTTAACCCACAAAGGGGAATTAATTTTACTTTCTTCCCCCTCTGTTAGGAGGCCCATCATTACTTTTACTTGTCCCTCCTTTACTCCTAATCCTAAACCTAATCTAACAATCCAGTCTCAACCCAGGAGGTTAGTTTCTGCTTTGGGAAAATATAGGAATGACGTCTTCATTTGTTCTGATCCCAACCTAATTAACATTTTCTTGAATATCAGAACCTGAACTTCCTCCCCTTTTACCTCTGACACTGTTAACTTTACCTTGGAGAGTTCTATGCCCCTTGGTCGGTATATTAGGGAGGAGCGAGCCGCCCTGCAGTGTCGACCAAAAATGTCATTTCTTCCTTTTTGGGTCCCACCCTCAGGTTTATTAAGGGTTCCTGGTGGGACCTATGCAGAAGGAACCACTGACTTCCCTATTCTTTATCAAAAGTCATAAGGGGACTCACCTCCTCTTCCTTTTTCTACTCTGGACATTCTCTCTTAAAATGTCCTGGTTTCCCACATTTGTAACAGCTACTTACAGTCTTAGAAGTTTTTTCCTGCATTTCCCTCCTGTCTCTTCGCTGAGAACTAGTATTCCCTCATCTCCTCTGAGAGGGTTCCTTATTTAATCTCTGTCTGGCTACTTCCTCTACAGTGGAAACCACGATCTTTGAATTCTGTTTGTCTCTCTTCCTCTCTTCTTACAAAAACCTTCTGAGCGTCCTCAATTGGTTTCTTATTTCATCCATTAATCTGTTGCAGTTTCTTAGTAATATAAAACCAGCTTTTAGTCACAAAATTAACCTTTAAAAGGCCTTGCTCTACTGGGTCTTCTGGATTTAATCCTAAATATTTTCTCATTTGATCTCTGAGCTCCTGCAGAAACGCAGAGGGAGTCTCCTCTTTTTCTTGTTGGATTTTGAATGCTTTTGATACATTCTGTGTCCTAGGAGTGGACTCTTTAACCCCTTTAATTATTAGCTCCCTAAGGTCTTACATTTGGACCCAAACCCTGGGGTTATTAATATTCCATGCAGGATTGATTCGCATTTGGGAATTACTGCTCAGCTGGCAGGACTCCTTGCCGAGGAGGATGCTGTCTTTCCCAAATGGTCATGGCTGCCCTTCTATTCATTCCCTTCTCTTCCCCAGTAAACAGAACATTTATGATTGACATCATTTAAGCCCAAGTATAAAAATTGGGTCCTAAAAATGATCCAGCTGCTTTGCTAAACTGAGGGGATCTTCCAAGAGTAGCCTTACTTCCTTTTTGAAATTCCTAACCTTGGTAGTTGTTAAAGGCACACTTACAAATCCAACTACTTCCTGTCCCGTGGGGACTTCTCTAAGAGGTGCATGTTAGACATTTGTTGTTTAGAAGGAATATGGAAATTTTCAATGTCCTTCTTAAATTGGTTTAATTTTTTCCCTTAAGTTTGGATAAGGATTTAAGGGAACATTGGGTTTAGCTCCTTCATGACCCCCAGATTTCTCTTCCTCTGGCCTTGGCGGTTGCCCCCTGATCTCCCTGTCCTCTACTTTGTGAGATGTATGCTGGGGGAGCATGTTAGGGGATCCCAGGGCTTTTCACTGGGTGAGGGTTTTCTACTATGCTCTTTTTCTTCCTCTTTAAGGGGGAACATGGGGGCTAATTCACTAATCCAATGAAGATCATAACCCATCTCCTCTTGTGAGGATGGGGTTTTATCATTCACATAGAGAATTAAAGCTTGGCACACTCAATCCTCATCTGAGCCAAACATGGCCAAAAGACCAAAGGCTGATAAATGGGCTCTTTGGGCCAGATAAAACAGTAATACTTGATTATTTTTTGCTTTTCCCTGTACCTAGTTCAAGGGTTATACCTCCAAACCTGTGGCATTCTCCCCCGTGGACTATCTGGGGGAATGTCAGAGGGAGTCTCTTTAGTTCCCTCTTTCTTTTGTTCCCTAGGCCTAGAATTCTTGTTTCCCATTTTTGGTTAGTCTCTGTGTCTGACCTTTTCCCTGTGTACTCAGCCCCCACTACTGGAGGTTTCTTGTATATCCTGAGAATTGGTTCATCCATCTCCGGCCATTTCCTCAAGCAGAACGGAACTGTGGATTGGGACTCTGCACTCACTTCGTATCTTAGGATATGTCTCAGTCACACATACTTGACCTCCAAAAATACCTGACCACCAAGGCAGTACTTATAGTCCTCTGTTCCTACCGAGGCTCTTGCATGATGTTGCCTGATTGCCATGGTGCCTGCTTTTCTCCCTGGGTCACTTTTGCTGCCTCCTGAATAACACTCTTGGGTTTGTCTACGGCTTCTGTGAGAACCAGGGACACCTGGACAGAGTGGGCCATCTAAATCAAATGGATGTGTCTCCCCTCTCAGCTGGAGTCTTACTCCACGCAGGTGCACAGATCTCTGTATGGACCACCAGATTGTGAGAAACAAACTTACCCATCCAAACGCAAAGAATGGACTCAGAGACCTGGAGAATCATAGAAGGGAGAGTTTTTAATGACAGTTTTGCAAGATCAGGTGTTTGGTGGGCAGGCACACCCAGCATGGTTACAACAAGCAATTTGGCCCCTAATGCCCAGGTTCCTCCCCTGGTTCCTCATAGGCTGAGTACTATGGGGTCACAGTTGTCCTGGACATTGCTTCTCAGTTGTGGGATAGGGGCTTTAGGTGTCTTCTTTAGGTTGTCCTGCTGCATTTTGTTGCAGTACACAATACACTACAATCCTAGTTAGCTTAAGGGCTCTTTAAGTATTTGACTTATGACCTAAGTAGCTGGGCAGGCTGATAAGAAGAGACAAAATGAGCTATTTTTCAGGCTAGTCAACTTTCATCTTAGACTAAACTTCTTTGGTTTGGGTGAGAGTAACTAAAGGCATGGGAGGGCCGAGAAGCAGGCATCAGCTGTTCAAGTAGGGACCTAGGCCTATTTTTTTCTGTAGTTTGCTGACCTAAACAGATTCAAAGCACTTCGTTTTAGAAATGGACCACTATATACATTATTTTTTTCAAAGACCCTTTAGATGCCTTAATACTTAAAAAAAAAAAAGTTTCAAAGCAAGCTTCAATGTGCATATAGGTCACCTGGAGATGTCTTGAAGCTGCAGATTCTGATTTCACAGTTCTAGGGTAGAGCTTGTGTTTTTTCATTCCACAAGCTCCGGTGGTGCTGATGCTACTGGTCCATAGAATACACTGTGACTAATTAATGAAGCCTCGAAGCATATTCATGCCTTGCTACAGGATCAGGCCATCTTCCAGAGGCAGAGTACAGTGGCTACACTAAGACCATTCCATGCAAATTGTGCCCTCCAGTTGGAGTGAAGGAACAACTGTTATTATGGGGATCTGGGATAGATACAGGGGACTGAAGGGGTCCACTCTTGGCCTGCAGAAAGTGGAGTCAAGGAAGGACTGAAATTCACTGTGAAGAAGGTGGTAGAGGGAGAAGCTGGGAACAGAGCCAATTAGAAAGTTCATCTTGTCACAAATATAAGGACAGAAACAAAGTCTAAATATGGAAATAAAGATTGAAGATGTCAAACAACGCTGCAAAAGATGTTTGTAAAATGCCTGCCACTTCACCATGGGTGGAAAGAAAGCCATTCAGATTTTGAAAAACCCTCATTTAATCCTGGATACATAATGTTTATGCTTTTATGGTGCTATGAATTAATTTTTTAAAATGATCTATTCTAATTATATGCAGTAGTAGTTCTCAAACTAAAATATGCTTAAGAATCACCTGGTAAAAGTGTTCCTGTTTCTCCACACAAGGACCTAGAAATAGAAATTCCATTTGACCTAGCAATCCCATTACTGGGTATATATCCAAAGGATTATAAATCATTCTACTATAAGGACACGTGCACACGAATGTTCATTGCAGCACTGTTTACAATAGTAAAGACCTGGAAACAACCCAAATGCCCATCGATGATAGACTGGACAGGGAAAATGTGGCACATATACACCATGGAATATTATGCAGCCATAAAAAATGATGAGTTCGTGTCCTTTATAGGGATATAGATGAACCTGGAAACCATCATTCTCAGCAAACTGACTCAAGAGCAGAAAATCAAACACCGGATGTTCTCACTCATAGGCGGGTGTTGAACAATGAGAACACATGGACACAGGGAGGGGAGCACTACACACTGGGGTCTGTTGGGGGGAAATAGGGGAGGGACAGTGGGGAGAGGGGAGTTGGGGAGAGATAGCATGGGGAGAAATGCCAGATATAGGTGATGGGGAGGAAGGCAGCAGATCACACTGCCATGTGTGTGCCTATGCAACAATCTTGCAGGTTCTTCACATGTACCCCAAAACCTAAAATGCAATAAAATTAAAAAAAAAATCACCTGGGCAGCTTGTAAGAACTAGATTCCCAGACTCACCATATGAGATTCTGACTCTAGTGTTTGAGGAGGCACCCAGGAATTCGCGTTTTTAAATGTTAAAAAGTATGGTTTTCTTATACATTTACATACTTAGTTCTAAGTTATCTTGGCTAAAAGATGTGTACCTACTAATTAAACAATTATATCACTCTAAGCTAATTGAAAGATATCTTTTCCAGCCATTTAAGTTTGTGCAACAAAGAGTTTTGGCCCCAAAATGAATGGATTTTTGTTGGCAACAGAATCTAGTCCTGAGTTCAAATTATATCTGTAACAAAACCTCCATAATTAAAGGGGGTTTGTCATGTAGCCTGTGTTCTTTAGAATGAAGTATATTCTACTTAATTCTAGAACTCAAATAAATCTTTATCCCCACCCAGGTTGGACTTTTTACTTGTTGGCCAAGACATTTAAACATCTTGCAGTCTAATTAAAAAGATCTTCTATGACCAAATTCTAATTATTTTCATTTTTTCTTCTTGGTTGTCAGGACCAAATATCTTTTGGATATTGAAATTAGTTTTGATTGGATTTTATTGATCTTTTTTTTACATTGTCTGATTAGCAATCCCAAGTTTCAAGGTGATTGTCTTTGCCACTGGATACCAATCAAGAAGGAGACGAAACCTGGAGAGGTGGTGTGTGAATATCAGCTCCATTACTAGGGAAAATCCAGCCTGAGGCTGGTAGCATTCTTCCTCCAGTTAACCTTCCCTATCCATTCCCATTCAAGACCTTGGGACAAGCCATCAGAGGGCGAGACTGAAAAGTAGATGCTTGCCAAATGAACTGTCAGTGAATTAGGTTTTTAGAACCTGAAGAGCAGGGGCGATAACAAGGCCACAAATGGGTACTGTTTGTTAATTAGTATTAACTTCACCCAGGCAAGGAACATGGCACTTACCAAGAGATAAATACTTCTCCAGAAAGCTCAAGAATTTTACTCCAAATAGGAATTCCATTAATAGAAATAATGGGACAGGGAATTAGGAATTGCTCTAAAGTTCTGAGCAGTATATAGGATAAATAGTTGTTAAACTGTTTTGAAAATTAGAAAGTTCTACCCAACCGCAAATTATATTAGTTATTGTGTCTAAAGAACTCTGCATGTTGGGATTGTGTCAGGAGAATCATTCAGGTTGGATTATACTGGCAAGAGATATTTACTGAGTCACAATGCTTGAGTCACAAGTTTTTGTTTTGTTTTGTGTTTTTGAGACCGAATCTCACTCTGACACCCAGGCTGGAGTGCAGTGGCATAATCTCGGCTCACTACAATCTGTGCCTCCTGGATTTAAGCTATTCTCCTGCCTCAGCCTCCTGAGTAGCTTGGATTACAGGTAACTGCCACCATGCCTGGCTAATTTTTGTATTTTTAGTAGAGACGAGGTTTCACCATGTTGGCCAGGCTGGTCTTGAACTCCTGACCTCAAGTGATCTGCCTGCCTCAGCCTCCCAAAGTGCTGGGATTACAGGCGTGAGCCACTGAGCCCACTGAGTGACAATTTTAACATATTGACATAAACAAAAGAGGTTAAGAGAGATAAATACATTGAATGGTTGGCGAAGTCTATTTAATGCAACAGCAATAAATATGAGGTATTTGGATTATCCACAGACTTTCTGATTCATTAGAATGGCTAATTAAGAATTGACTATGGCAATTTTATTTAGCTGTGCTTTATTTTTATTTTTATTTTTATTATACTTTACATTCTGGGGTACATGTGGAGAACATGCAGTTTTGTTACATAGGTATACACGTGCCATGGTGGTTTGCTGCATCCATCACCCCGTAATCTACATTAGGTATTTCTCCTAACACTATTCCTCTCCTAGCTCCCCCACCCTCCGACAGGCCCTGGTATGTGATGTTCTCCTCCTTGTGTCCATGTTTTCTTACTGTTCAACACCCACTTATGGGTGAGAACATGTAGTGTTTGGTTTTCTGTTCTTGTGTCAGTTTTCTGAGAATGATAGTTTCCAGCTTCATCCATGTCCTTGCAAAGGACATGAACTCATCCTTTTTTATGGCTTCATTTAGCTATGCTTTTTAATTTCAAGAATTTCCATAAATTAGTGGGAAGGCTGGCATTTGCTTGTCTGATTCACCATTAACTGTATAAGTTGATGGGTGTCTTAGTTTGCTTGGGCTGTTACAACAAAAATGGCATAGGCTGGGTGTTTTAAACAATAAGCATTTATTTTTGACTCTTCCAGAGATTGGAAGTCCAACATTAATATGCTGGCAGATTCAATGTCTGGTGAGGACCCTTTTCCTGGTTTATAGAAGGTTGCCCTCTTGCTGTTATCTTCATATGGCCCAGAGAGAGAATGATCATCTCTTCCCTGTCTCGTCTTATGAGGCTAATAACTCCAGTCAAAGGGCTTTACTCTTATTACCTAATTACCTTCCAAAAGCCCTACCTCCGAACTCCATCACATCGGAAATTATAGTTTCAACATCTCAATTTTAGAAGGACAAAAATATTCATTCCATAGCAATGAGCTTTTAGATAATTGAGTGGAGTAGTTTAAGATTCCAGTCTTTTGAAAGGTGTCTGTAGTTCAACTTTGTGATAAGTCTACAGTTAGCCCCTGACTTGTCTTTCTCTCCTTGAAGGGAAAGATGGTGATCCTGCCTCTAACTCTGTCTTGTGGCAGAGCTGGCTGTAGCCTCTACTCTAGAGATTGGTAGATTGGATAGGATAGAAATACTACTACCTCCCTGTAATCTCTGGTTCAAGTCACCATTCTCTTTTTCCGGGACAACCACAATAGCCTCCTACCTGATCTTCATGCTTACTTACACTCCTGCTTCTTACTGTCTACTTCGCACTTAGAAGCCAGAGGCAGTCTTTTGGAATGCAAAGAAGAATATGTCACTGACCTCAAAACCCTCTAATTCTTTCTCTCCCAACATTTTAAAATTCTGACTTATACATCTGCTAAGACCCACATGATCTACCTCCTGGCTACCTCTTCATTGTCATCTCCTGCTATTCTCTTTGTTCACTTTTTCCAGCCGTACCTACTTCATTTGCTGTTTTGAGAACACGATGAGCATATTTTGTACAAGCTGTTCTTTCTTGCCCCAGATAGCTTCGTAGCTTAATCCATCACAGCATCTAAGTCTCTGTTCAAATGTCCTTTCATTAGAAAGACCCCCCTGTTATGGATTGAATTCTACCCTCCTACTTCATATGTTGAAGCCCTAGGTCCCAGCACTTTGGAATGTGACTATATTTAGAGATAGGGTCTTTAAAGAGGTGATGAAGTTAAAATGAAGCTGCTATATATATGTGTGCGTGTCAAAACATCACACTGTATAGCAAAAATACGTACAGTTATGTATCAATTAAAAAATAAAATAAAACTTAAAAAATGAGACTGTTAGTGTGGGCCCTAATATGATCTGCCTGTTGCCTTTAGAAGAAGGAAAAATTTGACACACAAGGAGACTCCAGGGATGCAAGCACATTGAGAAAAGGCCACATGAGGACGCCATGACAAGCTGGCAATGTGTAAGCCAAGGAGAGAGACCTTAGAATAAACCTTTGATGTTGGATTTCTAGCCTCCTGAACTGTGAGAAAATAAATTTCTGTTGTTTAAACCACCCAGTCCATGGTGTTTTGTGATGGCAGTCCTAGCAGATTAATATATGCACCTTGACCGCTCAATCAATAGTATGCCTCTATTCCCCTAAGCAAACTTTATTTTCTTCCATAGTTCTTGTAGGTTGACATTCTATTATATATTTATTTTCCTTTTCATTTATTTTCTGTCTCACCTACTTACACATAGCCCCATGAAGACAGGCACTTCATTATGTTTCCTGTAATAAAGCCCAAGACAGTACCTGGCACATAGCAGGTGCTCAACAGGTATTCATTAATAAATGAATGAACTAGGATGTTAATGTTTATTGCCTCCATGGCCTTTCTCCACCTGTCTGTACTCTATCTCTGTGAAGTCTTCTTTGACTCCTGTGTTCTTTCTGATTTTTCTAATACCCTCTACTCCCAGGTCTTCTCTGAGACCACTGACACTCAACTTATCTTCTGGGCCCTAGTCTCTCATCTCTTCTTTAATGCTCTGACATGCTGCTTTGTCTTCTTTAGCAAAGGAAAGTTTCTCAGAAAAGGAGTTTTACATCTGGTTTTAAGTGCTAGCATCTCTACTTATGGCTAATATGTATGCTTTCAGCATTTCCCTGGCACCTGAATTACACAGTTGGCTTGGTCTTTATTCTGCTGAGTGAGGCTGAAGTAAGGGTCCTCAGACAAATGCAGCTAATATTTGTTCAGCCAGGCAGACACAAAAGAAAAAGGCACAAAAGAAAAAACACTAATCGATAACTTAGCCTTGCTCTGCTGAAAGCTTGCAATTTTGATGCTCTAAAGACTGTGTTCCCTCTAATAGCTGAACGGTAATGCCACACTCAGAGTTGGGTCCATCTGCAGGACTTGCCAGAGTAAGACAATGTGGATGACGGGCTTGTTACTTATGATGGAAGCTTGGGCAGGTATCAAGAATTCGTGCAAATTCTCAGACTGGCATTTAAGGTTCTCCCCACCAGTTTTTTTAATGTCTCATTTCCCACTCTTCCATGTGAAGGTTTTGTTTCATCCTCAACAGAGTACTTTCTGCTTCCTGGACTCACCTTTGACTTTCCTGCTTTTCAGCCTCTGATTTCTTTCCCCCTGGTTATGAGATAAGCAGCTGAGGAAAGATAGATACTACCTTTGCTTTGATTATAAATTGTACTTTCCCACCCTTTCATTTCCATGCGTATGATACTACCTATCCTCCAAGTTCATTTTCAGTTAGCAGAAAAATTTGCTAACAGTTATTTAATAGTTACCATGTACCAGGAGCTATCTTTAGGTTTTGACATGGAATAACTCATTTGATGACTATAAAGATGCCACGCGTAGGTACTACTGTTATCTTCATTTTATAGACAAGGGAACAGGAACAGAGATGCCATCTCTAACTCTATAGGATACCTCTCCTGATTACTGCTATGTGATGTAATCGTTTCCTTTACTGAGCCTCAATGGCACAGGTTCTTTTCTTCATGTCATTTAGCTCATATGATCTTTTAGAATAGTTCTGGGTCTACTTGTCTGACTCATACTGCTGGTCTATGAGCTCCTCAAGAGGGGAAATAATGTCTTAATTTTTTTTTATTCATTAACTGCTTCTTGCTGAACATAAGCACATAAGAACTGTATCCTGCATTGGCTCAGATTGATTTATTGGCCCTGGAAGCTCTAGGTTGGTAAGAAAGTTTCCAGGATTCAGACCTTGATGCAAGTGAGTACAAAACTAATTCCAAATAAGTTCATTGGATACGATTTCTGGAGGATGGGGGTGTTGACATCCATTGGCCCAGCACAAGGGCTCTATCTCAAGAACAGACCCAGCCAGCAGCTCAGGCGCGGTAAATTCCCAGAGACCAGAGATCAGGCCTTTGCCTTTATTCCTCTTTGGTGATAGGGGAGGTTTGGAATGGTTTTTAGAAAGTCAGTGGACATGGAACTCATTCAAGACAATTGGGCTCCTCCCATCTGCTGGGCTCTGGTCTGGAGATATAGATTCGTCTTCCTATTATTTTATTTTGTCCCTCCATTCTAAGCAGGCCAGGAATAATCTGAGTACTACTTATCTTCCAAGATCAGCTTTCCTCTCTAGGAAGTTTCTTCTTTCCTCATCTCATTCTCTGATCTTTTCCAACACTAGTAAATGTGCCATTCACAGGGCATGAAGTGTGGAGAGCCCCATGTGACATTCGGCTTTCCATGGATACACACCCATGGAAATACATTAATTTGGGAAATCATGTACATACACTTTATCTCTTGAACACTGCTAAAAACTCCCAAAGACCAGAGACAGAGCTTATACATCCTTCAAGTTCTATGTTTGGGTACATAGCCTAGACAAACAGATAGCTTTGTTGTGGATCCACTAATCATTCCCCATATGCTCACAGGTATTAGAATAGGTACTATGGGATAAGATGCTTGAACAGGTAATCAAGGAAGCTGGGGTTAACCACAAGCATACTGAGGATAAATGAAGAGAATTTCAGGGAAGGGTTCTGGAGAGTCTAATACTACATATTAATGACCGCTATGAAAATTGTCCATCTCTTATAGACTGAGGCTTTAGAAATGTTAATTAACTTGTTCCAGTTGCCCAACTAAAAAATTGCCGAGCCAAGGTTTGAACTCAGGTCTTTTGAAACCACCTCTGCTTTTCATACTTATTGTACTTAACTCTTAAAGGATTGTGGAACTAACAACCATTCCTAAACTCACTGACGGGTAGTAAGTTGAACTTTTCCAGAGCTCTGTTTTCTATTATTAACGGCACTTTCCACAGAATATATTTGAGTCAAGTCCCCATTTTCTTTAGTCACTGGTTTTATCAATGTGCAAAATCATTTAAAATTAATTAAATTGATTCTTATCTGCAAACTGGTTCTGGATAATGCTTTTGTAGTTGCCAAAGGAGCTCTCCCAAAGGCACGTTAATGATATATTAGTTTTCCACTGTCTTTTTTTTTTTCGGTCTCATATTTTAGGCCTTCTGTTCCTCAGAACAATAAGTGTGGCTATTATTATTATTACATAGAAGGTGGGAAAATGTTCCATCCTCCCAGAGAGATGGAATCCCTATTAAGCTATGGTAACAATGGTCCAGGCTTTGCCCATTGTCTGAGAGCTTCTCTCACACAATGACGGGACCTTGTTCTTGGATGTGCTGAAGTCATCGTCAGACATTGTGGCTATTGAGACACTGTCTTCCATGTTGGCTGATGGGAGCCTGGATTATTGCAATTATGTTAAATGAAAAGGAAATGACAAATCACGAAAAGCCCATGAACATAATTTTATTTTATTTTGTTCCAAGGAGCCTTCGTATCATTATGCGAAATAATGAACCCTATTGTATGCCCTAGCTTAAAACCTTTCTTTGTTGTAAACATCCTCAGGGGCATTACAGAGCTGTTTTGGTGTTCCTGGTTCATGTGTCACCTTGTTTAATGTTTCATCTGTAAAATGACACTGGGGCCTTTATGATGTGGAGGTAAAAAAATATGATGAATGGAGAATTAAAGCACAGTGACTTAAGGACTTTCCTATTTATAGTCAAAACACTAGCAAGCCTCAACTTTCAAAGCATTCATTTGAGGTGTTCTGGAAGCAAAAACAATGCAGCAGAGTGCAGCTGGAGATCTGCTATATTAGCACGGAGAAGTCATACTTTGCTGACATTACCCAGCAAAGGAGTGGAGAAAGAAAGAGAACTTGGGCTGCCTGGCTAGTTAACAGTTACTTTTTAATCATCGAGGAGTTAAGCTCATTAAATGAGGGATCTGTAGACTCCAACTCCAATGAACTTCCTCATTCTACTAAATCACTGTTGGACTTTCTTGAACCCAACAGCGAAGTGGGCTTTTGCAGACAAAAGCAGAGGTGGCTTGAGGAACTCCCGCCTGAATTCAGAGAGAAGCCCTTCCAGAAGGGTCAGGAGCTGAGCCTAGGCACAGGCAGGCAGCTTCAGCCTCACTGTCAACACTTCAATTCAGACTAGTTGGCTGTTAGCTTGGAATGATTCCCTGACTTTTTGTTGGTTTGGCCATGGGGCTGGTGTTCAGAATCATCTGGGTGTTGGGAGATAAGGTATTATTAATTCTGATTCTTCTGTCAACAGTCTGTAAGACTTCCCCAATCTATCCCCTATTGGACTAGGAAATCTCCAAGGCCTCTTCTGTCACTAAAATGTGATATTTTGACAAGACTCTATTTTGTAACAGTGAGAACTGATCTTCAACATTTTATAACATCTCTTTATTGGTGAACATCATTAAGTTTCCCATCTGGAACATAAAAAATGTCAGAGGAAATTCATAAGCTCCTACTCTTCAGTTCTCTCTCCCTCTCTTCTTAGCTCCCTTTCCTCTTCCTTATTTTCTTTGTTTTACAAATATTCTAGTTTTGACATATCTTTTGTTAGCTAATGTGAACTATAAAATGTAACGTTCTCAAATCTTTATTTTTGTTTCTCCTCACTCACTCTTTCTGCTTCACAGAGCACTTGGAACCAACTGTAAAGGGAGATCCTGTAACAGCTTTCCATCAAATTTGAAACTTATCTGCATTTGTTCCATCGTTCCCATTGCATTCCTGTTACAATAGAAGTGTTCCTTCTAATTCTTGAGATCAATACCTCTTCCACTGTTCTGTAGCCCAGACCCTGACATTTTGGGAAAAATCTACCCTTAGATTGTCTCCTATATATTCAGCCTTTCCTTCTTTAGTTGAACGTTTCAATGTTTCAACATGTCCATGCTGTTCCCATCTTAACACAAAACAATAGTCCTTAAAACAACCTTTCCCCTGAGTCCACTTTGCCAGCCTGTGAGCCCACAAATCTCTCTCTTCTCATTCACAGACACTAAAGAATTATCTACACTCATTGCTCCCATTTTATTATTCAAACTCATCCTGCATGCCATGCCAATCGGCCTTCCACTCCCACCATTAACTCGAGCCTTCCTTTGCTAAGTGACCACGGACATCCCTACTCTTTGGACGATAGTTGCCATTGGGAAGTTACTTTCACTAAATCCACATACTGACTTGGATTTGTATGTACCAATTTCTGCCTTACTTTCGATTATAATGAAAGAGGTGGTCTTGATTCTATTTAAGACCTCCTCACTCGCTCTTTCTCTCGGCGGCAGCAGCGGCGGCCTGTGTAGCAATGGCCAAGATAAAGGCTCGAGACCTTCGCGGGGAGGAGCTGCTGGGACAGCTGGACGACCTGGAGGTGGAGCTGTCCCAGCTGCGCATCGCCAAGGTGACGGCGGCGCGGCCTCCAAGCTCGCTAAGAGCAGAGTCGCCCGCAAACCTATTGCTGGTGTTCTCACAGTTATTAACCAGACTCAGAAAGAAATGTGATATTTAAAAAAAAAAAAAAAAGAAATGTGATATTTTGACAAGACTCTATTTTGTAACAGCGAGAACTGATCTTCAACATTTTATAACATCTCTTTATTGGTGAACTCAGAAAGAAAACCTCAGGAACCTCTACAAGGGCAAGAAGTACAAGCCCCTGGACCTGCGGCCGAAGAAGACACGCGCCATGCACCGCCGGCTCAGCATGCACGAAGAGAACCTGAAGACCAAGAGCCGCAGCAGAAGGACGCGGTCAAGGCCCGAGTGGCGCGCTGTCAATAAAGCACTGCCGGCTTGAAAAAAAAAAAAAAAAAGACCTCCTCGCTCAAGCCCTGGGTTCCATCACCTCCCTGAATACATAACTCTTGGAATTATCTCCTCTTCACTGGATCATGTCCATTTGCAGACCTTCATGCATTGAAAGTGAACCCTCTTAAGCCTGAAAAACAGCAAAACTACTCAAAAGAGTTCTCTCTACTCGCTCTTTCCATTTTCTTTCCTACTAGTTTACTCTCAGTTCTCTTCATTCATGCTTTTATTCCTACCATGTCATTAAAATTGTACTGTTCAAGGTCATGCATGACCTGCATCTCGCCAAAGCTGAAGCCAAGTGTGAATGCTACACTGGTCTCCTCTTCCTCTAACCTAGCAGCAGCTCAGTGAACTGAATACTTCCTCTGTCTCCAGGCTTCTGTGATGACATATTTTCCTCTTTTGTCCTTACATCACTGGCCTTCCTTTCTTGTCCTTTACTACTACCTCTTTATCTGACTCTTTCTGCATTCATTCTACTCTCATCCAGTCTCAGGAATATAAGCAATATCAGTAAGATAAAAACAGTCAAGTTTATATGCACAGATGTGAGCTACAAGTCATACTCAGCCACACATTTGACTCAGGTGTTTAATAAGACGACTTAATAAGCATAAAACGTTTTTCTTGATCCACTCTCTCCCTCTTCTTCTGGTTATCCTCTGTCTTCATCAAAACAAATGTTCCCACCATCTACTCAGTTGCTTCGCCCTTATTCTAGGAGCCATTCTTGATTCTTCTTTTTCCTCTTTTCCCATTGTATTACTTTGTGTTCTCTTGTTTATAGAAGAATACCTGAAATTGAGAAAATTATAAAGAAAAGGAATTTATTTCTACATTTACGGGGGCTAAAAAGTCCAATGTTGAGGAGTTGTATTTGGTGAGAGCCTTATTGCTAGTAGGGGCTCTACTGAATACTGCGACAGTGCAGGGTATCACATGGTGAGGGGCTGAGCATGCTAGCTCAAGTCTCTCTTCTTTTTTTTATAAAGCCACCAGTTCTACTGTCATGATAACCCATTAATACATTAACCATGAGTAAATAAATGTATTCATCAGAGCCCTCACAATCCAGTCACTTCTTAAAGACCCTGCCTCTAAATACTGCCAGCTTGAGGATTGTTTCAATATGAGTTTTGGAGGGACCTTCAAATCATAGGACCTAGGTTTAATCTATTAGTACTTAATTAGATATGTATTTCAAATTTGATAATTTCTTACCATTTCCATTGTTACGGCTTCTTTCCAAAGGCACCAAAGTCCCCAACTAGACTACTGTATGAGCATCCCGATGTTTCTGCTTCTGCTCTTCCCCATATTATATATTCTTCATATGCCATCTGGTGATCTTTTTAAGTATATTTTTTCATATCATTTTTCTGCTTAAAATATTACAAAAGTTTCACTTTGCAGTGTAAATAAAAAATTCCTTAGTTTTTCCTCTCATAGCTTATTTACATTTTATTCATGGGAACAGGTGATCTTTGTCTGCCCTTGGGTGCAAACTCCACAAATCCCATGGTTTTCCCCTGACTTACAGTAGAAGTCACTGCAGTCTCTGTCAGTCTTCATTCAGACATTGGATTGCCCAGGCCTATGCAATCATGAAAATTTAACATGACTTGATGTTCACTCTTCTCCCTTCTCCTATCTAGGACGTGCTTCAAGTCTGCAACCTGCATCCAGGAAGTGGCACTTGGTTCTTCTCAGTTTCTCTAGTTCATGCTTCCCTTCTCTCCAACCTGCTATCTTAGGCAGCTTCTGACCCTTCTTCAGGGCATTATTATGGAGGGAGGAGTGGTAAGGCAAAAGAAAAGCCTCTGAGATTATGGGTTTAAAGATGTTTCTGTATCACAAGATAAAGATCTTATAGGAAATTGTCATGGATTGTTTGGAGGCTCCTTTACTGAGCACCCCTTTCCAGGTGATTCTTTGTCTTAGCAGGTGCATCTCTCTTCCAGGAGGGCATGGGTACCTTCCTCTGCCTTCAGGAATGTCAACATCCCCTCTAGCTTCTGGCTGCTGGACCCTCTTCACCCCTCTAGTAACCTTGTTGGGTAGAACCCAAGATGGCTCCAGTCAACTCTTTTTGTCCCATGTGGCCCACAATTGGTCCATGAGAAACATTTATGTCCTCTAGGAAGGAAAGAAGGTTGTCCACAGCACAACTATGCTCTGCTGGAACCAATGTCCAGTCAAGACAAGACTGACTGTTTTGTATTCTTAATACATCCCAAATCCACTTACTTCTCTTCTCACCAGCCAGGCATGACAATCTCCTGCGTACCTCTGTAAACAAAGTGTTCTTAGCAGTCACCTCACAGCTACTCTTACCTGCCTCCTCAATTCATTTTCCTTTCTGCAGTCAGAGTTCTAGGAGGTGTCAGAGAAAGTAAGGTTGGCAGGTTGGGGTGCTAGGCTGAGTGAATAGAGACCTAAACATGCTGTGTGGGTGGTGGGTACCATGGAGAAATTTGCTGCAGGCCCCTTCCTCCCAGAGCAGTCAAATACCTTTTCTCTCTTCCTGAGTGCTTGTTTGGCAAAGGGGTTTTAATTAGTACAAAGAGCCAGCAGGAATTCCTTACCCTCAGGCAGTGGTTCTCTTCCAGAATGATGAAAGAGCCAGCATGTGTTCCCAGAAAATGCTAGACCTATGAAGGAACTGCCGAGTGTTAGGACTGAAAGGCACCTACTAGTTTACCTAATCCAAGCAAAAGAAAAACGGATCACATCGGTCTTGTTTGCATGAAAACAATAGAACTTTTTAAAATGTATTTTTTAATTAAGGTTTCTTAGTTGGCCCAGCTTAGGCAGTGGTACATGTGTTCTTGTTTTGCAGATGCTACTTGTGAGACACATTGCAGAGCAGCAGAGCTCTCATTGAGGTATGCATCAGAATCATGTGTAGAATTTGTTAAAATTATTCCTGAGTCTACCACTAGAAACTCTGCTTTGGAGAATCCAGAGTGGGTTAAGGAATCTGCAGTTTCTTCTGTTTTTAGACAAATTATTATGACTATTTTTAACTGTGGTAAAATACATATAACATAAAGTTTACTTCGTTAAGCATTCAATTCAGTGGCACCCTGCATTGTTGTGTCCCCCTCACCACTACCCAGCTCTAGAATCTTTCCATGCTATATAACTGCTTCTCTGTACCATTAGACACCAATCCCCATTCCCCTCCTTGACTAGCCTCTGACAACCACCATTCTATTTTCTACTTCTACAAATATGACAACTCTAGGTACCTAATACAAGTGAAGTCACACAGTATTTGTCCTTTTGTGTCCTTATTCACTGTCCTCAAGATTCATCCATGTTGTAGCATATGCCAGAATTTGCTTATTTTAAAATGCTGAATAATATCCCATTATATGATCATACATCATTTTGTTTATCCATTCATCCATCAGTGGACATCTGGGTTGGTCCTAGCTTTTGGCTACTTTGAATAATGCTGCTATGAACATGGAGGTATAAATGTCTCTTTGAGACCTGCTTCCACTTCTTTTTGGAATCTGCATTTTTCGTAAGCATCCCACGTGACTCTGGTGCAGGTGGTCATCAGCCTACACTTACAGAATATGGGTGTGTTGAGAAGCAAAATGTGGATGCAAATTCTGACCTCTTGATCTACCACTACGTGTACCCAGGCAGTGAACGAAGAACTAGGGCATTTAATGTCACTTCTCAAAATGAAAATGCCAGAACCCAAATAGTAATCGGGTTAAGCTTTCAAAGTTAATATTTGTCCAAGAGTTGTGAAAATTATAGTACTTACAGAATCAATGTTGTCTTCCCAACCAGACAACAACAAAGATGTTATTTTCCAACCAAAGATGCTCTGAGCCTGCGCCAGACAGAGTTAGGTATTTTCCCATATATTCTCTCATTTGTCTTCACAACAGCCCTGTAGGGAAAGCATTTATTATTAATTCTCCCATTTTCCAGTGTGGAAATTGAAACTTGAAGGAAGTATATGATTTGTATAATGTCATACAACTGGCCTTGATGAGACTCCTGATTCAGTGCATTCTCCACTGTATCAGAACATAAACCGAACTGGAAACAATGCACCTTTGAACCTTACTGCTCAGGAATTTGTAGCTGGAGGAACTACATGGACTTGATATTTGGTGGGAGCTCCTGCTAATGAAGGCAGGGGCAGCACTGGGCAAACCTGCTGGAGGCAGAGCTGAGGACTGCTGGGATGGCTACATGCACAGGCAGGAAGATGATGAGGCTGCCTGCAGTAGGAGCAGACACGCAGTGACTGGATCTTATCCAAGGGAGAGGAAGTGAAGGCTTCCTGGGTGAGCAGGAGCCCCCTGACCTGGCTACTGATTGGCTTGGCTGATGTAGCTGCGTAGAGGGGCTGGAACATGGATGCCAGCTGTATCACTGCATTTGTCCCTATTCTGTCCTGTTCTCCAGCCTCTCACTTTCTTGACATCTGTCCTTCCTTTATATAGAGGATGGAGGATGCTCTGCTTACTGGATGTGGTCTAGAGAGGCCCTATTCTTGGCCTCAGTTTCAGACTGAGGGCAACCACAGAGCAGCAGACTAAACTGGATCCTCCAGCTTCAACGATAACATCCCCTCTGCCCCAGCCAATGCCTCCTTTGACCTAGGATGCCATACCATGAAGATCTCCAACCTCTCCTGGGGTGTGAAAAGATTTAGAAAGTGAACAGCATCCATGGGCTGAACATTTCAGGAGGGTCTTGGCTACTGTCCCCTACACCTAAGCTACACTGGTTATTTGACACACAAGGAGGAGCCGCACTGTCTCAGCAGGAAACCTCTCTTCCTCCTCCCCACAGACCTCGTGACTGGGACGAGACAGGGCAGCTTCTAGATAGAAGGACCCTGGTGTGGAAATGTTTCCACCTGTCCAACAGTACTTCCCATCAACCTGGGTGCTTCCCAAGGATGACAGATTTAGGAAAGGCATCTCTTCTTATCAGTCATCTCAGGACAGTGTGCAAGGAAATTAGCTTATATTTTTGGAAATTAAATTATATTTTTAAAAACCCAAGAATTGAAATTTGTACACCTACTAGGATTTGTCCTACACATCAGATTTAGAGGTTTCACTATTATAAGGAGCCCGCTTTCCTAAAGAAAATTCCACTCAGAGCTTCAAAGCTAAGGCCCATTCTTCCTGAGGTTCCTCTCTCCTAAGGGCTGCTCTGATACCTGTGGCCCCTCTAGGTGCCCTCCAAGATACCAAGCAACCACTGTAGACACCAGGTGCTCCTCTTGGTTCTCTCCAGCCCATTGGGGTGGGCTCGGACTCTCAAACCACCACACTGCACCAAATAGTCCCCAAACAGACATGAATGACAAGATGCATAAAGTGGAATAAATCACATGATACAGGGCCCGAGACCTGCCTGAAGCTGGCTGGCAGATGCAGTTCCTGAACCTGCACATTCTATCTTGTCCCACCAGCACTCTGGGATAGTTTCAGGTTCCTGCGCAGAATAACATTGCTTTCAGCCCAGAAGGCCACCAGACACAACCTTCTCAAATGCCTTGGTGAGCTTGTAGGCAAGGCTACAAGAGGTTCCATCCTCTTTGGCCTGTCCCCTACTCCTGTCCTCACAGGCCTTTCTCTCAGCTCCTGTCAGACGTGGTCACTGTCGCGGTGGCTAATTTCACCTTTCACGTGAGACCCCACCTCCTATATCTAGAGTGTTGTCTGGTCCCTGATGTGGTATAAAAATATCAACTTGACAATAACCCTAAGATTCACTGTTGTACATGTACTGTGACCAGAGGGTCTTCCTGACACAGGGACATTTTGTCAGTTCAGACTAACCACAAACCAGATTGTTGAATTTACCTGAAAGTATTTCCTGTCACCTTTGAAACACTAGGTGGCTAATACAGTAAACACATTACAGTGAGTGACCTATTTATATCTGTTTAAATCCTCCTTTGTGTGAGTTTTGGTTACAATGCTTCTTTTATTTTTAGCAGGAATGAGAGATGAATGCCTTCTTGCAGTTCAGGGTCACATTTTCTTGCCTTCATCAAGTAGGACAGAACAATTAGTCCAATTCCCCAAGTAAGAGACTCTGGGCTTCTGATATTGATTCTCAGCACAGAGACAGCCTTGGTCCCTGTGGACAGCCTGAGCCCCTGTGAGGGCCTTGAGAAGCTCTTGATTAAGTCTGCTCCCATTAGATGTTGGCATCTAATGCTAAACAGGGGTGTGGGGGCTGGAATATGAAGCAAGTGCAGAGTCAGTAGTCTGGATTCTATTTCTGTCTTTCTCTCCAGATAACCTTGGGGAAAATGTTCACCTCTTTGAGCCCCAATTCTGCCATCTGTGTTTTGTAAAAAAAAAAAAAAAAAAAAAAAGGAGGGAAAAAATTCTACTAAATCGCACTACTTTGTAGGTGCAACCATTTCCTAGGAAAGACTTTAAACTAGTTCATAAATTCACTGTCCTTTTGTTTTTCAAGGAATCAGAACTATCCTCATCTCTCAGTGTTTCTGGGTTGGGGTTCCAGGCTTAGCATTTTATTGACATAACCTCATTTAATGCTCAAAATAGCCCTATAAGACAATGGTTCTCATCCTTTAGTATGCATGAGAGTCAGCCGGAGTGCTTGTGAATGCAGGTTGCTTGGACCCATCCTCTGAGTTTCTGATTCGGTAGGTTTTGGGGCGAGCTTGAGAATTTGCATTTCTAACAGGGTCCCAAGTGCTACTGATGCTCCTGCTTGAAGACCACGCTTTGAGCACTGCTGCTATGACGTATGTGTACATTTATCTCAGTCTTACAGAAGAAGACTCTGGAACATGGAGAAATGAAACTTGATGGAAACCACTAAGTGGCAGAACAGGGATTTGCAGCCAGGTTTAGTTGGACCCCAGAGACCTGCTATTGACCAGTGAGCTACATAGCTTCTAAAGAGGAGGCTGAAGAGAAAGAGAAGCGTCAAGAGATGAAACAGATCTTGCCCATTCATAATTCTGCTGGATTCTATAAAATCTATAACCTTCCAGGGATCACTCCCCCATGTCCAACTTGCACTAAGGAATCCTTGTCTTCATTTGAGTCTTTCTAACAATCGAAGTTTGCAGGATAAACGTTAATTTTAAAAGCAAAATTGCCAGAGGTCTGAGCTGAGGACTCCTGACCTTGGAAAATGGCTTAAATTCTGACTCAGCAATTTATTAACTGTGTGACCTGGGACAAGTTATTTACTTTTATTGTTCCTCAATACTTATCTGTATAATGGGTATATAGCATCTATGCCATAGAGTTATGAGGTTTAAATTACACTAAAGACAAAAATGTACACAATAAGCACATAATAAATGTTGGTGGGCGTAGCAGTGATAATTGTAGTAGTCGGTATCATTGTAAACTGACATAAGAAAGAGTTTGCAGGATTGAGTGGGAGAGCTGGCTGAGCCAAGGCTGGTGAGGAAGGAGTGTTAAGGGGAGACAAGTGGTCCGAGTGGGTGGAGATGAGATAGAGAAGGTAGGGCCAGAAAAATCTAAATAAAATTTAGTAGCAGAGAGAAGCTCGATGTTGAAGAGCCAGGCATTCTGACACTGATTGTGACCTGAGTTGAGAACATTTGCTGAACTGTCTCGTTTGTCCGTGGTAGCTGTAATGACCAAGGGGGTTGAAATGCTACTACACTGGCTTCATGGAACCTGGTTCTAAGATACTTGGGAAGGAGACAGAGGTTGGGGCAAAGACAGCAATTCTGGCGCCACTTTGTGTGAGGCAGGGTGACTCTATGTTTTTCATCGTCGCAATCTTGTGCATGTGTGATGCATTCCAGAGAAATGACAGAAAGGGGTCCCACTTTGAGTCAAATGAGAGATGGAATCCCTGCTCTGCCATTTACTAGCTGTGTTCCTTTCAATTAGTGCCTTAACTTCTTTGAGCTATAGCTTCTTCTTTTGTGAAATAGGCACAGGAGTACCCATGCTACAAGGCTGGTGTTAGAATTCAAGTCAATGAATGTCAGGAATCTGCTACAATGCCTGACATGCAGGAGGCCTCCATAGTCTTTTCAGTAACCCTGTCTCACAGTCTCACAGAGCCCTATGAAGAAGGTTAAGGCACATAACATTACCTCCATTGTTCAGAGGAAAACCGAGGCTAAAATCTGTTAAGTGATTTGCATAAGGTCACATAGCTGAAAGTTGATATTTCTCAAGTTCTGGCTCTGTGGCTTTCTACGATCCTGTGGTGTGCCCTAAGGAGGAATAATAAAATTTGTTTCACTTAATTGGTACTTATTACTGGGAGTGAAGCTTCCAGGCTGTGTGAGATTAAGGAAGAAGGAACCAGAAGGAATCAGCCATGTCTGCATGGCTAGGGGCCTGCAACAGGGAAGCAGTGGCTCCTATGCAATGTACCTGTCATGCTGGTCCTAGGTGAGTACTTTCTCAGTAAGCTTCTAGGGTAGTCAGGATGACCTTCCAAAGATTTATGTTCAAATCCCAGGAACGAATGAATATGTTCCTTTACAAAGTAAAAGGGATGTTGCAGATATAATTAAGGTTACAGGCTTTAAGATAGGGAGACTATTCTGGATTATCCATATGGGCCCTGTGTAATCACATGAGTCTTTAAAAGCACGTTTTCTCATGCCAGAGTCAGATAAATGTGGCATAAGGAAAAGTTGGAGAAATTGGAAGCATGTCCTTGATGGCTTTGAAGATGAATCCTGACATTTTTCCATGTCTTTCGTTCTTTTCTTTAATGGTTTTAAAATCTTTGTCTAATTAATCTGTGGAGTTATTTATACAGCCTGGATATTAACATTTGCCAGTTACATCTTGTAGTTTGAGGCTTGTGTTATTGATCCTTTTATAGTGTCCTTTGATGAATAGAAGTTTGTTTTTCACCTTAAATTTAGTCAATATTTCCTTTATGTTTTGTACAATTTTGTTTAAAAATATTATTTTCTCTTACAAGATTATAATGGAATTCTCTGACATCATCTTCTAAACCTTTTACGATTAAGGAATTAGTTATCTTGGATCAGATTCTGGGTTTAGTGTGAGGTAGGAATCAAATTTCAATTGCTTTTCCATATCAATAACCAAATACTTTAACATCTGTTTTTGAACTATCTCTCATGTGTTCACTGATCTGCAACTTTGTCATGAAATAGCAATGACTTTATATTCAATCCCAAACCACTATTAATTTTTCTTAATTCCTGCAGCTTATTTCTTTCTTGTTGGTTTTTTTTTTTTTTTTTTTTTTTAAACAAGTCTTGTAGGGCAAGTCATTTACTTTATTCTTCAGGAGTATCTTAGACAATGCCCTTTTTTTCTTTCTTATTTTTATTACAGTCAGTTTTTCAAATTCCATACAAAATCCTGCATGGATTTTCATTGCAATTGTATTGAATCTTTGCATGTATTTGGGAAGAATCGGCAAGTTTTTAAAATATTGGATCTCCTTTTCCAAGAACATTGTGTTCCTCTTTTAACTGTCTTTCTTTTCAACAGTCTTTCAATAAAATTTTATAATATTCTCCATAAAGATCTTGCGTATCTTTTTAAAAAAGATTTACTTCTAGATATTCAAAGGATTTCCTTTGTTCTTCCTAGTATAAAAGTATGCATTTCTAGAAATTAAAATTTCTAGATATTGTTGGCATGTAGCAATATAGTGAATTCTTATACTAATTTTGTATCTAGAAAATTTGCTAAAGTCTCTAAATAATTCAAATAATGAATAGGTAGATTGTCCTGCATTTTTAATGTAGAATATCCTATCACCTGCACATAATATGCTTTATTTCTTTACACTCCAGTTTTTATACTCTGATTTCTTTTTGATTAATTCAGGCACTGACCAAGACCTCTATTACAGTATTGAGTAGAAGAGTTCAGAGTTTACTCCTTGATTTACTCCTTTGACCTCCGTCAGAGTTCTGAAAGGGAAAGAGTTCTTTCCCTTGAAACCTCTGCTAATGAAATTTCTCCCTCTTATGGCCTTAGGAAATGTGAAAGGGTGGGTGTATAAAGAAAATTGGCAGACCAGACCAGCCTGTGTATGCTTCTAAAGTCATGGCAGGTGTATTTCATTGAACTTAAATGTAGGCTTACATTTGAATAATTGAAAAAGATAATAATGCTGAAAATAGTAATCTATTGAATAGAAGAATACCACCTGATGTGAGTAAAACCCTTTCTCTGGAGTTATACCCCTTCTGTGAGATCCTCACATTTCCTACGCAGAAACATTGCATATTCCTCCATCACAGGACTCCTGGCAATATCTACTCTACAACTTACGCACAGATACAAAGCTCAACACTTCTGCTACTTTCTTAAAACAAATTGTTGGGAGAGGACTGAATTAACAGAATGTCAGTGTTAAAGGTCTCAGATAATTCCTATTTCTATGGTAGCCCAACTTCAATGGTAGCAGAGGTTTATAGTTACTAGACGTTAAAAACTACAGGACTAAGGGTTACAGCTTGGTACCTGGGGCTATTTGTCACTGAGCCTGGTCCATCCTTGATCTTGCTGCTGAAATATGACAAATATTTACTTGCTTCCAGATCACACAGGAGCACTGCCCAACTTTTGCTTGGATACTGTCAACTTGCTCCAAGATTCGTACCTCTCAAATTTATGATTGGTTTACAATGAGGTAAGTACAGAAAGTGACAGCAAGTATTCAGACCCTTTGATAACAAACAGGCTGACATTGTCTTGACATTTTGACTACATTTATTAAAAGTATTAGATTGCAATGGATTAAATTAAAAGATACTCCTGTATTATAGAGAGTCCTTGACATTCAGCCTGATGTTTTGGAGGAAGGCACAGGGAAGGATCATCCCAGTTCATTTTACTATTCCTTCTGCCTTCCTTGTCCTTGAAATGTTAGCTTCAACTGCACCTTCACGGACACCGTCTCTGTCCACCTCTTCCAAATAAGACTTAATCGTTCCTTCCTTTATGTGCCTACATTTCTTGTAACTTTATTTGCTATTATTGAATTCTGCTTTGTTTTATGGATAGTTATCTGCATGTCTGTCTTCACTCCACATTTAATTTAGAGCCCCCAAGGATAAGGTTCAGGTTTTGTTTCTACCCATTAGGGAGCCTGTGTTATTGGCCTCTCCCACTTGAACACTGGAGTGTATCTTTTTCATATTTGCCTGTGCATGATACATTGTCCCTAATAAGCAAATATTTGCAGATTAAGTGTATAGGTTCTATACATACATTGATTCATTCAGCAATTGGTTTTGAGCTCTGACTCTGTGCCAGGCACTGTTATAAAAGCTTGTGAGCAAGCGGTGGCCAAGACACATTAAGTTTCTGTTTTCATGCAGCTTACATTATATAGTAGGTAGAAATGAATGCATGATAAAGTCAGTGCTCAAGGTGTATTTGGAGAAATAAAACAAGGCCCCACAAGTAGCTCATGTATCTCTCTGGCTTTATCATTTCAAAACAGCTTTCCCCTGGTTTTGTCAGGATGAATCAACAAGGGACAGTCAGTCTGGCTTCAAAATAATCAGACAGAGACTATTCTGAAAGTGCTCCATGATAGGCTCCATCCCCAGGATCATTCATTTTAGGGACTCATTTTGTGCATCCAGTCATGATGTAAGAAATACCACCCTGTAATCTTGTCACGTTGACAGTGCTGCTTGGGGATGCCCTTATCATTGTGTCTCAGCCGTACCGTGGGAACTTACAGATTGTGCTTCAGAAAAGAATAATTTAAAAACCAAAATGGTGAAGGGAGAGAAAAAATTGCTTACTTCTGAAAATCAGGGCCTCTATTTGGAATGTGATCCTGTCACTGCCAACTTTAGCGTCCAAGATGCTTAAAATAGAGCTATTATTTCAAAATGTTTCAAAGTGATAGACTAAATTTGTCTAAGCAATAGCTTCTATAAACTAAATCAATGGTTTCTAGACTTTAATTTTGCTAAAGAAGCAGTACCCTTAATTAGAAAAAGATCTTATGGAAAAGCTAGAGTTATAAACCGGATTAATTATTAGTTCAACAGATAGTACTTGAGTAGCAAATGCCAGACACAATACTAGGCACTTTGTCAAGAGCAGTCAACAAATAAAAAACTGGTTTTCAAAGTGTTTACGCCTACCTGTGAGGTCATAACAACAACAGCAGCAACAATGACAAACCACGTGCCACGGAGAAGGTAAAGGTAGGAGGTCGGGTTAGAAATTGCCAAGCTTGATGTGGTGCCAAATGCAGGGTTAGGAAAGCCCTCTTCAGTAAGTTAACATTGGAACAGAGAGCTGGAGTAAGTGAAAGAGGAAGACTTTAGGATATCAGGAGGATGAATATTTTAAGCAAAGAAGCAAGTGGAAATATCCTAAGATAGGTGTATGTGTGCAGAGTTCCAGGAATAGTGAGAGGCCAGTGGGGCCTGCAGATGAAGAGAATAAAGAGCAGTTGAGACTGCAGAGGTAGGGAGGAGGATGAAGGATGGGGACATCATGATTAAGGTTTTGGCTTTTTTAAAGAATCCTGAGTGAGATGATGTGAAGCTATTGAAGAATTTTGAGCAGAGAAATCACAGGATTTGGCTTAAATTTTACATCGTGCCTCAGGAAGTGCATGAAGTATGTATCTGTAGTAACTAGAAGGAAGGCAGGGTATATAGGTACAAATGCAGGTAGTTTGGGAGATGTGATGATAGGAGCTTGTGAACTATTTTTTCTGATTGCTTCTTTTTCTTCAGAGAACTAAGAAGCAGAGTAATCAGCCATGAGTATGTCAGAGGAGTTGCTGTTCAAAGAGAGAGAAGCACAAAATAGCTTTGCAGCAGTGTGGGGATATCAGGTGGACTTGGAAAATAGAAGGGCTTCCAGGCAGCACAAAGTGTTGGTCATGAATTAGTTATTCATAAATCCTAAATTTTAAGGGAGAGCACAGTCCAGGTTTGGTTGATACCTCCTTCACATAGCATGGGATCAGGAGAAAGGAAGGTGGAGGCCTAGGCTCCCTGCAGTGCCAGCAGCAAAGTTAGACTTAACAAAATAGAGGGGGGCAAGGGAGAGATTATAACAATGATGAACCATAGTACCCAAGCTGAGTGCTGGGTGTAGGAGAACCAAACAAAGGGAAAGACCAGGAGACTTCAGGTCTTCTGAAGATAATAACAGATAAATAACAGATGAGCATTAGAGGAAGTGAGGCACAAAGACATGCAAATGGGCCAGGGAGAAAATGCCCAAAATTAAGATTGGGGAAGGGTCAGTTCCTGTCAGTGTTAACGAGGACTAATGTATGGCCATGGGAGAGAGTTACGGGAACTGGGGATTAGATCACTGGAGAACATAATGTCAAGTAACTGAAAGGCCTAAGTACAGGAAGGATCATCTGTATAGCTATTTAAATCATCAATAATCGGAACAGAAGTAGTGTTGGAGAGAATGGCAGGAAACCAGGAACTACCTTTTCCTAAAACTGCGAGGAAGAACTGTACGGGAGTCTATGGAAGGTTGAGGAAGGGTGGTTGGTGGAATAGTCTTGCTGCAAGACCTAAGCCAGGTGGGGATGATTTAGGGAGGAAACAAGGGCAATGGCCAGTGTAGGAAACCAAAACAATTCTCATGGAACATCCAGAGTTTCAACAAAGGCCTGGAATATTTCAGACTGAAGGAGAAGGAACATTTTGAAGCAAAGGCTTTGAAAAAGTGTTTTGGACAAATGCATGCCCAACAAATTCCTTGTGCTCATTGGTTTGTGTTTATTACTCATCTAGAATATACAGTCTATACTTTCCGTGGCTGTATATGTGTACTTAGTACTCCAAGAGTCAAACCGCTGTAGGCAGTGATGTGCATCTTTAAGTAATAACACCTGTTTACTCCTAAGAAGTCACTCAGACAACTTCCTGTCTGCTCTCCACCAGCTGATATTCATCTTCTGATAGGAGCTCCCAACTGGTTCTCTGTCCTAGCCTTTATTACAAATCTTTGGACCCTTTGTTCTTGGACATGTTTATGTCCCTTCGCTGGCTTACTGGACCCAGCTTCTTGCTCCATTCTCAACTCTGAATGCTCACTTGCTTTTATGACTCAGTTTTGGCTTCATCTGTCAGCCATAAGCATGTTACTTGGGTGAAGGCAGGTGGTGGAGCCTATTGCCCTCCAAAGTAAGATCACAATGTTTCTTATATGGTTTGGCTGTGTCCCCACCCAAATCTCATCTTGCATTGTAGCTTCCATAATTCCCACATGGTGGGGGAGAGACCTGGTGGAAGATAATTTAATCATGGGGGTGGTTTCCCCCATACTATTCTCCTGGTAGTGAATAAGTCTCACAAGATCTGATGGTTTGTTAAGGGGTTTCTTTCTTTACTTGGCTCTCATTTTCTCCCTTGACTGCCTCCACGTAAGGCATGCCTTTTACCTTCGACCATGGTAGTGCAGCCTTTTTCTTTATAAATTATCCAGTATTGGATATGTCTTTATCAGCAGCATGAAAAGTAACTAATACAGTGAAATTGGTATCAGCAATGGGGTGCTGCTGTTAAGATAACCAAAAATATGGAAGTGACTTTGGAACTGGGTAACAGATACAGTTTGGAACAGTTTGGAGGGCTCAGAAGACAGGAATATGTGGGAAAGTTTAGAACTTCCTGCAGACTTGTTGAATGGCTTTGACTAATATGCTGACAGTGATAGGGACAATAAATCCAGGCTGAGGTGGTCTCACATGGAGATGAGGAACTTATTGGGAACTGGAGTAAAGGTCACTCTTGCAAAGCAAAGACACTGGCAGCATTTTGGCTCTGCCCTAGAAATTTGTGGAACTTTGAACCTGAGAGAGATGATTTAGAGTATCTGAGAGAAAAAATTTCTAAGCAGCAAATTGTTCAAGAAGAAGCAGAGCATAAAAGTTTGCAAAATTTGCGGCATGACAATGTGATAGAAAAGAAAAACCCATTTTCTGAGGAGAAATTCAAGCTGGCTACGGAAATTTGCGTAAGTAATAAGGAGCCAAATGTTAATCACCAGGGCAATGGGGAAAATGTCTCCAGGGCTTGTCAGAGACCTTCGCAGCAGCCCCTCCCATTACAGGCCTGGAGGCCTGGGAGCAAACAGTGGTTTCATGGGCCAGGGCCAGGCCTCCCCACCCACACTGTATGTAGCTTAGGGACCTGGTTCCCTGCATCCCAGCCACTCCAGTCATGGCTGAAATGGGTCAAGATACAGCTTGGCTGTTGCTTTAGAGAGTGCCAGCCCCAAATATTGGCAACTTCCACATGGTATTGTGCCTGTTGGTGCACAGAAGTCAAGAATTAAGGTTTGGGAACCTCTGGCCAGATTTCAGAGGATGTATGGAAATACCTGGATGTCCAGGCAGAAGTTTGGTGCAGGGGCAGGGTCCTCATGGAAAACCTCTGCTAGGGCAATGTGGAAGGAAAATGTGGGATTGGAGCCCTACACAGAGTCACTGCTGGGGTACCGCCTAATGAAGCTATGAGAAGAGGGCCACCATTCTGCAGACCCCAGAATGGTGGATCCACTGACAGCCTATGCTGTGCTCCTGGAAAAGCCACAGATACTCAACAGCCATGAAACCAACCGGGAGGGTGCTGCACCCTGCAGAGCCCAAGGCCATGGGAGACCACCTCTTGTATCAGCGTGCCCTGGTTGTGAGACATGGAGTCAAAGGAGATCATTTAAGAACTTTAAGATTTAATGACTTCCCTATTGGATTTCAGACTTGCATGGGGCCTGTGGCTCCTTTGTTTTGGCCATTTTTCCAATTTGGAGTGGGTTTATTTGCCCAGAGCCTACATCCCCATTGTATCTGGATAGTAACTGACTTGCTTTTGATTTTACAGTCTCATTGGAGGAAGGGGCTTGCCTTATCTAAGATGAAACTTTGGATGGTGGACATTTGAGGTAATTCTGAAATGAGTTAAGACTTCAGGGGAGTGTTGGGAAGGCATGACTGGATTTGAAATGTGAGGACATAAATTTGGGAGGGACCAAGGGCAGAATGATGTGGTTTGACTGTGTCCCCACCCAAATCTCATCTTGAATTGTAGCTCCCGTAATTCCCCTGTGTTGTTGGAGGGATCTGGTGGGAGATAATTAAATCATGGGGGCAGTTTTCCCCATACTATCCTCATGGTAATGAGTAAGTCTTGAGATCTCATAGTTTGATAAGGGGTTTCTCCTTTCACTTGGCTCTCATTTTCTCTCTTGCCTGCCACCTGGTAGACATGACTTTCACCTTCTGCCTTGATTGTGAGGCCTCACAAGCCACATGGAACTGTGAGTCTGTTAAACCTCTTTTTCCTTATAAATTAGCCAGTCTTGGTTATGTTTTTATCAGCAATGTGAAATGGACTAATACAATTTCAAAGCAGGGGAAGACTTTATAACTGTTGAAACCTGATATAAATATTATTTAATATGAAAGCTACATAAATATTACATAATATTACCTAAAAGTACATAAAATGAGCTATATATATTATGAAACATCATTCATGATTTTATTTGTTTTGTGATAATCTAAAAACTTCACATCCTTTATCAAGGGAACAATATAAAACAAAGACAAAATGAGAATCAGCTTGTGGTGGGAACTATTGCCACCGTATTCAGATTATTTGTTTTTCCCTTTGACTAATTTCTACAGGAGTATCTCTGGCATAGCCGGTTCAATTCTTTCTCAGTGACTCACCCACACCCTGATCCACACCAGAGAGAGAAGGTTGGAGAGAGCTACCTCCCTCTACCACCTCATTTCAAATTGTTCTCTCCAAAGCCCTAATGAGGCTCCAGACCCTTTAGAAAGCCTTCCAGAAAACACTTTTCTTTTGCTAAAAATCCTTCTGCCATGGTACAGTTTGAACGTACAAAATGCTTGGGGTCAGAGTGCTTTGGATTTCAGATTTTTTTTTTTTCATTTGGGAATGTTTGCATTATACCAGTTCAGCATCCTTAATCTGAAAATCCAAAATCTGAGGTGCTCCAATGAGCATTTTCTTTGAGCACCATGTCTGTGCTCAAAAAGTTTCAGAGTTTGGAGCATTCTGGATTTCAGATTTTTTGATTAGAGATGCTTAACCCCCACCACATGATTGAATGTGCTTTTTTGATTAATTATCTCCTGTTTTGTTTTTGTTTTTGCCTTTGTATTGTCTAGATACTGTGTGAGCTTCTGAAAGGCAGAAGCCTTGTCATGTTGTTTTTACTCTCCTCCTTTGGCCCGTGGAGTTTATGAAGCATCTAGGAAGTGCTCAAGGCACCATTTGTGCTTGATTTGTTGGCCTTGTCTGTTTCCCCCACTGGGTGTCTGATGCTCAGACTTTGCATAGGAAGCCTCATGGTGTAGTAAGGTTTGTCCTCGCTGAGACCAGGGAGGTGGCTGAGATCACAGTCCCTGGAGACAACTGCCTAGGGTCAGCTCTTTGTTCCACTGCTTACAAACAAACCATGGTAGCTGGGTCTAATGCCTAATGTTCTGTGTAGGGTTTTGTCATCTGTAAAATGGATATGATAGACATGATAACAGTATCTACTAATAAGATATGATAACAGTATCCACTAATAGAGTATCACTAATGACAGTATCCACTAATATGATAAGATAGGATAACAATATCCGCTAATAGAGTGGGAGTGATGATTTAATGAGATAATATATGCAACATGCTTGGAAGAATGTCTGGAGGAAAGTAAATACAACATACATCTGCTACTGTTCACATTTGCTCCATTTTTTTCTGAGATCCCTAATCTACTTTTTTCCTCAGGTTAAGTGGCCTGTAAGGTTTTCCACTTGCAGTGGTCAGGTTTTTGTTGCTGTCTAATCTTCAATTCAAGCTGCACATGGCTCAGTCATACCCCTGGCTAAAGGCAGATCACTGTTGAGATTCAGGAATTCCTTTGGACGTAGCTGGCAATAGTTATGATACTTACTACAACTGTTACAGTTTAATAAGTGGCTTCATAGCCTTAATTCCCCTGATCTTTCAGAGCCAGGGCTGCCACATATGGTTGTGTAGGTTGTACACTGCTTAGCTGCAGCAGGCACCGTTTACATTGTAGTCTTTGTGAAAGGTGCCCCCTAGAGCTCTGCAATGCACTGTTTTCCATTGTCATATGGTGGTGAACCCGCTCACAGCTACCTTATGAATTTGTGTTATTATTCTCATTTTAAAAACAAAACATTGCAGCTTAAGAGATTTTAAAAAATTTAAAATGCAAAGAAAAGAGTTTTACCATAAGTTCATGAATGCTTCTTATAGTCTGTGTATTTTGTCAGTTACCAGGAAATTACCCTGGAGAGAAGCAAACAATCAATTTCAAACTGTTTGCCTTTATTGCATCTTCTTCTCCACCCTCGCATTGAGAAATGGAAAATCCAATAACTAATAAAGAGCACTGTAAAGTCCTTTCCCTTGGTCGAAAGGATTTAATCATTGGAGTGAACTCCACAAATATTTGTGCTATAGATGAGGGAGTGAGTCAGCCAATATGGTGCTTCCTTGCTCTAAGTCTCCTTGGAGCTTCCTACAGGGATTTTGGGTAACAGGGGAGCTCTGAACTGGGTAGATTTGTCTGTCGAGAGGAATGCTCTAGAAAGCTGAGGATTCTCCTGGCACAGGGCTCAGCCCACTGTGTTCAGGCCTCTGGGGACTCAGCTGATGCATGACTGTTGAATTTGGAGCCCATCTCTGGTCCCGGGGCTCTATCTGTGTTTGCCAGGATTCACTGGGATGTAGACTGAGGCTCATGAAATCTGACAGCTACCCACTTTCCAAGGAAGACTATCAATGTACATAGATAGAGGCTATTTTCAGAACCCATAGCTTTGATTGTTCCCATTCTTCTATTGCAACTTGCCTTTGAGCGGGGTCTGCCAGGATCTTGGAAATAGATAATCATTTCCCATTTTTCCCTGGCACCTGGCCTGCATCACAGGTCCTTCTCATCCAGCCAGCATACTACCTTTCCTAAAACGCAGCTGGGAGTGTTTGACCTTTGTCAAACACTAATTACTTGCAAGAATAAGTCTCTTAGCAGAGCATAAAAAAAAAAAAATCCTGTCATTCTCAGCAACACGGATGAATCTGGAGGGCATTGTGTTAACTGAAATATGCCAAATACAGAAGAACAAATACTGTGTGATCTCACTTATATGTGGAATTGAAAATAGCCAAGATATTTTTGTACTAGCTTTCATTTCTACATGCAGCTTTTTTTTTTTTTTTTTTGCCAGGGCTCCCCCAGCCTCTTCTGTGCTATCCCTGCAGTCCTTGAGCCAGGTTCTGTGACCTCCATGGATACTACAGTTGGAGGAGCTCACCGGGCAAGCTGCTCCTGGCCCCCCAGCCACTTGCAGGCATGCCTCATATAGCATTGCCTTCTGGCTGCCCTACAGGCCTCTAACTTAGGGCTTCTCTGCTGCACAGAATGCTGCAAGATGCGCTTGGCACCCAAGTGTGAGCAACTTGGAAGCCATGGACAGCAGAAGCAGAAAGTGTTCCATAGGGCCCTCACTTGTCCTGGTGACATAGTCCAGTAAGAAACAAAACCAGTATTGTGCTATAATGTCAGAAGTGCAAATCTAAGCACTCAAAAATCTCTACACCTGAAAAGAGAAATTAAGTATTCAATATCCAGTCTGAAAATTAAAGAAAATGTTAACATATGATATCCTCTGGCAAAGGATATAGGAATTACAGTGATTTGGTAAAACATTTCAAGAGTTTGTGTGAGGTCATATTTCCCCTAAAGGCATGAATAGCTTGTGAGCTCTCCTCAAGGCTACACAAACAACTTCCTTTCTTTACTCATTTTCCTCATCTTGAAAAATTAGTCTCAAGAAAATAAAAAAATATATAAGCAAGTTTTTCACAAACTAATCAAACATGACTTTTAGATACATCAAAAATCGCAATTACTTTTGCATCAACTTAATAGTAAAACAGAAACATAACTTCAGAAACAGAAATGAAGGCATTAACCAGCTACAAAGCTCTGTGGGATTAGACTATTAGTACCAACTTTAAAGAAGGAATTGAATCACCAAAGTTTACTCAGGGACAAAATTCACTTATTTTTCAAAAGCAGGTTAATTCTCCATCGCAGTGAATGGTTGCTTTTTCCCATTTACAAAATCAGGGCTCCCTTATTAAGCCAGGGTACTCTTCCAGGACAATAATGAAGAATAATGCAACTTTTTATTGCCTCTGGGCTATGTCTGTGCACAGATGGCCTTGAAAATAAAACAGTATTTTGGACTGAATTCAGTTTGTTTTCTTGTTTTTCTAACCCGACTCCTGTGAATACAAACAGTGCCATGTTATTTAGCCCCCGAGGAGCCCCTTAAGATGAATGAGAGAGATAACCCCTTATGCACATATCCTTTACATTTATATTGACAACCTATAAATACATGTTTATGCAAATCTTCCAACTAGTTATGTATTGTGGCAATCCCTAGGAATAAATTTTACACTGTACATAGATTGAACTTCACTGCTGCTGAATCTTTCTGAAATATGGCCCTTAGCTCAATTGATACTGAATGGTCTCTGCGGCTTAAATGTCAGCAATTTTGCATCCTCTGTGGTCTAAGTTCTGTGGTTTCTGTCCTCTACACTTCCTCCCTCAGAAAATGTGGATCATAGTGGTATTGAAGACTATCCCCAAGAAACATTAGCTTTTTCAGGAGACTTTTATTGACCTCTGGGGGCTTCCATCTTGGAGACATCCAAAATTTTCTGGAGGCATTCAGAATACTAAATGGCAGAGGTGGTGTTAAAATCTCTTAATCATGTTCTGGGGCAAGTCATTGAAAAATTTTATGCATGTTACTTCCAGGTACACAAATCTTCAATGGCTTCTTATATTCAAAAGATAAAAATTGCTAACCTGGCAGCTAAGTCTCCTTCCACATAGGTTGTTCATCAGATATTTACTGAGGGTCTATTAAGCATTGTGCTATGGGTCATCAGAATCTCTGGCCTCACAGCCTACAATCTATGGGAGGCAAATAATTGCACAACCAAGTATTTAATTACATCAGCAATACATGTTGTGGTGAAGAAGTTCAGGGTGACCTGGGGCTTCTAACTAAGGATTCAGTCAACTCCAGGTGGTTCTGGGCCTTGACAAACATTCTCTGTGAAGAATTTTGGTCTTTATCAAAGGAGATATTAGAAGCCAATATGGGATTTCAAACGGGGGAATTGATGATTAATTTTGTGTTTAAACATATTGCTCTTGTTACAATTTATAAGTGTGTTCAAGATGGAGACTTGAAAGCCAAGAAGCCAGTCAGGAATCTGTTGGAAGGGTTTGGGTGGGAAGAGAGGGAGATTTTGGATGAAAGCGATAATGTTGGAGAAGAAGTGAATGAGGCTGTGTAATTTTAAAATTAACTGAACCTTTCCTTATCTCTTTAATACTCTGTTATAAGTCCCCCTTACTCGTTTATTTAAATTTTATGATTTTACTTTTTGAACTCTTCTTAAGAACAAGGAAGGAAAGAAATGGTTGACTTCCTCTTTGTCACAGGAATGATGCCAATTTCAGGTATAGGAAACCATTGGCCCTGAATTTCATTCTGGGTGAAGGAGGTGATTCTTCCTTATTTCTGATATTCCTAAGCCTCATGAGAAGCTGACCTCATCATCTAAGAGAATGCTGTCTCAGGTAAAAAAGAATAAATCTTTGGCCAATCATATTTGATTATTTTATTACCTTTTAGCCACCCAAATCACCTTTATGGAAGCTGATTAAAACTACTTTAAGAAACAAATCTATATAAGAAAATGCCAGGAATTCAAACCCCATTCACTTAGATTTTTCGTCACTTCACTCGGGAGCTCAGCTAAATAAGCACTTGAAAAAGATTTGATAGGTTTTGAGAAAGGAGGTTTAGTAAGCAGACTTATACTGCAAACAGAAATATATGGGCCAAGGAGAACACTGGATAAATGCCCCCAGCTCAACTTTGTACTGGTTGTGTGTACAGGGAAGTAAGCTTAATATTATGAGGTCTGTGTGGACTCATGGTATTGACCATACGGGGATCTGTAAAGGTAGATGAGATGATGTGTGCAACACAATTTGCAGTTTCTGGTATGTCATAAGCACCCAAAAGATGATCGTTTCTCTTATTTTGAAATATTCATGCTTGTCAAAACAATCAAAGGAGCAACTGCAAATTATTTTCTACTTCTTCCTCTTGGCACATTAAAGATCTAAGAAGCTAAAGGCCAAATAGAAAAGCCCTCATTGGCCTTACTAACTTATGCCTATAGGAAGCCTGGACATTACAACAAGCCATAAAGAGTTCTCAAGTTTGGGCTTCAAGGTTACTGATACTTCCTCTGTCCACTCACACCAATAATGCTTGCAAAATCACTGTTAGTATTTCCACAGAAGGATTTCCTTTGTGCTTAAGATTATTGCATTAGGGAAAGGATAGTCTCTTTAATAAACGGTGCTGGGAAAACCAGATAACCATATGCAGAAGAATAAAACTAGACCCCCATCTCTCATCATATAAAAAAATCAAATCACAATGGATTGGAGACTTAAATCTAAGACCTAAAACTATGAAACTAATAGAAAAAAATTGAGCAATTTTTCAGGACATTGGCCTAGGCAAAGACTTTTTGGATAAGACCTCAAAAACACAGGGAAAGCAAAAATGGATAAATGGAATAACATCAAGCAAAAAAGCTTCTGTACAGCAGAGGAAACAAGCAACAAAGTGAAGAGACAATCTAAAGAACAGGAGAAAATATTTGCAAACAATCCATGTGACAAGGGATTAATAACCAGAATATATAAGGAACTCAAACAACTCAATAACATAAAAGCAAATAATCCAATTAAAAATGAGCAAAGATCCGCATAGACATTTCCCAAAAGAAGACATACAAACGTATATGAAAAAATTTTCAATGTCTCTAATATCAGAGAAATAAAAATCAAAGCCAAAGAAGGTAGATTTAATAAGGTAGATTTCGCCTCGGCTTAATCAAAATAGCTTTAACAAAAACACAAATAGTAATGGATTTTTGCAAGGATTATGAAAGGGTAATGCTCATACACTGATGGTGGAAATGTGAATTGGTATATCCTTTATGGAAAACAGTATGGAGTTTCCTCAAAAAACTAAAAAATAGTACTGTCATATGATCCAGCAATCCCACTACTACGTATATATCCAGAAGAAAGGAAATTGGTATATCGAAGAAATATCTGCACTCCAATGTTTATTTCAGCAATATTCACGACAGCTAAGATAAAGAAACAACCTGTGTCCATCCATAAATCAATGGATAAAGAAAATGTGGTACAGAGGCACAATTAAATATGATACAGCCATAAAAAGAATGAAATTTTGTCATTTGCAGCAACAGGGATGGAACTGGAGCTCATTATATTAAGTGACCAGGTACAGAAATTAGCCAGGTATAGAAAGATAAATACCTAAACTTATATGTGGGAGTTAAAAACTGGGATCTTATGGAGATAGTTAATTGATGCTTACCAGAAGCTAGGAAGGGTAGAGGGGAAGTGATGAGAGGTTGGTAAATAGGTAAAAAAAAAAATTTCTATAAAAGGAGTAAGATCTAGTGTTTGATAATACAGTAGGGTGACTGTAGTTAACAGCAATATACTATACGTTCTAAATAACTAGAAGAATTAAAATGTTTCCAACATTAAGAAGATATACATGTTTGAAGTGGTTAATATTCCAGTTATTTTACTTGATAATTACAAACTGTATGCATGTATCAAACTATCACATGTACCCCCAAATATGTACAACTGTTATATAAGGTCATTGCTATTCTTTCTCTTGTTCTAGGGCAGCTGCCTAATAGGTAGAGAGGAAGAGATACAAACTTTTGAGCTAGGAGTTTTGGAATACAATTTGATTCTGCTACTTACTAGTTTGTGACCTTGAGCAAAAGGACTTTCTTCTGCTTGCTGTGCTTCAAATTTTTCATTTGTAACAAAAAATGCGAATAGTATTTTTTTTTCTCTTCTGGCTATTCATGTTGTTTGAAGGAAGAACTACATATTATTCAAAGTTCTGTGTAGAAATGATAGACTATTATTGATGTTTTCATATTTTTGGTTTCCTACTATAATTTGGCATCCCCTTCCTGCCCAGCTTGGAGAAAAAATAGGGTGGTTTTTGCTCCATATGTTATTTACTGCCCTTTAATTTATTTCCCTTACTTGTGACTGTTTTGATTGTCAGCATAAATGCATGATAGGCAAGTGTTTTGGAAATGACTAGTGCTGTGCTGAAGTTAAGTAAAAAGCCTGCATCATGGGAGTTGGGGAAGATAAGAGGCAAAATGATAATTTGGGGCATGAATGATTCTGACCTAAACCTTGAAAAGGGCAGGATTATGAGGATTTATGCTCCTGACTTGTTCTTTAAGGTTTGTAGGCTGTGTCCTGGAAAAAACATGGACGGTTGAGTCAGGGAAGTCTGAATTTAAATCCTAGATCTACAACACACTAGCTGTGGGACATGAGGTAATGTGGTGAGCCTCTGTGTTCTTCAATTACCCCATCTGTAAATGGAAGTGGGTAGTGTTCCCTCCTATTGCTTTGCTGCCCTCATTTCAGTCACTCTGGTGCACCAGGCTCATTGCTGCCTTTGGACCTTTGCCCATGCTCTTCCCTTTGTCCTGGCCATCTTCCCCCGATCTTCCATAGCTGGTTTTGCTTCATCCTCCAACATAGTCGAAAAAGCCAGTTCCTTAGAGAAGGCTTGTCTTAATGTTTTTACCACTTCAGTTCCCACTCCCCACCCCAAAATTTTCCATGGATTAACTATTTCTTTCTGTTACTTTCCCTTCTGTAAACTCTATAGTTTTGCTTTGTTTACCACTGCAATTTCAGTGCCTATCCAATACCTGCCACATAGTAGGATGTTAATAATATTTATTGAAGGATGAATAAATAGATGGATGAATGAATAAAATAATTGTTACAAGGATTAAGTGGGATAACAAATTAAAACATCTCCAAAAAGTGCTTGACACACAGTAAATACTCCAGAAAGTCAGTTTCTTTTCCTTACTTTATTCCAATAAACATTCTTTGGGCAGTAAATATTTATAGACAGTGTGGGTAGGTGCTAGATTTCCCATCATGACATGGAAATCCAGGACATTAATTGACATGAACAAGCTGAAATGGTTAGGAAAGAAAAGGAGGTAACTTATGTTAATCAATTCAATAGTTGTCCTTTGCCTTGATATTTTAAATCAGAGTTAATGAATTATTATTATTTATGTGAAAGCTCAAAAATAACTTATGAGTTTCTCAGTGTTCAGGCTTGTATTTCACTCTTGACAAAACGTGATTTCCTAGTTCCAAGAAAATAAGACTAAAGAACTTTCTTTAACACTGCCTAGTTCTTTAAAACATAATTTAGAAAAATATTAAATTTCTCCTTCAAAATTTGTGACAAGTTCTATTTCACTTGGGATGGCCAATCTTACAGAATCTATGAATGATTCAAAAGGAAATGTTTTTACTAATTTTATATTTATTTCTATTGATTTTTTAAAAAGAACAGTACAGCCAGATAATTTAAAATTCAATTTTGTATAATCTGCAAGAGATTATAGTGCCTTTATAGAATAAATGCAAATTACTTTATCAAACATGTTTTGAGCACCTGCTACATGTCAGGCCCTGTGTAGAGAGTTTGCAAAATTCAAAGATGAGCAAGAAACTGCTCTCACAAGAAAACCACCATCCATTAAGACATCAAGATAAGCCCACAAATGTTACTTTATGAGATAGGATAAGGGCCAAAGAAGTCTCATGGTGTTGTGGAAGCATGGAGGCTAGAGAATGGACTTCCTGTGTAGCTTTTACATAATGGAACTGGAAAAACATCATCTGGATTACTTTTTCTGGAAAAAATAATAACAAAGTCAACTTGCTTAACAGGCAGGTAGATAAATGATGAACTTATGTCATCAATTTTCCCCCTGAAGTCACATCTCCCTATTAGGAAATCTGCGTTGTAAGTGATAGAATGCTTAATTCAAAGCAGTGTAAGTAAAAGAATCTATGGCTAATATAAATAAAAACGCCAACGTAAGATCTTACTCAAACCATGCTCTCAGAAGTGGTTTCTCTCCACTGATTGGCTCTGACTCCTGTTGTGTTGGTCTCATCCCAAGGGAGGCTCTTTCTCTGTGATCAGAGGATGGCTGCAGGAATTCCAGCTCTTGCATCCCCTGCCTCCAGCCTCAAGTGCATGAGAAGAGCTGAGATCATCTTCTCCAGAAGTCCCAGCAAAGGTTTCATGGTGTCTTATCGCTCTGATTGGGTGTTTTAACCATCACTAAATAAATCACTAAGGAAAGGGGAATACAGTATGCTGATTTTCTCTTGCCAAAAGGATCTGCCTCTAGAGCTGGGAGTGGGTTCAGCTCCAACCATACTACATGGGCTGGGAGTAAGATTCAAGTGTGCTTACCAAAAGAAGGGTTAAAAAGTTTGGATGGTAGAAAGTGTACTACATCTAACCAGACAGAGCAATTGGTGAAAATGTCTTAGAAGCGGTGATTAGAATAAAATAGTGAGGGAGGACATTATGCTACGTGAAATAAGCCAGGCATAGGAATGACAAATACTTCATGATGTCACTTATATTTGGAATCTAAAATCATAGCAGCAGAGAATAGAATGATGTTTACTAGAGGCTGGGGGAGAGGTGAGAATGGGGAGAATTTTGTCAAGGAATACAAAGTTTCAATTAGGAGGAATACATTTTTGAGATCTGTTGCACAGCATGGAAACTGTAGTTAATAATAACATAATGTTTATTTCAAAATTGCTAAGGGAGTGGATTTAAAATGCTTATGCCATATACACACACAGGTAAATATGGGAGGTGGTAGATATGTTAATTAGCCTGATTTTTTTCATTCTATGGTGTATGCATATATTAAAATATAACAATGTACCCCATAAATTTATATATTATTTGCCAATTAGAAATAAGAACAAAAAAGTGATGATTTTTCCAAATTGTTTTTATGTTGAAATGTGACTGGTGTACACTGCTTCAGTTCCTCATCTTTAGTTTTCAAAAATAATGCATTTTCTCCAATTTCAATTTATTAGACATTTGCTGTGGCCTCACATAGCCCAGAGCTGTGTTGGATGTATGCAGTGTAATTATATTGTCTCTACTCTCAAAAGTTTGCTGTGCCCTGAAATAAGCAGGAAAGACAGAATCAGAAATTTCTAATGTTTCTGCTTTACTTTTTAACGTGTTTTTGGGCAATATGAATGTCATATTGTTAATAGGTTGAAATCAAAGCTCAATAAACCAATAAATAAATGGATATTGGACTACATTAGTTGCCTCTGATGTACGAACTCTTCCAAGATCATTAAGACAATATCTATTTTTTTTATCCTACTGCCAAAGTAATCCTCTTAAAATATGGATACATTCAGTCATTTGCATATGTGGTCACTTCCAAATTCCCAAGCATGGTTCTGTGTTGTGGTCTCATCCTATACTACTTCCTGTCCTGACACTTGGTGTTTCAGACTTGGTGAGCTCCATAGGTCTCATATATGATTTCACATCTTGAGAACAGTGCACTCACTGTTTCCTTTGTCTTGGTTTATACATACCTCAAGTTGCAGATCAAATGTCACCTCCTCTGTGGAGCCTTCTTTAAGTTTCCCTCACAAATGTAAGATTTTCTTTTAATCTTCCATAGCATTGTATTAAGCTTATGTCTCTGCTGAGCATTTATTCATTCCATTGTAGTGGGGCTTTTGTTTGGTCCATCTCCCACACCCTAGGTCTATGAATATCTTGGAAGGAAGCAGTATCTCATTTATTTATTTTTATTTCTCAGACTAAGTCAGGGCATGGCACATAGATATTGGTTGAGGGTTGAAGGAATGTGAACAAAGAGAGCCTGAAGAGTGTTACAACAAAAGAGTTTTTAAATTTATTTTCCACTAGAAACATATTTTGTTAATCATTTATCTGGGAAATGTGGTTAAATGAATGTTTAAACACATTTAAAATATGTAGGCTTATTTTCAAGGTGGCTCAGCCCATTGAAAAATAAGTGGGGCCATTGACTGGAGTCAGTTCAAGAAGCACCAAGATAGAGAGGGAGTGAAACTAGCAGGGCTGGAGAAGGTCTGAGTTTCTTCTGCCTCACCTCCACAGCTAACATGCTCTGTGACCTTTTTGTTAATTTCCAAACATCTCTGTTTCCCTATTTGAAAAATGGGGCCTAAGATGGAATAGTTCATCTGATATAGATCACTCAGTTCTACATTATAGACAGAATCAAAGAAACCTCAGAGTTGTAAAGAGCTCCAATATGATCGATCCCAAGTTTCTCCTTAGATACAGGAATCTGCTGATCCTCCCTCCCAGGAAATGATGTCTGATAATTGAGGCCTCCAGGGGTAAGGCATTTACTTCCTCTAATGCCCCCCACCCTTTTACTGGACATTGCTCATGTTAGAAAGTTCTCTGAACTGAGCTAAGATCTGCTTCCTCTCTGTGACTTTATTCATTGATCTTGATCAGTCCTCTGGAGTCACACAAATAAGTCAATTCCACTTGTGCCGATGACAGTCCTTCAATCATTGTGAGCCAGCTGTCAGCTCCCCTGGGCCCCATCTCGTTCAGATCAAATGGCCTAAGCTCCTTCAAGCATCCCTTATGTGACGAATGCTGATGCCCTCACTATTCTGACCATTGTCCTTAGAACATGCTTCATTGCCCCTGTGTCAAAGCCTCTCTGGAACAGAGCCAGAATCTCAGAAGTGTCTGAGGCACGCAGATCTCAGGAAGCCATGGCTTCCCTTGAGCAGAACATTGCATGTCTTCCTTCACTGCCTAATATCTTCACAATTTTAGATTTCTTCAGCCTCAGAATCCTGTTGGCTTAGGTTGTGTTTGTGGTCAGTTGATATTTGAAATATTTCATAGTTTAAAATAAAAATAGCTTTGAAAATTCTCTGTCAATCTAAGTTTTCCTTCCTTCATGTCCTTATGTAATTCATTTTTTAATCCTAAGTGGAAGTGTCCACATTTATTGTTGCTGTGATTCTGTAAATTCCACAGCCCTACTGGAAACTGGAAATCACTTTGCAGAGTTGTGAACACAAGTAAATGGTTCCAGGTTGAAGTACTGAACCAGGGTCACCTTTGAGAATTTATTTACCTGCTCACTCCCTGGTCTCATTTACCTGGCTAGATGTGGTCTGGCTCCCTACCCTGGCACCTCCCTTTCCTTCACAATAGCACTCTTCTCAACTCTTCTTTTATTTGGTGCTTATGTCAACAGTTAGAACTCTCATAATCAATCTCAATCTTCAAAACTGTTACTGCCACTTTATTCCTTCTTTATAACAGGGAACTGAGAGTACAGCTATTCCTTTCAATTTTATCTTGTCTGGTTTGTAACTTCTTTCATCCTGTGCGTGAAGATATTTTTTTATTATTAATTTTAACTCCAACGTCAAATATGGTCGCAGTATGTTCCAGCTTTATGTCACCTGAAAATGTGATCTGCTGGTTCCCATGTCTTCATCCAAGGCCTCAATAAAGATGACAGATGGAACAATGGCAGAGACTTGTGACCCATTACTAGAGACTTGCTTTAAGACTGGCATCCAGCCATTTATTCTGAATTCTGGACAGTTTAATCAACTGTGACTTTTCCCAAAGTTACCATTAGAAAGCTCACATTCCTCAATTCACCATCTTCTTAATTGACAGTAGCATCCATGTCAGCTACTGAGTTAGGTCTGAGGATAAGATAGTAAATAGGAATAATCACTTCCTAAATTTGTTAAAGTTTTGACCTAGAAAACAGATCTTCACATGGTTTAACCTAATTTAGTATGGTTACAGTTTCTTTGGTAGAAGTGGTTACAGTGTCTTAAGGAAATACATGTTATGGAAGCATAGTCTGGTCTTGGGGTAGGTGGTGAAGTAGAGTTATTGGGGGAAGCTTTTCAGAAGCAGTAATATCTGCACCAAGGCCTGGAGGAGGAGCAAGAGTTGGGAGGATGGGGGGAGGCAAGGGAAAGGGGCAGAAGGAATAATGTACCACAGGAATGCTGCTGAGCTCTGAGAAGATGCAGGTGCACTATGAATTCTGGAACATGTAGCTGCTCAATATATGCTAATTAAGATGGATTTAACCTTATGATTCCATCAGAAAAAAAAGTGAATTAAAAATAATAGATGAATGAGACTAAAACCCTTTAAGTACCAAAACATCAGAGAAGGAAGCTGTTTCTAGTTCAAGAGAACTCAAGGAAAGAGGTTTTAGAGGAAAAATGTGCTGCTTAGAGATAAGTAAGGATAGCAAATGACACACTTGATTTCAAATGTGTAATTGCTAAAATAAACCTTATAGGAAAGGATCATATCAAGAATTTTAAAGAGAGATGCACCTTCTTTGATGTGATCTATCTGATTTGATATGAAAAGGACGTATAACATCAAACCCAGTGGGGTGAATGTAGCATGTGAGATTATATCACTTTTGGTTGGAGAGTCCTGTCCAGAATTCAATGCCTCACGTTCACAGCCCAGACCTTTCCACACTTCCGAAGTCTAAATACGTTCACTGTGTCCTGCCATTAGATGACTGTGTCTACATCTTAAACTCTCCACAAGAAGTGGCACCATGTGGTAGTGTTGAGTATAAAGCTTGCCATCAGGGAATGTGGATGTGAGTGGCTCATCCTACCGTATCCGGTCTTGTGTTATAGCTATTGGAGAATATTGAGGGTTGTTGTCCCCACAACTGTCACATTCTCACTTTCTTGTTTTAGCTCTTAGATATGCCATCAAACCCAGAATTAGAAAAGAGGGAAGTTTCTAGCTCCTGATAGTTTTTATTTTTCCATAAGAATTTGCTAAGTGCTCACTAGAGTCTGGATACTATACTTGTCTCTGGGTCAACAGGCTGAATTAAACAAAATCTTAGAATAATTTTAATGCCTAGGAAATATAGCCACAGTGGCACATACCTGGTAACAAATGAAGAGTACTATTTGCCTGGTCAAAGATGGTGGAAGAGGCACAGTTAGAGGCAGCAATCATGTAAGGACAGAGTTTCAAATTGTGGGCATGGACGCAATGAAGAGACATGAGCAACCATGTAACCATGCTCCAAATGCCATTTCCCATATTACTTCTGGAAAGTGCTTTTGCTAAGTGTGCTGTTTCTCAAAAGCATCTCACTCCTGGGCATTGGGACAAATATATGGTTCTTGAATATAATGTCTGAATTATTTCCTGTCTTGTCAGCAACAAAAAGTAATAATTCTATGCTTTTAAAAAATGAGTTTAAGATTATATAGTGACAGAAAGATTTTTAAAATCCCACCCAGATGAATAGAAGCTCCACAATAAAGAGTATATTTAGATAGCAAAACCATTTAGGAGCAAGTTGTCGAATATTAAATGATGCTGAGAAAGGACACATCTGCCTTTGAAGTTTGAAAATATCACTTCATATGCTTTATGGAGCTTAAACTATTTGAATAAAAATGAAATATCTCTTGGCTAGAAACGATATTGCTGTGGTCTGATATTATTTCCTTAGGACTACAACCGAGAGGGGAAAGGATGCAATTCCGAAGGCATGTTTTTCTTGTCTGTATTTCCTGCCGGGTGAGACGCTTGAGAGGAGAACCAGGAGAGAGGACATGGGGCAAAGTTTTGCTTAATGATGGGGGAAAAAAAAGCAAAGCTTGGAGTGTGTGACAAGAATTTTTCTCCAGGAGATTAGTAGTTACATTCTTTGTAATCGCTCTCTGTCTTTCTATGTTTTCTAAACTGTGCAAGTCACTCCTCAAAGGCAGGAGTTAAATTACATAATTTTTTTTTTTTTTTTTTTTGAGCAACAATGATTTAGCTTAAGTCTGTTTGGTATAGCTTAAAAACGTTGCTCTGCTAGGACTTTAATGATGACACTGCTGAAATATTTTGCAATACTAGATTACATTCTATACAGATTAGGCATGATTCTAAAAATGTCATTGTTTTTGCCAATTTTTATTCCCCAAAGACTCAAAGTCATTTGTCAAATAGCCTCATATGTCTTACTACAAAAGCTAATCCGAAAACTCTAGTTATTTGGGAATGGTTTAAAAAAAAAAGAATGTATAACATTTAATATAATGTCAACAAGTTTTTTTTAGCTCTTTCACTGAATATATTTTAGTTTTCTCGTGTTGCCTAATGAAAAATATTTTAACAATAAGTCTAAAAATTCTCAGAAAAAGGTCTAACAGCTTTTAGACAGAAAACAAACAAAAATGAGTTAGACCTCAAAAGGTCAAAAGAAACAGGTTTGGTGAAAACCTTTATCCATATTAAATGAGTGTTTTCATTTAGAGAAGTAAATTGAGAAATGTTTTATGAGAATTTTGTTTGTTTGTTTGTTTCTGAGACAAGGTCTCACTCCATGGCCCAGACCGGAGTACAGTGGCACGACCCTAGCTCACTGTAACCTTACTTCCGAGGCTCAAGCAATGTTCATGCTTCAGCTTTCCAAGTACTCGAAACTACAGGCACATGCCGCTGTACTTGGCTAATTTTTTAAATTTATTTTTTTTGAGGTAGGGCCTCCCTCTGTTGGCCAGGCTGGTCTGAAACTCCTGCCTTTGAGACATCCTCCTGCTTTGGGCTTCCAAAGTGCTAGGATTACAGGTGTGAGCCAGTGTACCCAGCTGTTTTTTGGGAATTTCATTAATTCTTGATGTCTTACCGGCGGTGGATTTGTTGACAGAGTTGTGCCCTTGGATCACTTTTGAAAGGCCTGGAAGCTGTTTGCAGATTGGGCTCAGAGTAAGGAAGAGTACCAGAACTGGTACTGGGTCCCTGCACATCAGCAGACACCAGGGCTCTGTCCTAACCACAATTATCAATTAGACTCCCACCGCGGGGGGATTAGGAGTAGAATGGAGTTGAGAAGGAAGTTCAAGAAACCCAGCATCAAATCCCAGTTCTCCACCAAAGGCACACAGATGCTCTGTCCTAGAGGACTCTGGGAGGTGCCTTCCTGTCTAATCACTCTTAGCAGTTCTTACAGCCTTCATTTCCTCATCCTTATTCATTCCTTTATAGTTTAAAATCCGACTGCTGCTCTCTGAAACCTTAACTCGAAAGTTGGCCAGGCTGTTTTATTCCTCGAAACAATAGTCCTCTGTCCTTGTCCTTGTCCAATAGTCCTATGTCCTTGGGCTCCATGTTGTCCATGGTTGGCAGCACCTCTCCTTCCCACACTGGACTCTTTCTCTGCCTAAGCCCTGTGAGAAACCTTGCCATTCTCAATTTCTTCCTCCCTTCCACTTTTCCTTTCTTCCTTTTCCTGTCCCCTCAGGCAGGCCATTACTGATTGGAGCTTTTGTCCTCTGTTCTCTTTTGTCTTTCTGGCCTCTTTGTCATCAGTCTTTACTTCCATGGTTACAATTATTGGGTATTGACTGCAAATGGTTCTAAAATTTCCGTCTCCAGTCCCAACTGTCTCTTAACTATTTTATATCTCTGCGTGGATGTCCCACTGACAGCTGAAGCTCAGCAGATCTCAAACTGAATTTATCATCTCTCTTTTCCAAACTAGCTCTTCCTCTTGACTCCCCAGTGTCTGCTGATAGCATCATCATGAAACTACATAAGCACTTTGCATTCTTCCTGCCTCTTCCTTCAATAGTCTTCAGTGTCTGTTTCTTCTTTTATAATCGTTTCACAGATTCCCCTACCCCATCTGGTTTAATTAATTTTTATTTTCAGGAAGACAAGTGTAATCTTTGATCCTTCCAGGTCACCCAGCCACTTTCAAATCCCTTGGAGAGTAACTATTATATTTTAAATATTTCAACTTAAAAGGCTCTTCTACAATAATTTTCTTTTTGCTCTTGTTCCATAGAGTTGCATTTAGTTACTTTGTGTGTTCTTAGACATTCTGCATCAGAATTTAAAACAATGCAATAATGAAGATATCATTAAAATATTCTATTTGCTTAAGGTAGTTGCTGAGATTTAAATTAATGTGGGTAAAATTTAAAGTATTTTGCATTTTTGCATACATCTGATATATAAATATATATATATGTATATAATATTCCTTACATATATCACACCTATCTATACCAGAAATATAGAGATATTAAAAATCCTTCCTGTATGCTTAACTAAAGGTTATAGTATAAGTTTAATGTTTTTGAATTATATTTAAAGACTGAAGGGCATCCACAAATGCTAGATAGTTTTCCAAACTATATCTTTAACAATAAGTTAAAATATCACTATGTCTTCCTAGCATATTTTTTAAATTATTTATATTTTTGCTCTTATTATATATTTTGATATAATTTCAGGGTTAAAGAAAAGTTACAAAAGTAATTCCAAGAAATTCTGGATAATAAGCCTTCAATACGTAATCCTAAAATGTTACCATTTTGCTACATTCATGGTTTTTCTCTCTTTTCTTTATTCATACTCACACTCTATATTTTCTGATGCATTTAAGAGTAAATTGCAGATCTATGCATTTTTATGCCTAAATACTTCAATGTGATTTTAAAAAAAGAAATAATTATTTATACAAACATAGTATGATAATCAAAATCATCTCCTTTAATTCAAGTGAAAATTTATATTTTCATCATGCACATGAAGTCTTATGCACATAATGAAAATATAATAGCATGACAGTGCTTAGAATGAAAACAATAGTTTTCTTCACCCCAGTTCTACTTACTAGAACTGGGGAAACACTAATTATTTCCATTTTTCATCTTTAAAGTATTTTGACCCTAATCCTAAATAACATATTTACTTATGCCACTATTTCTTAGATGTATGATCTATCGAATAAATATTTGTGGACCTATTTCTATGTGCCGGGCCCTGGTCCTATAATTGATATCTTTTTCCCTTGCTGGAAACTGTGAGGATACTCAATGAATGTGTATTTGTGTTTCTCCTTTCCTCCCCAACTTTTGATAGTTATATTTTAATTTACTTGATTATCTTTGTATCTTTATATAATATACCTAAATAAAACAGAAATAATGTACTAATATTTTTACCTAAATATTGTTCAGTGCAGACCCCCATAAATGTACTGGAGTTATATTTTCTTCTCTATGGTCTGTTTGTTATTTAAAGGGGAATAATTCTAACATTTAGGTCAAATACTTTTTCTGTTATTATAATCTAGTGATTTCAGTTTGTTTCATATTTGAACAATGGCCTTTTTACTTTTCACATAATTTCCTATTGCCTTTTTTCTTAAGAAAAAGAACATTCTTTTTTCACCATTTCATTAAAATAATCTATGTCTTTAATCATTTCACCTGTTACTTAGAATGTGTCTACTTTTTGAGAAGATGGATTTGTGGAGCTCACTGGCTTCCTGTTTTAATTTGAACTGGTCATTTTCTAGTCCTGTTGCAGAACTGTCATCTGGAGCTGTTTTTAATTGACACATGGCTGACACATTTCAAGTATCTCATATCTTTCTCTTTTTTTGGACTTAATACTGTTATAATAGAAAATCTACCCAGGCAACTTCTTCAGAAAGGGTATTTTGAAAATAAGCTTATGGATATCTTGATATTTGCAAGTAAAAGTGACCTCCTTGGCCCTTGCACTTGGAGTGTAGAACTCTAGCTTCCAAGCCATTTTGTTTTATGGCCTTCGGTATTTCTGATAAAACATTTAGTGAAAGTCATTCAAACAAATTACATATTTTCATATAATTTGTTTTTCTGGAAGCATTTATAAGCTTCTGATTATCACTGTTATTTCACAATTTAACACAGGTATTTTAGGTGTGGATCTTTGAAAAATACAATCAACTTGGTCTTTGCTGTGCCCTTTTAATCTGAAGACATGTGTCTGTCTTTTCTCCTCTTTTACTCCAGTGATAACTTTCTCCATTCTGTTTTCTGTGTTCTTTTTCAAACTTTTCACTGCAACCTCTGACTCCCGGGTTCACACAATTCTCCTGCTTCAGCTTCCCAAGTAGCTGGGATTATAGGTTCACATCACCACACCTCACTAATTTTTTGTATTTTTTTTTTTTTTTGAGATGGACTCTTGCTCTGTCGCCAGGCTGGAGTGCAGTGGCACAATCTCAGCTCACTGCAACCTCTGCCTCCTGGGTTCAAGCAATTCTTCAGCCTCAGCATCCCAAGTAGCTGGTACTACAGGCGTGTACTACCACATCTGGCTAATGTTTGTATTTTTGGTAGAGATGGGGTTTCATCATGGCCAGGATGGTCTTGATCTCTTGACCTCATGATCCGCCCACCTGGGCCTCCCAAAGTGCTGGAATTACAGGTGTGAGCCACCACGCCCAGCCAATTTTTTGTATTTTTTAGTAGAGACGGGGCTTAACTGTGTTGGTCAGACTGGGCTTGCACTCCTGACCTTGTGACCTGCCCTCCTTGGCCTCCCAAATTGCTGGGATTACAAGCGTGAGGCACAGCCCCGGCCTCAAACTTTTATCGATCTGATTTTGGATCTCTGTGGTTAAGTTGGAATTAGTTTCTTAGAATCCCCTTTCCTGTGGTTTCTGGGTTAGGCTTGGCCAAATGAAGAGTTACGTGAGACTTGGAAGGCTGATGTATAGTGGGAGCATTGCCCTCTGAGGGCTGCTGTGCTTAGCTGTGGTGACACACACAAACTCTCTGTCTGTGGGTTCCAGCTTGTTCTTGCTCTCTTCTGCTATGTCCCCAGCTCTTCCTCCTGATTGTTGACTCTGTCACCTACAGTGGCCCCAAGCCCACACCCAGACACATGGCAGCAGACTCCCCAGAAGTCCAGCCAAGGAGCAAAGTGGAGGCCCAGTTACCTAGACACCTCTCCGAGATCCTTTCCTCTGCAGCCTTGTTTTCATTGCTGAGCATGGTTAGCTTCTCAGGTTGACTGATAGGTAACTGGTCTTGTCTTCAAGATCCTCTTCTAGACCTTAATTTCTCCTACAAGTTCTTTCTGTAATTGGGTAAGATGTAATACCTATATCAATTCTCTTATCCCATAATACATAGTATCTCTGCTTCCCTAATTAAAATGTCTAATTGCAGCCTCCTAAATTAATCGTCAATATCTCCCAATTTTTCTTAAATTTTTTATTTTTATTTTTTTTGCCATTTTTCTGGAGATTTCTTGACTTTATGTTTAAATTCCTAGAATTATTTCTTTTTCTCTGTTGCAATTTTATACCATCCTGTATTCTAGAATTTCTTTGAGAATACTATATAAAGCAGCTTTTCTTTTTAATATTCTGAATTGTTACTTTTATGGAATCCGTTATTCTCTCTGTCTATCTTAATCTTCCTTCCTCGTGCTGGTAGTGTCTTCCTAATGACTAAGCAGTGGCCTCATAAGGCGGTTGGTTTTCTCCGTATTATTGGCAGATTAGCTTTCTCTTCAGATACCTTTGTTCCTACAGGAATATTCACTTCCTTTTATTCCTGGGAATCTCTGGAAGACAGGGACACAAATGCATGTGCCCAGATGCCATTGGGCACAGGAACTGTTCATCAGTGCTTTGTCATGTGGCTCTGGCCTGTGTTTTCTTTTCCACCTTCTCCCCGACATTATAATTGGGTTCATTTATCATACTTGGTTTTTGCTTCCATTTTTCCTTTTTAAATTATATCCTAAACTTTTCTTGAAAGACTAATCTTCTTGTGGTGTTGTTTCAGTCACAAAAACGTTCTCAAAATATCCTGTGGTTGCCAATTGCCTTTAAAGTTAATTTCAAACTTCTCAAGCATTCAAGGCCCTTGGAGATTTGCTCTGAAACTGCCTTTCCATGATTATCTCCCTCATTTATATTCACACTTTGGGAAACTGAGTGGGTCACCATTCCCTGATGATGGTAATTTCAACCTCTAAACCTTTATTCATGCCTTGATTTTTCTTTGCTTATTAGGATCTCTTCTACATACCTACTTATCAAAACTTGATCCTTTTTAGACCTCTGTTCAGATATCACTTTGCCATCACGTTCTGGCTATTCTCTTCATTTTAACGTGCTATCATGCTTTTTGGAGAGCATCTTACTGCAGAAATAATATCCTGTCTGATATAATAACTATTTAGTGTTCCTTTTTCTCCCAAGTTAGGAAGAAATTTCCTTTCAGGTAAGGGCTCTATTTTAACTTCTATTTTCTCTCCAAAGCAGCATGTAGGGGATATAGCAGGTATTCAGTGAATATGCATTTACTTAGATACAACTTTGCATGTTTAAGTATCTCTATATTTCCGTTTCCTGCAAAATGAGCATAATTATTGCCCTGTGTTACTGGGACCTGGGTTTTAGAAGAAAAAGCTATAAGGCCATAAAAAGATTTGTTTAAGGGCCTCTGTCATATTACAGAGTCATTCATTTGGATTCCCAGGAAGTAGTAATGTGTATTACTGTCTTACGTAAGACCTTTTCTGCATATATATATGTCTTAGTCAGTTTTCTGCTGCTTATAACAGAATACCTGAATCTGGGTAATTTATAAAGAAAATGCATTTATTTCTTATTGTTCTGGAGGCTGAGAAGTCCAAGGTTGAGGGGTCATCTGGCAAGCACCTTCTTGCTTGTGGGGACTCTCTATAGAGTCCTGAGGTGGTGCAGGTTATCACATGATCAGGGGTCTATGCATGTAATGTGCTACCTCAGGTCTTCCTTCTTTTTCTTATAAAGCCACCAGTTCCACTTTGATGATAACCCATCAATACATTAACCCATTAATCCATTAATACCTAAGTGGATTAATTCTTTCATGAGGGCAGAGCCCTTAAAGGCCCACTTCTCAATACTGCCACCTTGAGGATTAAGTTTCAACATGAGCTTTGGAAGGGATATATGAACCATGGCAATATACAACTTGGATTGGAATAATTTATTTAACAGTATTCCCTGATGAGGAATTCTGCTTTACATCCTTCATGATTTCTCATAACTCTTGGAGGTCTCGCTTTATTTCCAAAGGAGAAAGCTATTGGTTTCTGGAAAAAGTGTCTGAAGCCTTGAGTCATTTGCTTTGGAGAGCATTTTTGCTAGAAACCAGAGTCTTACAAGAAGTAAGAACATAGTGACTTCTGCTCCCTATGTTCTTAACTTTGGTGTCAAATGAAGACTCTTTCAATCGAGGTAATAAAATTAAATAAACCTATGTTCTTACTTATTGTAAGACTCTTTCAATCGAGGTCGTAAAATTAAATAAACATTTTTCTTGGCAAATGGCAAATATGCTATTCTTCCAAACAATTATAGCAATATGACATTGTTAACATTTTCTTACTTTCAACTTTTCATCCTGAGACTTTACATTGATTAATTCACTCATTCATTCATGCAAAAATATCTCCTATCCATGTATCAGGCATAATTATTAGAATGATAACTAAGGCACAGACCTCAGTCACAGACCTTAGGGAGCACACTGCCTATGAAGAGGACAGCTAATTAAAATGCAATTGAAGGAACACAGGACCAATGCCAAGTTACCAGGAGACAGGCAAGGAGAAAGGAGACTAATCTCAGCCAGAGAGTCTTGAAGAAGTGATAACTACTCCACATTATCACTAAAAGAGGAATTTTGATTGAAGCTCTAGGGATTGCCCTCAGAATTATAGCTACCTTCTTATCTATAATGAGCATTTGTGACTACTTTTGTTATACATATTCCTATGGGGAAAAAGGTTAAGTTTGTGCATTTTGCATATAGGATGGTAATTTGGACTCCTACCATGTAATCTCAGCCTGTTTTGGGGGAATATTATAGATGAGTAGTTCTCAAAATGTTTTAAAATCACTTAGGGGCTTAAAATGTCCAGACTTTACCCACCCCTAGAAAGCCTGGTTAATTGGCCTAAGGCAGAGATGGAGTTTTAAAGAAGCTTCTTCACATAATTGTAATGTGCAGAATTTGTGATAGAATTCTGCCTCTAGATAGATTTTTAAAATGGTCCTGCTGAAATGGCCCTTAGAAATCACCCAATGCAACTTCTTTTTCCTATGTTAGAGAACTGGGTTGTGGTTCATATTCCTTGGAAGGTATTTGTTATGGGTTGAAGTGTATCCTCCTAAAATTGATGGTGTTGAAGTCCTAACCCCCAGTACCTCAGGCTGTGAACTTATTTGAAAGCAGGCTTGTAATAGCCTGTTCTTGCATTGCTGTGAAGAAATATCTGAGACTAGATAATTTAATAAGAAGATATTTAATAGGCTCATAGTTCCGCAGGCTGTACAGGAAGCACAGTGGCTTCTGTTTCTGAGGAGGCCTCATCAGGCTTCCTGTCATGGTGGAAAGCAAAGGGTGAACAGATGTCTCTTATGGTGGAAGCAGAAGAAAGAGAAAGAGTAAAGGAGGAGGTGCCACACATTTAAACAACCAGATCTCATGAGAAGTCATTCACCCTCCTGTGAACAGCATCAAGAGGATGGTGCTAAACCATTTCATGAGAAATCCATCCCCATGATCCAATCACCTTCTACCAGGCCCCACCTCCAACCCTGGGGATTACAATGTAGTATGAGATTTGTGTGGGAACAGATCCAAACCACATCAAGGCTCACTGCAGATGTAATTGGTTAAAGAGAAGGACTCCTGATCCAATATGACTGGTATTCTTATTAAAGAGGGAAGGTTGGACTCAGAGACATGCTCACAGGGGAACGTCATGCAAAGACTGGAATTCTGCCACAGGCAAAGGAATTACCAAAAAGTTGGAAAGAGGCTTGGAGAAGATCCTTCCTCAGCACTTTCAGAGGGAGCCTAGCCCTGCCAACACCCTGAGTTTGGAGTTCTGGCCTCCAGAACTGTTAGACATTGAATATCTGTTGTTTAAGTCATTCAGATTGTGGTACTCCATTAGGACAGCCCCAGCAAATTCATACAGTATTTTTAACATGAACTTAGCCCTACCCTGGTCAACATGGCTAGTCTCACTCCTAATGTGGTGGATGGGTTGCTCCCCTCCCATTTTCCACTCCATGATAGTCAGTGAAGGCAGGTCTCAGGTCCCTGCTTATCTGAGGGAGGAGGGTGCAAGTGTACGTAGCCTGTGAAGCTGGTTGACTCTGCCACAGCCAAGGTTTTCTTTTGACACAGTCTGACTAGCCACTGCTGCAGCCACGGACAGAGTGCGCTGACCCCATGGAGAATTTAGAAGTGCATCTTTTAATTTTCCTATTGTCTTAAATATTCTTAGTACCTCTGAGCCTAGGGGGCAGATACTGGGTGATCATTTTTTTCCTAGATCCCCTAGGAGGTGGGTGGGATGTGAATAGTAAAAGTTTTCTGAGAGTTCCTGGGGTAGCTCTGTGGTTTTTTCCTTTCCTTTTCCATGTTTGCATGCTATCATAATAGAATTCTAACTGTGAGTTCCAATTATGAAGGAGACCTGGAGATCATTTTGACCAAAGTCAGAACAGAAAACTGAGCCCCAAATGTAGAGTGGTCTTCCCATGACCACACATTGACTGAGTGGGGAAGCTGAGTGGAGCCTTGGCCTTGTGACTCTCTATCTTCTGCTTCTGCACTCACAGCGGTTCATATGTTGCATTTACTAAGCTGTAGGGCACTGAACAAGTCTCTTAATGACTCTTAGCCTTGTGTTCTCATTTATAAATGAGGATCATGTTATTTAGGTGGCAGGATTGATGATTACAAGGTTTTCTGTTTCTGAGTTGCTTCACTTAAGAAAAAGACCTCCAGTTCCATCCATGTTGCTGCAAAAGAATATGATTTCATTCTTTTTTTATTGCTTGATAGGATTCCATTGTGTATATGTACCAGATTTCCTTTATTCATTCATCTGTTGATGGACACTTAGGTTGATTCTACATCTTTGCTCTTGTGCATAGCGCTACAATAAACCTAAGAGTGCAGGTATCTTTTTCATATGTTAAGAAATATATGGTAAGCCCTAATTTCATCCCTTGCACCTGGAAGACACTCAGCAGTTAGTTGAGCTTGAGTGTTGTAAGGACAGATGAGGATGATGTTCTGGAAGATACAGAGTTTATGCAACTTAATACAAATGATTTGTTCCTCCCTGTAGTCTCTCTGTTGAAGTGTGTGCCTATCAGTTTCAAAATTATGAATAGCTTGAGTTGCATCCGCAGAAAGGCAGATAAAAACAACAAAGCAGAAATGCAACACATCTGTAGCCAGCCAGTGTACCTATCCAAGCTGGTTGGTTTTTCATTTAAAATTTTTTATAAACCTCATAAGAATGGAAGTAGAGATCTCTTCTCTCCCACTTTCAAATATTTCTGGGACTAGAAGATCAGAGGAGGAAACAAAGGAAAAGAGAGAAGAAGGCTAACACAGAAGTCAGCCTATAATGTGGGAAAGAAGGATGTCACCTCAGGCCCTATGACAGGAGCAATTGGGTTATAGAAGGGGCCAGGCTGGGAAAAAAACCATGGCAATGGATTGTGTCCTGTCAAGAACGAGGGCAGAAGGGCAAGGCATCCCCATCTTCTGAGGGGTTATTGTGACAAAGTGTTGAGTTTGCTAGGTCCTAGAGGTCATCTTGAACAACCTCTTCAACAGACAGAAATCAGAGGCCAGGAAGGAAAATGAGAGAGACAATGTTTATTGTCTATAAGCCCTGGAATAGGTCCTTCTGACACGTTGTCTAATTTTGTTTGCTGTGACAAGGCTTCATCAATCCTGTTTTCAAGGCAGAAAACCAGGCATGAGAGTACAGATGGGAAGGGGCTGCACCTGCCTTCCTGCTCAAGCCTGCCCAGATGTTAAGGAATGTTCTTCACCATGTGAAGCCATGAGTATGATGTTTCCTCTTTATGGACTCAGTGGAAGTACTTGTCACTTAATGGAAAGGAGAGTTCTCATTTTGACAGAACAGACGTTTGTTACCAAATGTAGTTGGCTGACTAATGGCCCCCAGCAATATCAAAGTCCTAGTTCCTGCAACTTTCAAATGCAACCTTTTTGGCAAAAGGAACTTTGTAGATGTGATCGAGTCAAGGATCTTGAGATGGAAAGATTATCCTGGATTATCCAGGTAGGCCCTAAATACAATCACATTGTCCTTGTAAAAGGGAGACAGAGAGAAGTTTGATTACAGATGCATATTAGTCACGGTTCTCTAAAAGGACAGACCTAATTGGATAGGTGAATACATGAAGGGGTTTATTAGGAGAACTGACTCACATGATCAAGGCAAAGTCTCACAGTAGGCCTTCTGCAAGCTGAGGAGCCAGGAAGCCAGTCTGAGTCCCAAAACCTCAAAAGTAGGGAAGCCAGCAGTTCAGCCTTTAGTCTTTGGCCGAAGGCTCAAGAGCCCCTGGTAAATCACTGGTGTAAGTCCAAGAGTCTGAAAGTGGAAGAACTTGAAGTCTGATGTTTGAGGGTAGGAAGCATCCAGCACAGGAGAAAGATGAGGCTAGAAGACTCAGCCAGTCCAGTCTTTCCACGTCCTTCTGCCTGCTTTTATTCTAGCTACACTGATAGCTGATTAGATTGTGCCCAGGCAGACGGAGGATGGGTCTGTCTTTCCCAATCCATTGACCCAAATGTTAATCTCCTTTGGCAACACCCCCCTAGACACACCCAGGAACAATATTTTGCATCATTCCATCCAATCAAGTTGACACTCAACATTAACCATCATAAGATGTAAAAGGCAATGTGAAGACTGAAGCCAGATACTACACTGCTGGCTTAGAAGATGGAGGGAGGAGCCACAGGCCAGTCATGCAAGTAATGCAGCTCTAGAAGCTGGGAAAAGCACAGAAATGTTTGCCTCTAGAGCCTCCGGAGGGAGCAGGGCCCTGTAGATGCCTTGATTTCAGCCCCCTGAAACTGATTTCAGACTTTTGATTCCCAGAACATTGTGCTGTTTTAACCACCAAGTATGTGGTAATTTGTTACAGCAGCTGTAGGGAACAAATGCACCAAGGACCACTGTTCCTATCAGTGAAGAGGGGATGGCCTTGGTGACAGCAGAGTCCCACTGAGCACGCCCATTCCTTGTCATAAACACAGTCATGAACATTCAACGATGCAGCATCTGGGCTAGATGTAGAGTATCTGCAGAACAGAAAACTGCCACTGAAGGTCTCCGACCATGATTTTAACTGGTTAATCTGAGTATAGGGTGCAGCTGTCTTCTGATTGATAGAAGCTGTATAGGGGCAGGGAAATTCCCTGTTGTTTGAATCTGGGGAGCAGAAGAACTTTGGGCAAGACTGCCATTTGCAAAGCTAATTGACATCACATGAAGGCATGCCGGGAGAAAAGAGTTAAGATGAAAAGCACCACCTGATGAGAGAGGAGTGTAACGCAGAATACCTCCCCAGTAAAACCTGCCCATTATCTTTTTTTTCTTTACAAAGATTAACAAACAGGAAAAGGACAGGAAGGAGGTGCCACCCTATGCATTCTGAGCAGCATATTGATGTGCAGGAGCCTGTGAGGTGCTGGAAACATACCCCCTGCGTTACTATGATGGCAGAGGTAGGATTTGAACCCTGGGTTACCTAAATCCAAATTTCGTGATTCCTCTGCCATTCCACATGGCTTCATACAGAAAGGGACACAGAGTTAGAGCTAGAATACAAGTTCCTTTCCACCTTATCATACCACTTTTTTTTTGTAAAAAGAAATATTCTTAGCACAATGTTCCATCTACTTAACATGTGTCCAATATATTATCTTGTTCAATCAATGAGAGTCCCATTCTTTGTTTCCACCAGGCAAAGAATTAAGAGTATTAAAAAGAAAAAAGTTAAGACTTTGCAGAGAGGGTGTAGAATTTCTAAGAGTCCTGAGGGAGAACATGATGATGTAATTTACTGAGTGTTCTTTTGTGCAGTGTGCTTTACATCCATCATCCTTACAAGACTTTGAGGTTAGATTTTATTATCTTCAATTTGCCAGGGAGGAAAACTGGGGTTTAGAGGGGTTAGGAAAATGTCCAAAGCCACTGAACCAGGTCAGTGGTTCTCAGCCTTTATCGAGCACCAGAATCCCCTGGTGAGCTTGTTAAAACACAGATTGACAGGTCCACCAGCAGTGTTTGATTCTGCATGTCGGGGGTGGGGCCAAGCACTTGCATTTCTAGCAAGTTCACAGGGAATACTGATGCTGCTTGTCTAGGCACCACACTTTCGGAACTTTCGGGCTCGAAAGTTGTAAGAAGGATATGAAATCAGAGCAACTCGAACCTAATTTAGGCTGTCTCAGTCTTCCCTTTCTGGAACTGACTTCGGGTTCTCAAGTGAAAGCTGAGAGCCTTGGGGCCTTGCTAGTCCCTGACAGAGCTGTATGCAAGCCCCATTATCTGCTGGAGAAAGTTGCCTTGACTACCTCAGACTGTGATTTCCAACTCATTCACTGGGTCTGACTGTGGCTAAGAGAACAGAATACTGGTGACTTTCAGAGTCAGGGGAGGGTGGGGCTGATTGGTTTCTAGCTGAGCCACTGCCCAGAGTTGCAGTTCTTCTGTTCCCAGACTCCCCTGTAATTTATTGGAAATGAAAAAGGTTTTTGTTTATTTTAAAATCTGCATTCTCTTAAATCTATTGCTCAGTATAGTGATATGAAATGCCAGAACTTCTGGGAGATTACATTATTTCTAGGGATTACTAGTTATAAACAGTTTAAAAGTTTTGCTTTCTTGAAGATAATTCCAATTATGGCTGATTTTAGCATCTTTGTATACTGAAAGAATGGGCATGGTTTGGGTTCATATCTGACTTAACTTATTTTTCTTTTATTCATTTCTAGCTCTATTATCAACATGATACATGCTCATTGGTCAAAAATTTGGAAAATACAGAAATTGTGAATGAAAAATTTACTAATAATTCCAATATACAGGACAACTCCTACTTAATTTTGTATGATTTTCTTTACTCTTGTTTTGTGACCCTTTATTTTAAAAATCTCTCTGTCTCTCTCTCTCTCTCTCTATATATATATATATATATATATATATGCGCACATATACACACACATACTTTTATACATATCAAAAATATATCAATAGTATGCTATCATACATACATTTTTGGGAATGCAGGTTTCTCTGTTCATTGTGCTCACCTCTCCTTTCCTTCTCTTTCCACCATCCCTGCCTCCTCTCTTCACATCACCTTTTCCCCAGGTAACCAACTTAGTATGCATCCTGTGTTTTTTTCAGTATCTACTAACTAGGTTTGAGTCTTTTTAATGCATATCTTTAGTATTCATTATACGCACATATTATGGTTTGCTGGGCAATTCCCCTAATATAGAAGTTTTAGTTTGTTTCAGTTTTCACTGCTATTGTGATGAACATTTTGCACACAAATCTTTGTCTGTATCTCTGATTCTTTAAGATAGACTCTCTGAAGTAAAACTCCTGAACATTTGTAAGGCTCTTCCTTATGAACATGCTACTTTCTGGGAAGGTATTAACAACTCACTCTCCCACAAGCAGGGGTGAGAGGAATGGTGCTTTTGGAAGTGAGATCCTAGACTCCTTGGACTGAGATGTTTGAAAAGTTGTTCCTGTGGCAGGGATCCAGGCCATCATTGTCTTCTAGGTTAAGCTTTTAGTGGGATGACAAGTTTAATTTCACACACCCAACAGTCCTGGGACCACGTTCAATATTTTTAATGGAACTAGACATTTCCCAGCTCTGTATTTTTTTTTCTATTTGCTTTCTGATTTACACATTATGTCAGCTACATTTCTGAAAAATACTTTGAATTCAGCCCTACTGTATTGACAGACTAATCTTTCTGGACTTGTACTTTGTCCCCTATATTCTGACCAGCCAATGCATATGTAATCAGAAGTCCTTACCTTCAGATTAGCAATTGAGTTTTCTCAAAGATATACACATGTAAAGGTGTAAAGGAATAACTCACTTCACAAGGAGCTGAATACATCTTGCAGAGAATTGGTGCCGTAGCACTTCAGAGCAGGCCAACTCATGTTCTGCAGTCAACAGGCAGGACTTCACTGCCTAAGAGAAATTTGAACTGGGCGTTGTGGGAAGGATACAGGATTTGGAGCTGTGAACTGAAGCAAAGGGCAGCAAGGGTGGTCAGTGTGTCCGAAACTGGAGAACTGCTGTGAGCAAACAGCTAGAGATAGGATTTGAAAGGGTGTTAGGGACGATCCGAAGTAAAAGCTGGATGCTGACATGGAGTAAAAGAAAGAAAAAAAGCAGCCATACTACAAGTCCAATACACATCAAAGCTGTGAACTTGAGGTGGCTCAATTCTCTGCAGAATTGGGTAGTTTTCATTCTCTAGTGCTCCACATTGCAAGAGCACAGATGGTGGCTGTTTGGTTTGCGGGGGGTAAGTACAGTAACTATGAAAGAAGAACAATGGGGTGAGAGCTGTGCGGTCCTGGTACAGAAGGGTTTGGAGTAACATGTCATGAGGCCTAGGCTAAATAGGGAAACAGTGGGGCAGATGAGCATGGCCTGATGATTTGGAGAAAAAGGGAGACATCTAAGACAGTGCTGCCCAATACAAATTTAATGCAAGTCACAAATGCAACCCACCCTGTGCCCATTGTAAAATTCTCTACAACACATTATAAGAGAGTTTATGTTGATTTTAATAATATACTTGGCTAACATATCAAAAATATAGTTTAAACATGTAATTAATTTAATCAGATCTTTCCTTTTTTTAATACTAAGCCTTAGAAATCTGGTGTGTATTTTATACGTACAGCACATCCCAATTGATACTAGACAGATTTTCAGTGCTCTACAGTCCCATGTGGTAGTGGCTACTGTGTTGGACAGAGCAGCACAGCATGCTGAGATGGGGAAGATAAAGTGGGCAGTAAGGAAATTAGGAAGGTTCAGGGTTTGTGACCAAAGACTGGGGTAGTTTAGGAATCAGAGGCCAAATGACTGGCTACTGAATGTACTGTGGGGTAAGTGTTTAAGGTGAATCGGGAATGAATAAAAGTTATTGGACCTGAGCAGGTCAAGACATGGGCAGTGTTGATGCCCATTGCTGGGGAAGAAGGGAAGCCCAGCGCTTGGCATGTAGTGGAGGCTCAGACTAATGACTGCAAGCCCAGTGAGAAAGCTCCTGGTGACTATGATGGGAGGTTCAGGAGTTAGTGGGTAGAATCTACATGGGAAAAGGATTCATGCCAGGAGTCATGGGATGACAACCCACAGGCCAAATCGCGCCTACTGTCTGTGTTTGTAAACAAGGTTATTTGAACACAGCCACTCTGATTGCATCACGCATTGTCCATAGGAGCTGTTGCTACAATGGCAGAGTTGAGTAGCTGGGACCAGGACTGTAGATCTCTCAAAGCCTGGAATACTTACATTTGGCTCTTTATGGAAAGTTCACCTACTCCTGGTTTATACCATAGTCTAAATGAACCTCAGGGGAGGAGGAGTTTCTCCAGAGTAGGGAGAAGTGAAACTCTAGGAAAATACTAAGAGCGGGGCTGGCTCTGGGGATTTTTGCATTGAGTTTGTGACAGCCTCATCTCAATCTCAAGGAAGGAGCTGCACTGCTAGGACTGAACTCCCTGGAGATCTGAGGACTCACACTAACTTCCAAAACTGCAGCTTCTCCACAGCACATTCTTTAATCCTCTGCAGACACTAACAATTCTCTGGAGTCACTTTTGTGCTTTTGAAATGGAATCATGATACTGCTGTTTTTATAAACTGGCACTGTGACTCTCAAACCCATGGGAACTTAGAACTTCTGTAGTGTTTCTTATTTCTACCTAGAAACAAGGAAAGGTTCGCTCACTTTCTCTTTCTGCTTTACACACAATTAGAGTCTATTATGGAAAGAAAATCTTGTTCTCCCTGTTAATAATACCTGATATATTGCATAAAAGATCTCATTTGTCAGAAGATACATGATCCTACTACTTCTCCTTTATGTAATTCTCCTCTCAGTAGGCAATGGTGCAGCAGATTCAAAGGGCAGTGGACTGAGAAGCATTAGACCCAGGATTTATTTTTAGCTTCACTTCTATTTTAATGACTCTAGATTTCGGTTTTCTCATCTATAACAATAATGGCAATAAAATACCACCACTTATTGAATGATAATAATAACTACGTTTTCCTTGGAGGCAGTGGAGTTTAGTGACAGTGGAAGACTGCCTGGGTTTGAAGCCTGGTACCCATTCATTAGCTTGTGACCTTGGGTGAGTCACTGAAACATCTCTGAGCCTTAGTTTCCTTATTTATAAAATGAGGATGCACTACCTCATCAAATGAGTTACTATTCATGATACACTTAGAACAGCAACTGGCACATAGGACATGCTATTTTTGAGTCTATTAAAAATAAAATACAATAATATCTATCCTTTATATCTGCCACAGATGTTAATAGTATACTAGGCTTAATTCTTTATGAGTATTGTTTTTTAATAATAATGTCAGTGCTGCAAGGGCATTATTATTAGTCCAAATTGTGTACCCAAAGGGACAGATTCAGAGAGGTTAAGTTGTTCAATATCATACAACTAGCAAATGAAGGAGCTGGAGTGACTCCACATCTTCTGACACCAAGCCCTTGCCAGATCCAAAGCCCTGGATTTGATCAGTGATTGCCAAATGTAGATGATCTCAGCAAGTTGCAGAGTTAGTTTGTTAGATTTAATGTAGCTCTTGTCTCTTGACTGATTTGCTACAGAGCCTTGGACAAATGGCCCAACTCGTCCATTCCTGAAGTTTCTCATGTAAGAGAAATGACACTAACCCACCCTGCATGGGGTGATGTGAATATCTATGGATTTTAGCTTGTGCTGGGTCTGTTTTCCTAGCCCTAGAATAGTAGCTTCCTTTCCTTTTGAGAAACTCCTCCTTTCTCACTCTCAGTCCCTGCAATTTGGAGGTAGTTGACTGCACTTGCCTGGCCTGGATTTAGATTTGACCTGCCCCTGATCTACCAGAGTATGACATTTCCCTGGCCAGAGGATCACCTCAGAGTGAGCACATGCAAATAATTTTTTGTGAGGCCTCTGTCTATATAAACAATTAGATTAAAAATATATTAAAAAATCAGTGATCCCATGCTAGATACCGTGGTTTACTGACGAAAATTTGAACTATCAGTGTAGAAGAGGTACTTACGCACTTTTTATTGTCCAGTCAGTGCATGTAAAGATCTTCTTCATTTCCAGGCACCATCTCTTTCTGTTGTATCCAGGAACTGGCTCTTCAAGTTCTTTGTCAAATGTGCCATTCTGGGCTAATTACTTATCTTTCAACCCTGAGAAAAAGACAACGATGCTGTTGTTAGTCACCATGCCGTGACTCTTCTGAATCTGCTTGCATTGAAACAATATAGAACTTTTCATCTCTGCAGTTTCTTAACACAGTTTATGTAGGGCTTGGTTCCATCATTACTCATGACAGACACTGCCTCATCCATCCATTGTGCTGTTTCTGAAGACTGGCTCAGGTGATTCGCAAAGGTTGGTACTGAGCACTGTTGATGACCATCACCAATGCAAATCTCACTCAGATAATGCCAAATATGTGAATGATAATTTGTTTTCTGACATGTTAAATTTGCTTATTGGAATTTTAAATCACAAATATAGGATGATACATTTTACAACCATGTCTTAATCACTGCCTTCTTAGAATTTGATCTCTTTCAATGTTGACCATACCCTTGCCTTCCATATACTGCTGCTAGTGGAAAGGACACAGAAGGAAGAATGGTCCTATTCCTTTTAGGAATTGTTGCCTCTCACCCTTCCTGGCTTGAGAGATCAACCAGGACTAACAGGGAGGGCACGATGTTACCACGTTGGATAGAGACAAGAAGGGACATTGATCAAACGATGGCAGAGCCACAGTCTGGAAGGCCCTCAGAAGAAATGAGCATGGCCACTCACAGAGAACTGCCTGGCATGTGGTGCAGAGCCTGTGGCGGGAGTGGGATGCTGCTCTGGGAACCAGGTTCAGGGAGTGCAGTGGTTGGGGAGGAGGGTAAGTGTTGCTCACCACCATACCTACTTCTCTTGGGTGTTGGAGACCATAAAAAACACCGTAGCATAAACACAGCTGCATGGTAGGCAGTACATGAACTGCATATGCGGCTCAGGACACAGAAGGGGGTTGTTGGTAAGTGAGAATCCCAAGCTCATCTTTTGTCTGATGTATGAGAGTCACCTAAATTCAATGTATCAGGATCACTTTGCCAGCCCAATCTCATGAGAAAAATATACCACTTGCCAGTAGGACAGTCTGCTTCTCAGGCTGCTCTCCTAGAGCCAGAGCTGCATCATAGGGTTTCAGTAGGATGCCATTGGCTTGAGTCGTGGAACTCCTAGAGCATTAGGTTGATTTCATGCATGAAACAGAGCAAGGATTGTCAAATGTTTTCTGTAAATGCCCAGATATTAAACAGTTTAGGCTTTTAGGGCCACATGCCTACTCTGTGGATGTAGTGTGAAAGTAGCCATAGACAACAGGAAGTGAAGGAGCATAGCCGTGTTCCAATAAAACTTTATTTAAAAAAACAGGCAGTGGGTCAGATTTGGTCTTCAGCACATAGTTTTCCAGCCCCTGGGTACAGGGTGGGAGAGCACTTTAAAGGCAATAAATGGGCTGGACAGTGCTAGGTATGAATAGAAGCAAGGGATAAAGGGAGACAGCAGATGAGGAAAATGATTTGCACTTTTTCATAAGATGGAGAATATAGAAAGGAGCATTCTAGATTTAAAAATATGATAGTATATGCAAAAGAACATATGCAAAGAACACAGCCAACAGGTAGAATGGCAAGTAGCTTGGTGTAGCTGGAAAAACAGAGAACACTATGGGCGTGGCCACAGGGTACGCTAGGGGCTGCCATGTTCTTGGGAGGATTAAGTGAGTGATATGGTTTGGCTGTGCCTCCACCCAAATCTCAACTTGAATTTTATGTCCCAGAATTCCCATGCGTTGAGGGGGACCCAGTGGGTGGTGATAGAATCATGGAGGCTTGTCTTTCCTGTGCTATTCTGGTGATAGTGAATACGTCTTACAGGATCTGGTGGGTTTACCAGGGGTTTCTGCTTTTGCTTCTTCTTCATTTTTTCTTGCTACCACTGTATAAGAAGTGCCTTTCCCCTCCCACCATGATTCTGAGGCCTCCCCAGCCATGTGGAACTATAAGTTCAAGTAAACCTCTTTTTCTTTCCAGTCTTGGGTATGTCTTTATCAACAGTGTGAAAATGGACTAATACAGTGAGAAAACAGATGTGAAATGTTTTGTAAACTCTACAAATGTCAGCATATTGTTAACTAACGTAAAAGCGTGATATGCTATGCCTATGAATTTTTATTTTTATTTTCTTCCCTGTAGGTCTGTGAGAGCCACTTCAGGAATTTTTTGCTTGGAGTTACATGATGAGATTTGCATTTTAAAAGGGCCACCTGATACTGTATGGAGGATGGCTTAGAGGGCTGAGCTGATGCTTGAAGGTAGGTGTAAAGAGGCTGTTACAGGAATTTGGGTGAGAGCTGGTGAGAACCTGCACCAGAGCAGTGGCCTGGCAGGTGAAAAAAAGGGGAAGAGTTGAAAAGATTGTTAGGGGATTGCATTAACATCATTTGATAACATTTTGGCTGTAGGCAGAGAGTAATTAAGAGGTGTTTCAGTGATGCTTGAGTACTTTCTCACATGGACTGCTAGCTGGATTTTAACGCCACATGTTAAGAGAAAAAGCACAGCACTATCAACACTTGTACCCAGAACCCTGACCAGCAATTGTGCAAATGCATGGAATTGGGAGGAGGAGGTGAGAATCTGAGCTTGGCTTGGTGCCAGTCCCTATTAGGGCCGTGCAAGCTCCTGGATGGAGAACAAGAAGTCTGTGAAAGGGGCTGGGCTTTCTGATATTCATTTCTGGTCTTGGTTTGTGGGCTGATCAGAAGAAAGCCCTCCACCTTGGAATGCCAGTGCTATGCAGGCCAGGACTTCTGGCTTCACAACTGAGCAGGGCCTCATTATTTTCCAAGAATACTCTTGTAAGGGTCTTTATCTTGGACAATGAAAGCTATTAAAAATATGCAATTCTATCATCTGCTACTTGAATTCATAGTGTGGTTGCAACAGGGTTAAATCCAGATAGAGATTGGATCTCTATTTGACCAAGTTTCTCTCATCCAAACCACATGGATTTATTTTGCCACTTAAGTGTGACCATTAAGAGCCAGGCTCTGGAGCCAGTAGGCCTGGATTCAAATCTTAGCTCTGCCATGGACCCTTGCCATGTGGTTTCAATATTATGTGTCCCAGTTCCTTCAAATGTAATGTCACCTTCCTCATTGACTTGTTATGTGGTCTAGATGAGTTAACATGTGTGAATCACTTGAAACAATGCCTGGCACAGAGCAAACTCAGTATAATACTACGGCAAGGTACTGAGTGCCACAGGAGAGACGTGTTCCAATGTGTCAGGCTTCAGATTCTCTGTGATTTGTCTTCTTCCTTTTTTTTAACCCTTTGCTGGGTAGTCACTGGTGGATCCAACATTTGATCCCTGGAATGAATCCAAGAAAAGAACCTGGCTCTTGACCCACCTGTGGAACCAGGAATGCTGAGCTGCATAGCAAGAACCCTCCTGGCTGTCCAGGGTGGAGGATTCTCCTTTGATCAGCCAGCAAATTAGGACGGGAAATGCAAGTTGGAGGTCTAGGGCTCTGATGATACGTAGTGTCTGGATTCCTACCTCCTGATCTTTGTTTGAGTCAGATTTGTTATTTCTGTAGAACCAGAACACTGTCATTGAAATGATTTTGGCGCTCTCTATGGGTTATTTCAAGTGTGATAAATTTCTCTTAAATTACTTACAGAAAGGGTATGGTGAGTCAGCTCGTGTCTGGAACGGAGTCAGTGAGCTAAGTGTAGGCTGTGTGGCTGCACTTAGTTAGTGGGCATCACAAGCATGAATGGGGAGATGCGAGAGACGATTTCCAAACAATAAGTGGTTTTTATGTGGAAAATCCAATTCTGGTTTAGTGTTTTCCTAAGATCTTTTCCTTTAAGACGAAAACCAGGGCTTAGTTACAAAGGCAAGGTGGACATGCTCTCTAGACATCAGGAATGCTAAAAGAAATGTGTGTGTGTATGCACCTGTGCACACACTATAAGCACGTGAAACTCATCTGTGACCTAAGCAATGAATCAAACTGGCTCGTCATGAATGCTCCCCAAGTCTAACTTCAGTGCTACATTTTTAAAAAGTGATGGGGAAATACCTTCTTCTGGAGGCTAGATTACCTCTGTTTGTCTGTGTAGGGATTGCAGGAGGAGGGAGACTGCCTTTCTGATAGGGAACTTTGGGCAGAGAATCAACCAAAAAGCAGCCGTCAGAGACTCGTATGCATCCAGGACTGTGCTGGGTAGCATGGAGAACTCTGGCAAAGAATACGGTGAAGAGGCTTTGAATGTTCAGTGAAGCTGGGAGGGCACAACTGATACCCATGAAATGGTTTGAGAGTAGACTGTAAGGAATAAATGAGTCTGGAGGAAAAGAGATCTAAGAATTTTTAGAGCCGGGCGCGGTGGCTCACGCCTGTAATCCCAGCACTTTGGGAGGCTGAGGCGGGTGGATCACGAGGTCAAGAGATCAAGACCACCCTGGTCAACACGGTGAAACCCCGCCTATACTAAAAATACAAAAAATCAGCTGGGCATGGTGGCGCGTGCCTGTAATCCCAGCTACTCAGGAGGCCGAGGCAGGAGAATTGCCTGAACCCAGGAGGCGGAGGTTGCGGTGAGCCAAGATCGCGCCATTGCACTCCAGCCTGGGTAACAAGAGCGAAACTCCGTCTCAAAAAAAAAAAAAAAAAAAAAAAAGAATTTTTAGAAACATGGTAAAGCTTTAGAAAACAAGGAAGCATTGTTTCCTGGCCTTTTGGCTAAGATTAAGTGAAAAGAAGGAGGCAGCTTTCCAGAAAAAGTGAAGTTGGAGGTGAGCCTTGGAGCATGCTTTTTGCAGTGTTTTGGGCATTTATCCTCCTAATTAACTGAGAAGGAGAAAAAGTGCATTTTTTCTAGCTGATTTTCCTCGGCACAATTGCAGCCCACGTGATGCCACCCATTGGTTGAAGCTGGGATTGTAAATATCTCCCAGAGGAGCTGAATGTAGAGGGATTCAGACAGGAATGCAGACCACAAAGATCCATAGAGCCTCAGCTAAAGCTTGCATCAATTTTATATTAGCATTTACATTTGTAATAAGGGGAAAATATCTGTTTGCCAACATTACATAAGCAGATTTAAAGTACCTAACATATTTTACTGAACACAGATATAGATGTGTGTAAAACAGCTGCAGTGCATTTTTCCTCCCCTGGATCAAGGCTAGAATGCTAATTGTCAGTGAAGTTTCTGGAGAATATGGTAATTCATTACTTAGCAAATTTTCAAGCTAAATTAATTCCTTTGCTTCTCCCCTTCTTTTCCACAACAACCTCCCTGATTCTAGGAAAGAATTGAACTGAAAAGCTATTGATGCAGATTGATTGGTTTTCGAGTTTTGTTTTTATACAAGATTTTAATATTCATTTTGTTTTGCATCTAGGCAACTTGAAAAACCATAAAACATTCTTTGCTGTGATCAATAATGTTAAATTTCATATTTTTAAGAGAATTATGTGTCTTTGTATGTGTGCATGTGAAACATTGAACTAGAATTTGTGGTCTTATTGTAGTCGTGTTATTTTGGATAGAAGTTTTTATACATTCCCAGTGCAGATCTTAAACAATACCTCTGTGGTAGCTATAAACATATTAAGAAAGCTAGCTTTGAATGAACACTTCAGCAAAGACTACTGAAATACCATTAATCTTTCCATGCCCAAATCCTTAATTTTTCCTCCCTTCCTCCACTTTGAACCTAATCAACTGAAGCAGGACTGGCAGCATAGAAGTGAAAGCATAGACTTTGAGTGGTTGGAGACATTTAACATTTAGATTTCCAATCTCCTGATGAACAAAGTTATTGAAATTCTGACCTAGCAGAGGCAAATGGGCATAGTGCACACTTGAAATCTATATGTGAGGTTATCTCATGAATTATTCTATTTGAGAATAAGCTGAAAAGAAATAGGTATTTCAAATTGAGATATGATTTTGGTATTCACAAAGAGCAAAAAGACCATAGAAGTGAAAAACACTAAAAGAAATCGATCAAGGTTTGGAAAGGTGACTGGACGTAGAACGAGGCTATCAATGATATCTGCATTTTACTCTTCTCTTTTTCCTATTAGCAGGCTATCACTATATTAATATGGCTTTCCTTTCTTCACTGTTTTGATATTTTATTGGAAAATAGAACTTAAAGGTTTTCTCCTGTTTTGTTTTTACAGTCAAACATTAAACTTTAGTGCAAAGGAATTTTCTTTTGGTCATGATGAATGGTTCAATATTATTGCTTGGTATTCTTGAACTTTCATATAATTCAGTAATTCTTCAATTATGCAAGTGTAATTTATAGGAAAAGTAGGAACATTTTACAGGTGGGAGTAGATACAGCTCTAGCTCTGCAGTTAGGCAGACAGCATCAAATCCTAAGTCTTGTGTGGACAAGATATATAAGACTAGTTAGGACACTATCATTCTCTAACCATCAGTTTCAGGAAAAGTAAAGAAAATAGTTTTCTCCTTGTAGATACTTTCGTGAGATTATATTTGTAAAATGGTTGGCAGAGACAGTCAATGGCAGTTCGTTCATTCATTCATTCATTCATACAATCTCTTAGGATCAAGTGATCCTCCCACCTTAGCCTCTCAAAGTGTTGGGATTACAGATGTAGCCAGTGTACCCTGCCTCAGTGATAGACTAATAAAGACAATTTATAATCCAAACTTGAAAAAATATCAACTCAACTATCTTACATTTATGTTTAATAAATGTTGCAGGGAGATGAACTCAGAACTTTGTGTCTCAGAATATTTGCAGTTTCTTCTTCTTGATGTAGTTATTTGAGCCTTTGTCTCATCATCTACTTTATGAGCCTCTTTTGGAAGGAGACTGTGATTTTACCATTGTGGTATCCTTTGCAGCATGGGTTCCCAGTGTATCATCTGCCAAACCCTGGTCCCAAAATATGTGCCTCTGGGGAGAAATGGTCCATGATCTAATAATTTTGGGAAATGGTGCACACGTACTATGCCCCCTCTAAGTGCTTTCCAACTTTCCAACTCACTGAATGCCCTGAAAACCTGGGTATGAGAAAACCTTCACAATCTATATATCTGTCAAAGGACCAATATCCAGAGTCTACAATGAACTCAAACAAATCAGTCAGGAAAATACAAACAATCCCATCAAAAAGTGGGCTAAGGACATGAATAGACAATTCTCAAAAGAAGATATACAAATGGCCAACAAACATGAAAAAGTGATCAGCATCACTAATGATTAAGGAAATGCAAATCAAAACCACAATGCAATACTACTTTACTCCTGCAAGAATGGCCATAATAAAAAAAAAAATAGATGTTGGCATGGATGCAGTGATCAGGGAACACTTCTACACTGCTGGTGGGAATGTAAACTAGTACAGCCACTATGGAAAACAGTGTGGAGGTTCCTTAAACTACTAAAAGTAGAACTACCATTTGATCCAGCAATCCCACTACTGCATTATCTACCCAGAGGAAAGAAGTCATTATTCGAAAAAGATACGTGCACAGGCATTTTTAAAGTAGTACAATTCACAATTGCAAAATAGTGGAACCAACCCAAATGCCCATCAATTAATGAGTGGACAAAGAAAGAACCAACCCAAATGCCCATCAATTAATGAGTGGATATATATATATATATATATGTATATATATATATATCAGTTTCTTGATTATATATGTGTGTGTGTGTGTGTGTGTGTGTATATTTACTGATATATATATGTATGTGTGTATATATGTGTGTGTGTATATATATATTTACATATATCTCAGTTTATATATCTTTCATATATATAAATATATATGTGTGTGCGTGTGTGTGTATGTATGTATGTGTATATATATATGATGGAATACCACTCAGTCACAAAAAGGAATGAATTAACAGAATTTTCAGTGACCTCAATGATTGGAGACTATTATTCTGAGTGAAGTAACTCAGGAATGGAAGACCAAACATCATATGTTCTCACTGATATGTGGGAGCTAAGCTATGAGGATACAAAGGCATAAGAATGTTACAGTGGACTTTGGGGACTTGGAGGGAAGAGTGGGGGGAGGGCGAGAGATGAAAGACTACAAATAGAGTGCAGCGCATACTGCCCGGGTGATAGGTGTGCCACAATCTCACAAAACACTACTAAAGAACTTACTAACACAATCAAATGCCACCTGTACCCCAATAACTTGTGAAAAAATTCAAAAAAGGAAGACCTGACTCTGTTTAACTTAGTGTTTCTCAAACTTATTTGATTACCTTGGTTTTTTAACAGCCTCTTAATATTTGGTGTAACACTTCTCTTAAGATGACTAGTGCAGTGTTTGCAGAGTAGGTGGACAGTAGATGCGGAGCATTATGTTTTATGTATTTATATTACATTTCATATGTTGCATTTTATATGTCTTATGCTACGCAACCCTTTTTAGATACATCTTGCCATTTATTAATATAGATTTATATATTCAATAAATATATTTTAAAAATATGTATATGTGAGAAAAAAACCCAGAATTAATATTTTAAATTTACCAAAGTCCTTTGGAAAATATTATTCTAACAGCTATTTAATCCTGTCCACATTAAATGGACAGATTTGATTTTTCTCATTAGTTCAAGAACCCTTAGGCTGGAAAGAGAATTGAGTTCCATATGTGAAACGTATCCATTTAATTAAAATGTTAATTAAAACAATAGCAACAAATGTAAAGACAATGGAAATTTCTCTTCTTTTAAAATGAATTGTATTGGATGAAGTTAACTCTGAAAACTGAGATTCCATTTGGTGATACATGAAACTATAACAGTTAAACACAGCATCCAACTCTCAGCTCATAAATGTTAGAGTGGCATCCGTTCTGATGATTCCTCTTGTGGGAACAATAACAGATAGGTATTTCCATAAATGGGGACACCAGAAAGCAGAAACTGAGCATGCTAAGTACAATTTTTTAAAAATCTCAACTATGATAGAAGTCATTCCTAACCATGCATTTCTCGTTCTTATTATCAACTCAAAGAAAATATAATTTGACCCATTCTTCATGACTCTGGGACAGCTTCCTTTTTGCTTCTTACTCTAAATAGTCCTGCACTGCAGCTGTCTTATGTATTCATTGTCAGCATCTCACTTGGCTGCCAGTGTGCCTTTCTCAGATGCTCTCTTCTTGCCATCCATGTCCCACCAACTGGACACATCCAGATCTGGCCTCTAATTTGAAGATAACAGAGACATGAGATAAACTGTTAAACCAGTAGCTGGGTGTTTGTAGCAAGTATTTGTAAATCAATGAGGCTATATAAGAATCTGAAAAAATGTTTCATAATGATTACTGTTAATTTTTATCCTCCAACCCCGGGAATAAATTTTTTAATTTTTGTGGGTACATACTAGGTGTATATATTTAGGGGTATATGAGATATTTTGATACAAGCAGGCAAGGCACAATCATCGCATCAGGGTAAATGGGATATCCATCACTTCAAGCATTTGTCTTTTATGTTACAAAAAATCCAGTTATATTCTTTCAGCTATTTAAAAATGTACAATTAAATTACTATTGACTGTAGTCACCCTGTTATGCTATCAAATACTAGATCTTATTTATTTCTTCCAACCATATTTTTGTACCCATTAACCATCCCCACTCCCCTCCCCCTTGCCCCACTACTGCCCTTCGTAGCTTCTGGTAACCATCCTTCTACTTTCTATCTCCATGAGTTTCAGGAAGTACTTTTGTAGGGAAAAAAATGAAGGCTAAGAGAGAGGTAAGGTGACTTGCCCAAGCTCTGACAATTAGTCACAGGGAACACTGATATTTAAATGCAATTGTACATGGCTCCAACATTTCTGCTCTTCTTAGCTCTCAGAGAATGATCTAAGTTCCAAACTCTTAGGTTTCCCTATTGCAGTCCCCTTTGCATGGACTGTGTCCATCTCCACCTGCCTTATTTCACCCTTTTCCTCCTCAGCAATTAATTGTCTTATGCAAGCGTAGTTCTTCTGGTTCACTCAATGCAGCCACAAATTTCCAAGGAGCAAATTGGAAAAGTCCACATAATTTAGCAGAGTTCTTTCTGGCACACATTTAGCTATCCAGGGATTCCATTGTTTTTAATTGAATGATCGTGACATAAGAAAAAAAAAAGTAATTCATTGAGGGTGAAAAAAAAAAAAACACCACTAACCAACAACACAATTTCTAACCAAAGAGATCACAGATGGCGCATCAAGCTCAACTGGCAGGAATCACCTTCCTGAAGGGCTCTCAGAAGCTGAGTGAGAAGGGTACAGGAAACATTTCTTTCCTTGGGAAGAGATACCTTTGATAATTATTAAGTTATCCTCTGAGTACTCTGAGTTCCTGTGGAAGTGACTTTCTAATTTCTGTACTTATCGTTACTATCTTTTGATTCTCTCTTTCTCCTGTGTTTGGGCCCCTAAGACACCAGGATGCTTCAGATGCCTCTGTACTTAGCCCGAACTCTTGGTTAGCACTCCCTCTAGTGGTAGCTCCATGAATTCCCCCGTAATTACCCTCCGTTGATAAGTAATCTGAACGGTCAAAATCACAGAAGAGTTTACTTACTTAATTTTTATTTAGCCTTTATTTCTGTAGTCTTAATGACCAGAAAAATAACTATAAAATTTATCTGATATTATTTATGTGCAAACTACTTCCATGTTTACTATTAAAATAATTCTCTAATGAATATATTTATGTATAGGTTGAAAACATTTCCTTAGGTTAAATCCTCAGTAGCTGAATTTTGAGGACATTGGATATGTCCCTTTATATTAAATAAAATTATCCAAAAAGGGTTTTTAAATTGTCACAACACAATCTCACCAGACTCGGATCTCATATTTACACTTTTAAGTGTCAAGTACTACCTCACTTCAAACTTGTTACTTCTCTGACAATTAGAAGTTGAACATTTTCTGTGTTTACCATTTGTCTTTCTTAGGTATGAATTATCTACTCATATATTTTTTTTCTGGTTTGTCTATCAGGATCTAGATATTTTGGTATGAACTAGATGAGTCAGTGTAGATAGAGAGATTTCTCTTTATAAAATTGAGTACTAACATTTCCTTGGTCACCTTGCCAACTATTTATCTAGCAAGATCATGTCTATTACTAATATATATTCTATTGTTTAATTTACCCCACTGTATTTTCCATACGCTACATGTCTGTCTCCTGTACAGGATTACTAATTTCTTGAGAAAAATGTGAAGTGACTGGGGACACACTAAAGGCACTGAAAAGTGTTGTGAGAACAGGAAATCTTCCCAGATAAAACTTCCTAGAGAAAATCTCCATTCTGGGGCTAAGACCTCCCAACACCTGCAGGCAAAAGTTTTTTTCTTGTCAGAGGAAGCAGATATTACCTGATACCTGTGTTGCAAAGAGGGACCAGAACTTGCAATTTCTGTAAAAGAATAGGGAAGATCTTCTCCACCATCATTTCAAGTAGAGTCCAAGAACATTGTAATTGAGTCTCATCATACATTCTCTGCCCTATCCCTGAATGAAACAACAAAAACAGTAAGAACCTTCACCTCTTTGGAGGGGATGACCTAAGTTGTCATGACAGGGTGTTGCTGAAGGCCAGGGAGGATCCTTTTGCCACCTGACACCATTGCCAGGTTAGCTGGTTGTATACTGGCTCTGGGATCCCCAAGACTATTTTGATGGGCGAAGACAGATGCCCTTGGCCAGAGGGCTAAAGCATTGTAGTTTACACTTTGTCTCTGAAATTAATAAGAAACAAAGGGTGAATTAAACCTTTTAACCCATCCCACTCTCTGCCTGTGTTAAGATTAGGTTTTCATGGAGATCAAAATAAAATATGTCTGACCTGGAGAAGGCAGGTAGCCTGCTTTGTTTGGGAGTCTGGGCTAGCACACAGTTCCTGAACTGGGTAGGTACTTAGCCAATGTTAGGTTAGTGAGTGGATACAGGAAAGAATTCTGAGTACAGCTGTGTTCCCCAGCCAACTGGAATTTTAATTTTATTTGGTTCTACCAAAAGGTACAAATTCTTAACACTGACATTTTCCGTTTTCTTTTCCTGTTTCAAAATTTAGAAAGGTGTCCATTCAGAGACCTGACAGATCTTTGTTTTGTGGTAGTTCTTCTACCAGAATTTCATATTGGATCATTCACTTAGATGGAGTGGATTTTAGTGTGTGGCAACAGTGATCACTTTTCTTGAACAAGAAAACTAAGTAAATCTTCCATCTTGATTACTGTCACATATGTGGTGAGATAGATCCCAAGTTTTATGTAGTGTTAGCAAAGTTCTATGAAACCATATGTCTTATTTTTGCTGTTGTTAAAACCTCAGTTATTTCTACAACTTGTTAGTGGGCCTTCTGTTATTTATTCTGATCCAATAGTATTTTTTTTTTCTGGTCAAAGCACCCCTAATTCCGCCTCAGTTCATGTGGTTTGTGAGGAGCTGATGTCTGCTCCAGAGAAAGTAAGGAGCTCAGGACTGGCAAGTAACATTTTAATACTATTGGGAAAATGTGTCCTATTCTCTCTAGAGCTGCTAAACTGGTAAGAGGTACAGTTAGAATTGAGGCTGAGCAATCTTCCCACTGCCCTAGAGAGAGGGAGAGAGCTGTCTCTTGGGAGGTATTGCCTGACAATGAAGGTAACATGTGGAAAGCTAAACTGATAGATTTGTGAGATGTCTTTTAAGTGCTTGGATCTGGCAATGTGTTGCTTAAACTTGTTCCATTTCAAGAGCGAATCCGTTTTTCTGTTTAATAAAAGAAGTTGCCATTGGGTTTTTGACACCCAAACCAAAGTTGTGGCTGATTTTAAGCTCTAACTTTTTCCAACCAACTTATAGTTTTTTAAGTTGATGCTGATCCCAGAAGTGAAGCATGATTTTTTTTTTTTTTTCCCATTTTCAGTTATTCTCAAAGATCAGCAGGGATGACACTGCTAAGTAGCTCAGGGCAGCCGAAAGTCTACTAGGCTCTTCAAAATTTACATGACAAGACAGGATTTCCGATTTCAACCCCAAACTGATTCCTTCCTCTAGCATCCCCCATCTCAGTAAATGACATTTGTGTTCACCTGGCTGCTAAAGTAACACCTGAAGATAATTTTTTATTTTTTGTTCCCTCACGATTTACATCTAATCTACCAACAAAACTTTGTCAACTCACCTCCAAAGTCCATTCCAAATCCCTCTTCCCTTCAAGCCATTCTCATCCTTTGCTTGCACTCCTGCAAAAGCCTTCCAAGACACCATGCGTTCTCCATAGTCATTCCAGTGGTCTTTTAACACGTAGGCCAGAGCAGAGATCCCAATCTGCCCAGAACCCTCCGGTGGCTTTCTACTCCTCTAGGGATAAGATCCAAATTCTTGGCCAGGTGCAGTGGCTCACACCGGTAATCCCTGCACTTTAGGAGGCTAAAGTGGGCGGATCACCTGAGGTCATGAGTTCAAGACCAGCCAGGCCAGCATGGTGAAGCCCTGTCTCTATTAAAAATACAAAAATTAGCTGTGTATTGTGGCACATGCCTGTAACCTCAGCTACTCAGGAGGCTCAGGCAGGAGAATTGCTTGAACCCCCGAGGTGGAGGTTGCAGTGAACCAAGATCGCACCACTGCACTCCAGGCTAGGCAACAGAGCATGTCTACGTCTCAAAAAAAATCCAAATTCTTCACCACTCTTATAACATCCCCCATAATAGGCTGTCAGATCTGTCTTACACCACTTCTTCCCTACCCATTGTGCTCATCAGTGGGCTACCTGATTCTTGAGGGGTTTTTAGAAAGTTGTCAGGACATATCAAAACTGAATATTTAAAGGAATGCATAACTGCAGGACATAGTCTGTTTTCCATTGGGTGGTAACTCCACAGTTTTCAGAGAGCAACATCGATGATTATTATAACTTTTCTTAGATCCCTAAGCCTCTCCACCTGTTTTATCTCAATCCTTAAAACAACTGTAGTTAGGTATGGTGTGCTATTATTGTCATTGTTCAGGAAAGTGCAATGAAACCAATGCAGGTTTTAACTTACCCAAGATGATAATGATTAGTAAACTGCTAATCTAAGACTGGAACTAAAGTCTGTTGTGTTCTGGATAATTGATTTTTTCCTTCTGTTATTTTTTGGCAATAATTGGAGTTAGGACCAAAGTAACTCTATCTCTATAAACTTTTATCAGACTAGAACATTTCCAGAGATTAAATAAGGAGTTTCCTTTAAGAGCTACATGAACCAAATATATGATGCCAATGTTCTTCAATGTACAGACACTGCCTGGCCTACATAGGCAAAAGGTGGCCTGTTTTGTGCACCCGGGGACAAAGTTTTAAGGAATTTTATGCTGATGAATACTTGTACAGAGGCTTCCACGAAGGAATATGTAAGAATCAGAAAAAGTTGCCCATATTTCTTATTAAAAAGAAAAAATGAATTTTGTATTTAGCTCCTTAGGAATGTACTTGCATGGGGATTAATGGAGGCTTATCAACTGTGTATCCTCATACATTTCCACATAGCTGGAGACTCACTGCTTCAACACTCATGGCTCATTTCAGAAGAGCTGTAGCAAAAGGCAGGCAGGGAGGAAAGGGGTTTCAGGGGTTCACCATACAAAAGCTGGTTGACTTTTGTGCAAATGACTTGTACCTGCCTAAGTGCACATTTCCAAAGTAGACCCTGTTTCTGTTTGCTTTTATTAAAAAAGTGTATTTATCTGTATAAAAATCTGCCAAACCAAGTGCACACTAATGAGCAAAATGTCTACAGCCAGCCCTGTAGAAAAGCAAACTATTTACCACAGAAGCTGACAAAACTGCATCATAAATTCTTAGTGTAAATTGTGTTTTTTACTTTATCATGGAAAAACCTGAAACAAATGAAGAAATTTTAACATCATGTATATCAACTTCACAGTGGCTACAAGTCTGAGTCTCCGAAGTCAGTGACATGTGGAAAAATGGGCTTTGTAAGGATCTACTGGCAGCCCGTAAACTCTAAATGGGCTTTTGGGGAGTTCTGTAATTTTGAAGAACAGGGAAGACTTCCACCCTCCTCACTACAGAGAAAGGCAGAGAGGCCAGACGCAGGCCAGCTCCAGTGCATTCACAGAGGCAGCAGGCAAAGAGGGTGGGAGGCTGCGTGCAGGGAAGACAGAGGGGTCCAGGCTGGCAGTGCCCTCTTTGGTTATGGTGGGGAGGGGATGACGAAGGCAGGCCGGAGACTGTTGCTGCATTGGAAATCTTTGGTCTACAAGACTCTGACTTATTTCTCTCAGTATCTGCCTATTTCCTCTTTATTGGCAGGGCAGGAAGGCTGGCCAGGATGCTGTGATTGTTGGAGATCTCGAAAACTACCTCAGTGGCTCATGCTGAGCTAGTGCTAGCTGAAGGTCAGGTAGGGCAGCAGTCTCTCTCCAAGTCATATTAACTCACCACAACTTTTTCCTCAAGCCATATTTCACACTAGGCCATTCCACTATATTTTGGAGAGTGCATGGAACAATGGAAAACACATGCACTATAGAGTTTTGAACTTGAAGTCTAATTCAAACACGGAACTTGGGTACGGCACTCACGCTGTCTGAACCTTAGCTTTTAATCTGTAAAACTTTTGTTTCAGAGGTTTTGGTAAATATGAATTAACCATTAATAGAGTACATACTATGTGCCAGACACTGTCTGATGAGTACTGAGAGCCAGGATTCTCATAGAGTTTGCAGACTAGTAAGAAAGCTAGACATTAATTTTTAAAAATCATGCTAATGACTGTGTGATTGCATTGTGAGAGGGACCAGTGTCTATGGCTGTGCAGGCTGTGCACTGCACAGCTCCAAGGGGAGCCATTTATTTACATCGTACTCTGTGCAAAAGATGCTCTGTGAAGTCGTGCAGTGCAAAAACTGTACAGCAGTGCATGGTAGCCCATTCTGAGATGAGGACTCTGAAAGAAAGGAAACTGGATCTGTTAAATAATATGAAAAAAATAATTGATTTTGGCGGGTGAATTGGATAATTAAGTTAGACCTGCAATTTGCTTCCGCAAGGAAATGCTGCTTAAGCTGAAAAGGAAAATAAACAGTAGTTTAGTGCTTAGTGTTGGTCCAGACATAGTATAGAATCTAGAGTGCACTTTCATTATTATGTGTTCTTTCTCCTGAAAGCATCTCTCTTGGATCTTATTCCCCTGATACGGGGTCTCACTGGGTAGATTCCTGAGCAAGGCAGTCTCTAGAGCTAGGAAGGGACTGGACCAGGAAGCTGACTATGAGAGAAGAAACTCGCAGAATAAATCCACATTTTTGACATCAGGATGGATTCTGAGGTATGGTTGAGCTAAAGTTGGGATGTAGTGACTCTAGCTTGAGGTAGAGGCTGCAGGTAAGGGATGAAACACAACAAAGCCTGGTGATATTATTCCTGTTGTTAATGACACTTCCAGGCCTGGGTCAGCTCCTAGGGATGCTCTCAACCCAGGCTGTGGAAAGCAGGTTCAGGAAACTGACACTAAGATCTGCAGCCTGCCTGGCTCTCTCCACAGATTTCTGACGTAGGTCTTGGAGCAGGGAAAGGGGGCCAAGGCAGGAGGGGCTGAGGTATAGGAGGAGGAAGCTCTGCCATTGTGGTGAGGCTCACAGTGGGAACTGAGCTTCAAGGAGCAGAGTCTCATGGCTTGCACCTGCTGAGGTGACTTCACTTCCCTAAGGCTGGAATAAGGACTTTCACAGCTGGCTCCAGTCTGGTGAAGGACAGGTGTTTCATTCACCTCCCATTTTATAGCTCTGTGGGTTAGAGGCATGCCAGCCTCTCCTGAGTCAGGTCTTTGCTCATCTGTGACTTTGACCAATCCTGGGCAGACATCTCTGTTGGTCGCTCAGACTCACTCTCTAGCCTTCTCTACTCTGTGCTCCACGTGGAGAGGCTGGCCAGCATGGATGATGTCAGTGGGTTCCCTTGTTCTTTGTCTTGGCCAATGGGGTGACCCATGTAGGTGATTAGAAGGAAGAGACTGAGGTCGTAGTATGCAACTCCAGCCCTCACCCGAAAGGTCACCTCAGGCTGCCTTGTCCCTTGACCAGTGGTCACTGTTGCCTTCCAGGTGTCCAATTCTACTTGATTCCCTCTTTTTGGGTTTTGATGACTGCCTTCTTTCCAGCATTCCACCAGCCATGGGTTACTGCATTTTTAACCTGGGTTACTGTGGTTTCTTTCACCCACACTTTTTGAATTTGTCTTTTTGCAATAAATTCTCTCAAATAATCCCATTTTGAGAGTGCCATTTGCTTCCTGCTGAGAGTCTGACTGATAGAAACACCCTTCCACTTCTTTCCTTAATGTGAACTTCAACACATATTTCAGGTTCTAACTGAAATGCTGCCTGCCTTCTAGAGTACTTCCTACTGCCCCACCTCACCAACTACACGAGGTTACTTAGCCTGTACTTGGTCTTCCCACAACATGCCCCCTCTGTTATGGTTCATATCAGGTTTTATGGAATTATCTGTTGCATGTCTAGTTTACCTTTCCCTTCTCCCCACCAGGCTATGAGCTCTCCAAGTCAGGCATGGGTCCCACTCATCTTCCTGTCCCTAGTGTTTTGCTTGCTGCCTGCTCCTTCTGTGAGTTTGCTGAGGCCCAACCATGAGGAGCCGGCCAGAACCACTATGACTTTTTATCAGTTACATCATCTTTTTTGTTGGAGCTTGTGACAGTTAATACATATAGGGCTATGTGTGTTGGTTTTCCAGCCCTATTGGGAGTCTTGGCATAATGATATCCATGTAATCAGGGAGCCAGAGGAAGTGAGCTGATTTGATGAGACTTGGAAGAAAAATTATGCTTTGTAAACCCAATCAAGTCATGACATAACAACCACTGTGAATTAAAAATATGCTATGTAATATGCACATCTATTATGCATCAATAAAAAAGAAAAAATCTACATGCTAAAAGCTGTGTTCATCCCAGTAGGTTGCCATGACTTTCACATCAGAATTTTGAAATGTTCACAAAAGAAGAAACATGAGCAGAAACAAAATGCATTTGCTCTTATTTTGAGCCTCACATTGAATACCTGCTATTCCTTCACAAGGTTGGGCGATCATACCAGCTCAAGAAGTTACTGAATTTTCCCTTCCTTCCTCCTTCATTTTCTTTCTTTATCCTTCCTGGCAACAGATGTCTGCAGCCTAAAATGCCAAAGTTTTATAGTAAATAAAAATTTTCTTCGTGCTCAGAATTTTCTCATGGCAAGCAGATGTGTTTGAAATGAAGTGTGACTATTTAGATTTCTAAATAGTGATTTAATAATACAGAAAGTAACTTAACTTGGTTATAATTGAGAATGCAGAACTTAGATGATGCTTCATGGCATCAAAGGCTTCCAGGCAGAGGGGGCTGCTGTCCATGGTTCAGGGCCTCTTAGTCACCATCTCCTCCAATCAGCATGCACAGCGGAAATCCTGCTGGCGACAGCCCATGTCCTGGAGAACGCTGATGCCGCTCAGGTCAGTGTGTCTGGGGACTCAGAGTAATTGATCCAATAACAAGTTTCAGAGCCTCCAGAGCAGAGGCATGAGTATCTGCCATCTCTTTTCTCCTACAGAAGCGCAACAAATGTCTTCATTTATTCTCTCTGGGTGAGTCTTTGTGAATTCCACTCATCTTTCTTCTTTGAACTTTTTGATTAAAAATCCTGTCAGCAGAGCAATTTGATGTCCAAGGGAAGATGCTGTTTGTGAGGCATCTTTTTCCTTCTTCTTTTTTTTTTTTTTTTTAGTAGTTGAAGTAGAAGATCCTTTTATGCTTGAAAATCTTTCTATTACTTTTCCCACCATGAATGTAAAGTGGAAGCCGACAGAATGTGTTAACCTTTCTTTCCTGTGCAACTTTGCCTGCATTGTTCTGGGACTGTGCACACAGCTTTGGATTTCACAGGCACAAAAACATAGCTGCAGCTGGGTGCTCTAGGTGCAGAGGGGCAGGGATGCCAGGTGAGGGACAGCTTGTCTTCCTTGCCAGAAGGTGCCTGTCCTGCATGTGCTGATTGTAGGAACAGAAAAGTGACAGGGCCAAAAGTACTTTCAGAACTGCAGGCTAGAAAACAAATTCATGGCCCCTAAATCTCTTTTCCTAGCACTTGTTTCTTAGCCAACCCATGCCAAACTAATTTAAATATATGAATATTAATAATGGATTTGAAAGTTATTTACCATGCTAAACATGACGGGTAGAATGCATAATTACATCCTACAGAAGCTCAAGTCTAATGGAGGAGATATATACACACACCCACACACCAAGTAAGCACAGGGGGTGTTATGGAAGTGAAAAGGAGGGTCTCCCTGGTCTGGATCTGGCAGATGCTCCAGTGTAAACCACAGCCATTGACTCAGGGCTGCTGGGAGGACAAGGTCAATGTGCATACTCAGGTGGGTTGTCCTTTCGCTTTTCCTCAAGGTCTCAACAACTTGCCTTAGTAAACAGGCATTTAGTCAGTCCAGTGAGATTGTCCTCTGAGGCCGATAAAATGAAAAGCCTCCAGAAGCTTCTTAAGAAAGTATAATTTAAGGCAAATACTTTAAATGATGCTTTGAGTTAAGACAAATATCTTAAATGATGCATCTGAGCTTCAAGGAGGAGGCAGCGGCGTACACAGGCTGCTGGAAGGCAAGGACTGTGTTTTTTTCATATTCACAGAACCCAGGGCAATGCCTGGTAAAGTAAAAAAACTCAGCACATACTGCCAGCCTAATGAGTTGGGAGTGGAGTGATATGTGGCTCTGGCTGAGTAGCATTGGATCCGTCACTCTTCCCTTATCTTTGTTTCCTAAGAAATGAGGGGTCATATTTGAAAGATCTCTTTCTACTTTGATATTCTCTGAGTCAACCAAAATATACAAAGCATCCCCAACCCCTCCAAAAAAAAAATCCATCCTCTCAGAGAGAAAAGAGGCTGAGGGAGGCTGGCAGTACCCAGGAGGGAAAGGCCAGTTCTCTAGAGGGTATGTATAATATCAGCTCATAATGTAAACTGAAATTTTATAAGCTCAAAGGCCAATGCATTTTATAGTGTAGAATTTGTGGCTGATTGAACAATTTGAGATCAAATATTCAAGGTTGAAGATACATTTCCATTAAAGGGATCTACATCCCTGTGACATTCAACAGAACTTTTTTCAGTACTTGTTGTTTATGGAGTTATTTGGAACATTAAAACAGATGAAAAAGAAGAGTGGTAATCATACTGCTTCTTGGATTTGGAAGAAAACCAGAATTAGAGGCCTGAGGATAATTTATGAAATTTGTCATAGTTGATTCACAGATGTCAATGATGGCAATGGGATATTGCATCCCTCTTCCATCTAAGTATTGAACAGGTGAAATGCTTCTTAGCAATATGTGATTTATCTGGTAAAAAAAAAAAAAAGGACCGCACACTGTCACTTATTTTGTAATCATATCCATAGTTCAATATGAAGGACCGTTTGTTCAAACTGAAGATGTTGCAGGCTGAGTGGGGAGCCCAATGCTACTATACAACGTTTGTCCTCTGAATATCTTACCTAAAATTCAGCCTGGAATTTTCACTTGAATCTTATGCTGATATGTGAGGAGCTCTGAAAAAGAAAGAAGTCATGTCTCAGAGGAAATTTCTTTCTTTCTTTCTTTCTTTTTTTCTACATTCAGACATGAAAGGACAAGAATGTGAAGTTTTGTCACAAATTAGGTGATGAGTGTAGTGAGAAACAAGGCAGGTGGGGCAGCTGAACAAAGTAGAAATGCCACTAATTAGGAATTTTGCAGAGGTTGTACCAGAGAGTAATTGATATATGAGATGTAACCGTAAAAATATTTTGTTTGGGGACAGAAAACATCATTATTGTAGAGAGGGAGTTGGTGGATAAGGCAGGGAAGGGTTTAGAAAGAAATTGGAGTTCAGGATGTTAGTGACAGAGGAACAGGAAGTAGAAAATGAACCTTTACATGCATTGATTTGGAGCACAATAAAGAAGATGTTCAAAAAAAGCTGGACCTATGAGCTATACCCATCATACTCCATAGCAAATGCCACTACATGTTACGGACTCTACACACCCTTCCAACTGCCTCCAGCGTTGACCTCAGAATCCAGGGCAGGCTGAAGTGGAAATCAACTAGTTGCAGCTTCCAAGAGTGTGAGGTCAAGGTTTTGAATGAGCCATGCAGTACCTGTATACTTAGAAAAGTCATCTCTCAATATCCTTGTTTCGAAAGGGTTCAGAATTTTGAGCACTCTCAAATTCTTTAGGAAGAACTGGAAGAGTTGGCTGCTTATTGTTAATGATATTAATAAGTATATCATCTATCAGGTCCACCAATGTGAAATTGTCATCTGTGCAGATTCCACCTCACAAGATTCCCTTAAAAGCGTTGCAGTTTGCAGGCTGTAGCTCATTCTATGCTGGAAGATAGTGAGGTCTCCTGAAATTTTCTAAGATCTGCAGAACCCTCAAGTTAAATCCATTTCCATTTCAAGTGAATACTTAGGATGAGGGCAGTTGTAGTTCTCAAATCAGTTAGTCATTAGCTAAGCTATTGTGTATCTGGTAACTCCAAAGTCACTGATTTATTTTGGGAAATGAAAATAAAATGAACAAAAATACAAAAAATGAGACCAGAATTAGTTTCATAGGCTGCCAACCATAAAAGATACCATTCGAATTTATGAATAATGAATAGATGAGCTTTCACTTGGATTCAATTTACTTGGCTGCTAGGGACCAAATTCCCTACAAAACAAATAACCATTAACTTACGTGCTGGTCACTTCTTAGGATACATTGAGAAATACGGCAGGAACACTAGATGGTGTCAGAAATCATTTTTAGTGTGAAAGGAGTCTACTTCATTACTTTTTGAGTTTCTTACCCTTATAAAAAGCCTTCAAGTCTAGAGAAATGCTGAAAATCCTCCCAAAGGAGAACATTCAAATCAGCTAAATTAATACCTGGGCAAGAAAGTCTCCTTGTCTAATTCCTAACACTGATTCTACCCAGGGCTAGAAGGAAAATAGTGTGGATTAGGGAGTCAGAGACTGGTTCTGGTGATGTCGTATAATAGCTATTAAATCTTAGGCAAGTCTTCAAGTCCTTTTTTGTCACTGGCAATTTCATAAAAGCTACTTATAGAATTGTTTTGAAAATTAAATAAATGAATATAGAGGGATATCATTAAACCATAGACTATGAGTATTTTTAGGTCTAAATTTATTTCTTTTACATATTTAGGCTGCTGCTATTAAAATGGAAAGGTACAAACACATTTTCTGCAAATAAGGTATTACGACTGCATGTTTGTATCCCCTGAAGTTCCTGCATTGAAATCCTCACCCTCGAGGTGATGCTATAAGGAAGAGGAACCTTTGGGAGTTGATTAGGTTATGAGAGAGTGTAGAGCCTTCATGAATGCAATTAGTGCCCTGATTAAAGAGGCCCAGAGAGCTCTCTTGATTTTTTTCCCACCTGTAGGAATACAATGAGAAGTCAGCAGTCTGCAACCCGACAGAAGATCCTCACCAGAACCTGACCATGCTGGTACCCTGGTCTTGGACTTCTAGCCTGAATAACTCTGAGAAATAAATTTCTGTTGTTTATATGCCACCCAGTTTATGATACTTTGCTGTAACAGTCTGAATTGACTAAGAACATAGGAATGACTGGGTATATCAGGGTATTGCTTTGACAAAAAAGTTTTTTGGAAAGAGCATGCATTTTATAGGGGAATATAGATTTCCTTATTTAAAAATTGCACCAAATGAATAAATAGAAATCATTACCCACCATTTTTTTTTCTCTTTCCTTGAATGTGAGGGAGAGTAGGATGATGTAAATTGTCAGCAGACAAGGTCTTTACCATAAATATTCCTCCTGGGTCAGGCCTTTGTGATTATCAGAATTCAGGGAGCATAACATGAACCTGAAAGGGAAAATCTACTGGCATTGGCAGACTTCGTGCTTCAGTTTGTACTCCAGCCTATAAACTCAGATTTGTAAAGAAGTGATGTGGTTTGGCGGTGTGCCCACCCAAATCTCATCTTGAATTGTAGTTCCCATAATTCCCATGTGTCTTGGGAGGGATGAGGTAAAGATAAATGAATCATGGGGGTAGTTTCCTCCAACTTGTTCTTGTGATAATGAGTTAATTCTCACAAGATCTGATGGTTTTATAAAACCTTATATTTTATAAGTGTTCCTTCACTGGGCGCTCATTCTTCTTGCTGCTGCCATGTGATGCAGGATGTGTTTGCTTCCCCTTCCACCATGATTGTAAGTTTCCTGAGGCCTCCCCAGCCATGCTGAACTGTGAGACAATTAAACCTCTTTCCTTTATAAATTACCCAGTCTCAGGTATGTCTTTATTTGCAATGTAAGAATGGATTAATACAAAAAGTATATTTTTACATTTGAAAATTTGAACAGCACTTGAAATTATTATACTTTATTCTACATAATTGTTTTCCTTTTATTTGGAAGACAGACCATTTTGAAGATAATGAATGGTGTTGATCTTTGATTTTTCTCTTGTGCTATTCTTCCTGGGACTACAATCTATTGACAATGTCTCATTAGTCCTCACAAAAAATATGTTGCCTGTGATTGTCTTTTTCTCAAGTCTCTCCTGAAAGAAATGAGTTTGGAACCATCTGTGAGAAATTGAAGAATTCAAAAAATTTCTAAGAGCTGAATGAAAATAATTTACATTTTTCAGTTGAAAAAAAATCAGCAGGGTCTCTTGAGAAACACAACCTACTGTTCACCTTCCGCTGAGAGACAAGAGTTTGCAGAACCAAATCTGCCAACAGTACACTTCAAGGACTCTCTTGAAACTAAACCCAAGCTCATTTACAAAATAAACTAAATTTGTTGGTTTCTGTTTTATGCATATCATTAGGGTCATAGAATGATGAGGAAGTGGGGTTCTTATTTGTTAAATGAAATGTTAAATCTACATAGTAAAAGATGTCAAATAAATTTTTAGGGGAGACAGAGTGAAATGGAAATTGCAATCATTTAGGCATGAGCAATATTTTATGTTTATTACTGATCCTTCTCAAAGGAATTTAAGGAAATTATATAGACTTAAAGACTGGAAGAAAACATTACTGAATCACACTTGGGAATGACCTGTGACTGGGACAAATCACCCCTGAAAGGTCATTCTGCTTCCTTGTGAACATGCACATTGACTGCATCTCCATCTCATTGGTAGGCAGCTTGCAGGTTAGAAGCTTCTTATATTGAGTCAAAATTTATCTTGCTTGTTTTATCCACTTGTCCTTAATTCCACCTCACCAATATACAATTTTTTATTGCAAATTACAGCCTTTCAAGAAGTTGAAGATAAATCTTGTATCCTATACAAGTTTTCTTCAGAGAATCTGAAAGGAAATTACATGTTGTTTCCCCTTTATGCTTCAGATACATTTGGTAGATGTTTGCAGAAGTCTGAAAGTCTTTCATTTTCTGAATGACACCTCTGCCTTACTCTGTTCTGATGAAAGTAGGCTGTTAGAACTGGCTAAATGGCGCATCCTCAGCCAACAGAGATATTGAGATGTCTGTCACAGATATAAAACAGAATCGCTCTTTTCTCCTGGATCTATGATTTTCTAAGGCAATATATGTAATTTCAGCTCTGTTATCTCTCTTCGTAGTATCTATTAGTGGAATGGCCATGGACATTGCATCCCAAGAAGCCAGTTCCAGATTTTCTCTGATGACTGATGTCCAGTCAATATTGGGCTTTACATTCCCTTGTTAGTTGACAGCAATTGAAAGTACCACTGAAGCAGCCAATGATACAACTGATCATTCTGGACTGATCGATAACTGAGTAGCTAGGGTCTGATTTGTAGGTTAACCTTCTAGTTTCTGAGAAAAAATAAAACTGTCCTAAATAAAGGTACCAGTTGAGTAGCTGAGATCAGAAATTCAAGGTCAGCTGTGACCCAATGGCAGAGCACCAGCCTCAGACTTCCCCTGCCTCGTTCCACCTTTGAGATTGGTTGGCTGCCCTGTGACTGTACAGAGGTCCTAATGGTTTACCCATTGCACTGCTTTGTTTCATATGCACAGTATTCTTATTGCAATTCCCCTGTTTTGATGAATCAGCTATATCTAGGCAGCGGGCAAGAAGAACACATTGGACAGTTACATTCTCAACTCAGAAAGATGACTTTGCAATGTGTGGAGTCCTCCTCTCTTATTTATATGCACATATATATGTATGTCTATATACAATATATTGCTTATATATTTTTATATACATAAATTATTTATAGATGTTGGAATATAGATAGCAGAAGTGTGATCACAGAGAAAAGGGAAAGGATACTCTAACGTCTACTCTGTAATATTTTCCCAGAACGCTATCTTATTTTCTGTGCATATTCATCAACTCTGTAAGAAATGGGGGGAAAGGTTTCTTCCCTTAACTTTCTATCCTTCTTAAGTACTTGTGTGTGCAACTGTTTATTGGTCAACATTTTATATTGAATATTTTCCGTAGACTGATGAATTATTGAAACCTGAAGATTAAAGATTTCTACTATGTTTAAAATATGGTGTGGGATAAGTATAGTCGGAATAACTTATTGATGTCAAAATGGGGGATTCTCTGTACGGATGATTAGATTTCTTATTCTTCACAGGGAGCCTTTGGTGGCTTTATCTATTATTTTCTTCAGTTTTTAAATTGATCATAACATGTAGCCATACTTTTTCAATACAGAAAGACAATAATTTTAAAAAATTCCACTGAAAGTCTAAAATAAAATAATTACTTACCGGAAAGTTAACCATTTTCTGAGGGTGCCATTTCCCTGTTTGTTTTGGGCTCTGAGCATTTAGATTTTCTTGACTTTATATACCTGGTAAACATTGGGAATGGTAAGGAGAATACATCATAAATGTCTGAAGAAGCAGAGAAGATTAAGCTTCTGTGAGCATATCAGAGCTTCTTAGTTACTTGTATTTCTCCATCATAGGTTTAGGAGGAAAACTTGCTGATATGCAGACATTTCAGTTTTCTCACTTCCCTTTATCAGCACGTGGCTAATATAAGCAAGAAACCCAACAACTCCCAACTTTATGGATCTGTAGGGGATTGCTTTAACCTAAAGAAAAAACTTCACATGTACCAGGGAAGGAAGATTATATATTTAACTTGATAACTTGTTTCCCTAAATATGCGAGGCTTTCTCAAACCCTTTAGTTAAAGTCTTATCCCTTCTCTAATCCAAAACTTGCCCATAGTATTCTGTTTTCCTGGAATGACCCCCTACTCTGTCTACAAGCAAAGCTTTAGTCACTATCAAATCTCAATTCAAATGCTTCTCTATGAAGTTTCTCTTTCTTTACCAGGTAAATACATTTTCCACTTTTTTATTTTGTCTGTATGCTCAATACAATAGCAATTTTATTGGATGTGGTTATTTACATGCTGATATATACACTACTTTAATTTTCTTGAGTACAGGGACATATGTATTTTTTTTTTTAATGAAATCTTGCTCTGTCATCCAGGCTGCAGTGCAGTGGCATGATCTTGGCTCACTGCAACCTCCACCTTCTGGGTTCAAGAGATTCTCCTGCCTCAGTCTCCTGAGTAGCTGGGATCACAGGCATGTGCCATGATGCCCAGCTAATTTTTGTATTTTTGGTAGAGACAGGGTTTTGCCATGTTGGCCAGGTTGGTCTCAAACCCCTGAACTCAAGCTATCCACCTGCCTCTGCCTCTCAAAGTGCTGAGATTACAGCATGAGCCACTACGCCTGGCCAATACATATATATTTTTAATACAGAAGATTTGCTATAATTCAGATCTTAATGCTTAGTCATCCAGATATGTGGAGACATTCTTTAAAGTGGGCGTTACCTACTTCTTTTCTTTGCTATCCATGGGACTTAAATAGTTACTGGGATGTTCTCTCAGTTTATATTTTGGATCATAGAACTACTTCTCTGCTTTGCATTAAGAAGAAAGAGTAATTAGTCTCAAATTACTTTGTGTTTGTATTAGATTACACATTTACATTTGAAATAGAATCAGTTCAATGACTAAGATGAAATACATAACATTTATCCATGCAGTCACAATAACTGTTCCTATGTTACAGAAATCATGGAGAATGTGATACTTTGTTTATTTTAGATTTTCTTTGCTTCAATTTGCTGTATCCTAAAATAACAATGATCTTCTAAGTCCTTGAATTTGCATCAACTCTTACACTCTATATATACTCCCTTCAGGATACAGTTTCAATTCATGAAGATGCTTGGTTGCAGGCAGTATGCTTGGCACCTGTGACACAGAGAATAATAATACAAAGTCCTTGACTTTTAGGAGTCACAGTGAGGTTGTGTAAAATACTTTATAACAGCTTATAAATACACACACTGCAACCTCTATCTCCTGGGTTCAAGAGATTCTCCTGCCTCAGCCTCCTGAGTAGCTTTTTATTAGATCTCTGGCACAGGTGTGCACGTGCGCGCGCACACACACACACACACACGTGTAGATACACAGTGGGACTCAGCTGATAGGGAAATACATTCTGTCTATATTTGAAATCTATTGACATGGATTATCTTCTCCTAATCTTGATAAGAATCCTGTGAGGCAGTTATATCAGTTAGGTTTGTATTTAACAGTGAATGATACAAATCCACACTTACACAAGATATATACTTAATTCTTTCCCAAGTAAAATAAAAACCTGGAAGAGATGCTCCAAGACTATTTAAATGGTGATTCTACAGCCATGGATGAGGCAGAGTCCTTATGGCTTTCCTCCATGGAGTGTCTAGATTGTGGCCCTCATGTTAGCAAGGTTGATAATGAATGTTTGAGCTTGGAGGAGAAGGAAGGACAGTCTTTCTTTCAAGGAGACTTGTGAATGTTTCATACAATAATTCCTTTTTGGTAGAGAATTAGCAGTCTGTCATGGAACTTGGCAGGTAAAGAACTAGAGGCTCAGGGAGTGATGTGGCGATGCATTGAGTCAGAAGACCTGGTTTCTTGGGCAGCTCAATCATTTACCAGAGATGGGATTTGGAGCAAATCACTCAGTTCTGTACATGCTAGATTTGTCACTGGGAAAAAATAATCTCCAGTATGAGAGAGCTTTGTAATAATTAAATGACAGAGTAATATATGAAAACCATTGCAAACCATAAAGTGCCATACTAATTAGTTATGGGTGGAGCTGAAGGTTCAGTTACATTACACCGTTAGTCAAGTCAAACAATGATTTCAAAAGCCAGAAGGTAGAAGATTTTTCAAGGATTTGCAGCTGCACATCACTTCCCTTAACAAATGTGTGGATTTGTTTCCACCTTTCACTTTAGAGTTCTTCTAGGTTATATTGTTCTACAGGAAAGATCAAAATGTACATCTTTCTGTGGATGCTTCTTAGAGTAGAAAAGTGACATCCAGCTTTATTCTAGTTTGTGTTCAGAATGAAAGAGGCTGAGAAAACACATGAGTGCTGAGACCAAACAACTCAAGAGGACCATCACATCTTGCTGCCTTGGTCACTTGGAGGGAGCGGGAAAACCAGAGGCAGAGGAACCAGAGGGCCTCTGGAAGAGTTCTGCAGCAGCTCTGGTCCCATACTGTACCCTAGCCTTGAAGGGATGAATTTTCATCAGAGCCCTGACAGTGAATGAAGGCTTTAAGGAATTTATCAACCTGTTTGAGGACTTACTTTCTTCTTAGAAGACATACCATTTCTCTTTGGATTTATGTTTTCTCAAAATCTTTTTCTATTTTTTGCTTATTTAATTATTAACCTAGCTAATAAAATAGATTCAAGTGAATTCATTCTATGAGGGAGAAATTGAGGTACAGAAAGCAATACCAAGTGAAGAGGATGGGGTGTTTACAGTTCTGGTGTTGCTGCTTACCAGTTCTGAGTTCTTGAGCAAGTTATTTAGCATTTCTGTGCTTTGGTTTGCTCATTTGTAAAAGGAGGTTAACGACACCTACCTCTCAAAGCTGTTGTGAGAGTTGAAGCAACCAGTGCAATGTAGGCACACAGGAACCATTCATCATCATTCAATAAAGGATGCTTGTTATTCAGTCCAGGTCAGGGCTGCATGAAGATACCCAGCACTCCTGATCAAAGTCTTAACACTCTTTCTACTTCATAAAATGCCTTTGCTGACCCCTTCCTGGTTTTGGTCAAAATGTGGGCTGCCATCCACTTCTCTCTTTATCTGGGTGGGAGGTAAGAAGAGAGAAAAGAAGTTCACCTAAATTATGGATGGTGTGCTGTGGTGAGAGATCTTAGATGGTAAACAGAGCGAGGCCTAAGAGGTTTATGCCTGCCTCAATTCACAGATGAAGAAACCGAGGCCCAGAGAGGGGAGGACTCACTAGAAATCAACAGCCTTTCTTTTCTCTTAGTGACTTTCTATAAACCTTTTTGGATTGCAGCAAAGCCCAAGTATTTATGGATGTGTCTGTTCTGCCTTGCCTGTCCCCATATGTGCAGGGGGTCACGTTTGGCACAGAAGCAAAGTAAAGTCCAATTATGGCTGTCTACAGCAGCTGGCGCAGTTAGGATTTTAATATACACTTAACAGTGGTTTTATAACCCTCAGTCTGCAGCAGACTGGCTTCTCCTGTATGTCACTAATTAAATGTATTACTCTGGTTCACCATGGCTAGAATGGATCAATGAATGTTGTAATACTTTGAAGGAGATAAAGCACTGTTAAAAGGCTTTGTATGAAATGTCACTGGTCTTATTAGTATTTCTAGCTTGATTCTTAAAATTTTCAGCAGCTTAGCAACCAGAATTATTCTTCGAAATACCATTTCAGTCCACCAATCAGAAAACTAGCCTTTGGTAGGGGAGGAGGTGGGAGAGGTGTAAGTCTATAGGAGAGGTTCTGTTGGAAGAATTCTAGTACTGTGGTCCTGAATAGGACCTTAAATGTTGCTAATACACATCCCTGAATTTTCGTATAAGGAAAATAAGGCCCAGAGTAAGGATGTAATTTGCTCTAGGTTATATAACCAGATAGTGAAAGAACAGGGACTAAATTTCCTGGTTTGTAAGACAATATACAGAACTTATGCATAGTTTGTTTTTGTTCTTTAGAATCCTGTATGGACAGAAGTAGAGAAGTAAGGTAAAACATTGCCTAGCAATTTGAATTTAGATAGTTAAGTTCATGAGCAAAAATTAAAGCACACCAAGAAAAAATGCTGCCTGGTGAATACTCTTCAAGCAAAATATAAGCTCGATAGTCATCTTGAACATAGGTCTTTTACCCTTGTAGCACTGTGCTGAGCACTAAGTACATACGGGAGTGAGTGAATGATCAACTGAAAAAGTTCTGAGATGAGCTGTCATTTTATTTCTTGAGCAGTAATTGTCTTTTTTATTGCTTGGGCTAGTCCAGATAGGGAGGGAGGATACCGGTCTACCTGTTTATCCATGTCAGGGCTCCAATTCACAGGTTGGGGTCACTGATCCGCTCCTGCCTTTCCAAGCTGAGAGGTGAAATCCTCAGCCATAGAGCTCTTTTTGCTGAAGCATAATTACTGTAAAGGGTGTATTTGGCTTTGCTGGGCCTTGGCTGTGTTTTATGAACATTGGACATTTCTTACTTCAGAGCCAGTGCCTGGCTGAGGACAGTGATGCATTTAAAGCTAAATAATACTGGATCTGTGGTAGGGCCCAAGCACAGCTGCATAGTCATGTGCTGGAGCTGTGACAGAGGATTCCAGCCTTCCAGAAGTCCTATGATTTGCTGAATATGTCTGTGGGAGAGGGCTACTTCCATGCAAAGACCTCAAGGGAGACCCAGAAGAGTGGGGAAAGATTTCTGTTGATGCTGGTGCAAAGTTGGACTCTACTGTGGGCCTCGTTGTTGTTGTTGTTTTTTTTTTTTTTTTGGTACCTTACAGATATGAGTCTGATACTGTCTGTGCCCCCAGGTTGGTGCAATTAAATCAGAAGAGAGCCTGTTCTAAAGAGAGCCCCTGTCAAAGAAGCATAGTTCTGTAGTTACTGCTGATCACCCTTACTTTTCCAATGCTGATACAGCAGAAATAATGAAAAAAATAGCATATACAGTAATAAAAAGAATCATAGGGAAATGACAATGGGCTTCATATACTTCACAAATATTATTTTATCTAAACTTAGCACAATCTTTCTAGGAAGGTATTATGTAACCATTTCACAGGTGTGGGCATTGAAATTTAGCACAGGGGATTAAGTTGCTACCAAGGGCAAAACGTACTTAAAACATCCCTCTTTGGCCCTTCAGTCATGGTCTCTTATACAACAAAACATATTTGCACATTTCTTTACAATTTATAAACTGGATTCGCTTCTGCTAACTCAATTGACTTTTAAAACAACCCCATAACCTAGTTTTTCCTAATGATTTTTACTTTATACATTAGGAAATGGTTCACATTTATATTTCTAGAAAGTGGCAGAACATTAAAAGTCAGATAGCTAGGTATCTCTTAAATTTGAAAACAAAATGAATGGAGTTTTGAGAACACTGATGTTGTAATGACCTGTGATTCCATGAATACCTGCATTATGCCTGGATCACATCCACTGCTCTTCATGGGTTCCCCAGAGAGACATGCTTTCAGGGAGTTAGGGAAAACAGAAGTGAAGAGCACATTATTATTAGCTGAGATTTGGCGTAAAAGCCACATGCAGAGAATTCTGACCATCTGAATTATGTGAAACAATTGTTATTAAGAAATTGGGCCTCAGCCTAAAGCAGGCCATGAGGCCAGCTGCTCTGGTTCATTACCAAGCTCAGCATACATCTTGGATTTGACCCCAATGTGGTCCTTTGAATGGAAGGACCAGCAAAATGAAATCAAAGAACTGCAACCAGGCTCTGACTTTTAATGCATGTTGGCCTGCAATTATTACTTTAGCTTTGACCAGAATGGAAGAGAGAACAAAGGGAAAATGTGAGCAAATTAAATTTATTTGTCTCTATTCATATGTGGAGGTGAAGGGCAAACTCGCGTGTTGCCTCTTCCTTCTTCCGATTCCTAATTGTTGGATCTGGACCTTTACCTGCCTTTCTCTCCAAATTCGCTCTCTTTGTAATTTGTTGGATGACCAGGACACTTCACTTGTTGCTTGCTCATCTATTGGATTCTTGTCAAACCTTCCAGAATGGCAGAGGTCTGTTATTTTCCCCAGGCTTGGCTGTTGATCCTTTTGTTTCTTTGAGGGCCGTGGTTCTCTATTATTAATAAGTGATGCAAAAGATCCATCCATCTATCCACTCATTTAGTCCTAAGGTTAAAAAAAAAGCCATAAAGTTGAGTACTTTTCCAGTGTCTAATTTTGGTAGTATAAGAGCAACACCTGAGTATTAATGGAATCAAATAAGGACATTTATAGGGAAAATAGCTGGGGGTGGAATTAATCCAATACTGAGGTCAAGGATGAAAATTAGAGCAGTGATGGGGAGTTATATAATTTGCATGAGTGACTACCATATTTCAACTTAGACCAGACTCCAGCACCATCCACATATCAGTGTTTATGCCAAATGCAAACAAAGTTATTGGTGATCAGTCTGCTATAATATAGCCCTGTTAAACTAGACATGTGGAAAATGAATATCTAAATAGGACATTAAGCAGGCACTTGCTATTCAGTGAGTATTAATAAGGAAGCAAATGATTTCTGGGATGGGAGTCAGGCTATCTGGATGTTCAGCTTGGACTTGCCACTAAACAACCTTATCAGCTGGGGCTAACTCCTCTTTCTGGGTCTCAGTTTGTTCACAGTAAGATGAGAGGAGGGCAGCTCTTCAAAGCTGTGGATCTAGAATTTCGTGGCAGTGGGTTTTTTGCAAGAGGAAGAGCAGCAGATTGTCTGATAAGCCCTTGTTCCCTGAGTCTCTGAAAGTCCAATTCCAACTCCTTTTTCAAGCTTTTGCTAAAATAGCATCTTCTCTGTGAAGCTTGTCCTGATTACCCTGCTAAAGTGACTTCTGTCTTTCAACCCTCCAATGGATTTCATTAGTGCACTCTGTGTCATTTAATACCTTGTACTTTGTGTTATTATTATTTGTGCTCATATCCTAGTCTTCTTTTAAGCTTGTAGAAATCCTTAATGACAGGGTAGACATTTGATATTGTTTGGCTGTATGTCCCCACCCAAATCTCATCTTGAATTGTACTCCCATAATTCCCATGTGTTGTGGGAGGGGCCCAGTGGGAGATAATTTGAATCATGAGGGTGGTTTTCCTCATACTGTTCTCATGGTAGTGAACAAGCCTCATGAGATCTGATGGTTTTATCAGGGGTTTCTGCTTTTTCCTCTTCCTCATTTTCTCTTGCTGCCACCATGTAAGAAGTGCCTTTTGCCTTCTGCCATGATTCTGAGGCCTCCTCAGCCATGTGGGACTGTAAGTCAAAATAAACCTCGCTTTTTCCCCAGTCTCAGGAATGTCTTTATCAGCAGCATGAAAATAGATTAATACTGTAAATTGGTACCAGTAGGAAGGGGCATTGCTGAAAAGATACCAAAAATGTGGAAGTGACTTTGGAGCTGGGTAACAGGCAAAGGTTGAAACAGTTTGGAGGGCTCAGAAGAAGACAGGAAAATGTGGGAAAATATGGAACTTCCTAAAGCCTTGTTGAATGGCTTTGACAAAAATACTGATAATGATATGGATAATGAAATCCAGGCTGAGGTGGCCTCAGATGGAGATGAAAAACTTGTTGGGAACTGGATCAAAGGTGACCCTTGTTATGTTAACAAAGAGAATGGCAGCATTTTGCCCCTGCCCTAGAGATTTGTGGAACTTTGGAATTGAGAGAGATGTTATTTAGGGTATCTGGGAGACTTGTACTTGTGTTCCCACATGTTATGGGAGCCACCCACTGTAATTTGAATAATGGGGGCAGTTTCCCCCATATTGTTCTTGTGGTGATGAATACATCTCATGATGGTTTTATCATGGGTTTCTGCATTTGTGTCTTCCTCATTTTCTCTTGCCACCACTGTTTAAGAAGTGCCTTTCACTTCATGCCATGATTCCAAGGCCTCCCCTGGCACATGGAACTATAAGTCCAATTAAATCAGTTTTTCTTCCCAGTCTCGAGTATGTCTTTATTAGCAGTGTGAAAATGGACTAAAACAACATTCTATGTCTCTCTTAGACCCTAGCGCAGTGGTTGGCACACAATGAATATTTGTTTAGTGCTTTGTGGTCTAATAATTAAGTCAATCAGTATCTGTCTGGCTGACTGAATAAATGAATGAATATACACATGAATGAATGAATGATGTGTGAGGAATATGGGAATAGACAGATTGATATAGTGTCTTTAAACTTAATATTCTTCAGCATAATAGCTCTTTGAGGCATGATGCTAAACACTATATATATAGTCTCACTGAATTTCACAACAATCATGTAAAGTAGGCATTATTCCCTTTCTAAAGATAAAGAAACTGAGATTTAGAAAAACTAAGCAATATACCCAAAGGTTTGGAACACTAGTGTATCTGACTACAGAGCCCACATTCTTAGCAACTGGACTACATTCCTGGCATTTTCAGCTGATGAGACAGAGAGCAAGGATGCAGCTATACATCAACTATTAGAGACTAATTGAATGAGTCTTCTCTCCAGTATTTGTCACATGTGTTTACTTTATTTTTTTGGAGTCTCCGAAAGCATGACAATCTCATTTTTAAACAATGTTCAAGCAACTTGAACATATTGATCTAAGAGATTCATTGTGATGAGACCTACATTAACACAACTTGAAAATGTTTTCCTCATGGTCTCTGAGTTGTAGGGCTATGTCATATTCCTGATGGTTAAGATTGTTTTGGATGCTGACTGTTAATATCGAAACCAAGTTAGAGTTGTAAAATAACAAGTCAAGAAAATCTGTGATTCAACATTGTCCTCATACTTTGCAGTTAGGATGAATGTCCAGGGCAGTAATGGTGAATAACATCATTTATTTCATCTTTTTAAATTAAAATTAAACTCAAGTTAAAATGTTTAACAGACTTTGTTATTTTAGAGCAATTGTAGGTTCTCAGCAAAATTTAGCAGAAGGGGCAGACAATTCTCATATACCCCTTTTCCCCACACAAGCACAGCTCTCTCCACTATCAACATCCTGCACCAAAGTCATATATTTCTTGAAACTGATAAACCTATGATACATTATTATCGTCCAAAGTTTATACTTTACATTGGAGTTCATTCTTGGAGTTGTACATTCTGTGAGTTTGGACAAATGTGTAATGATCTGTATCTACCACTATAGTATCACGCAGAATGGTTTTACTGCAGTGAAAGTCCTCTATTCTTTACCTATTCATGCCTTCCTCCTCCCATCCCCTTGCAAGTACTGGTTGTCTTACTATCTCTATAGCATTGCCTGTTCCAGAATGTCATATGATTGGAATTACCCAGTATGTTGCCTTTTCAGCTTGACTTCTTTTACTTAGCAATGTGCATGTAAGATTTCTCAATATTGTCTCATGTCTGAACAGCCCCTCCCTCTCTCCCTCCCTCCCTTCCTTCCTTTCTTCCTTGACAGAGTCTCATTTTGTCACTATGTTGCCCAGGCTGGAGGGAGTGCAATGGAGTGATATTGGGTCACTGCAACCTTGGGTCACTGTAGCCTATTTAGGTATTCATTTTCCACATGTCTAGTTTAGCAGAGCTAAATTATAGCAGAACCTGATCACCAATAACTTTGTTTGCATTTGGCATAAACACTGATATGTGGATGGTGATGGAGTCTGGTCTAAGTTGAAATATGGTAGTCACTCATGCAAATTATATAATAAATTCCCATCACTGCTCCAATATTTATCCTTGATCTCAGTATTGGATTAATTCAACCCCCAGCTATTTTCCCTATAAATGTTCTTATTTGATTCCATTAATATTCAGGTGTTGCTCTTATACTAACAAAATTAGACACTGGTAAGGTACTCAACTTTATGGGTTTTTTTTACCTTGAGACTAAATGAGTGGATGGATAGATGGATATTTTGCATCACTTTTTAATAATAGAGAACCATGGCCCTCACTGAATTCCTAGACTCAAACCATTTTCCCATCTCAGCCTCCCGAGTAGCTGTGACTACGTGTGTTTACCACTATGTCTGGCTAATTTTGTTTATTTTTGGTAGAGGCCAGGCATCACCGTGTTGTCCAGACTGGTCTTGAACTCCTGGGCTCAAGCAATCCTCCCACCTTGGCCTCCCAAAGACCTGATTGTAGGAATGAGCCACCTTACCTGGTCCCCAATTCTGTTTAGTGCTAAATAATGTTCCCGAGTTTGGATGTGTCACAGTTTATTCTTTTACCTGCTGAAGGGGAGTTTGGATGCTGTCAATTTTTTTGGCAATTACAAATCAAGATTCTATAAATATTGATATGCAGGTTTTTTTTGTAGACACATGTACTCAATTCATTTGGATAAAAACTGCCACAGTTTATTGATTTATCTACGGAAGGGGATTTTGGATACTGTCAATTTTTGGCAATTATAAATAAAGATTCTATAAACACGTATGTGCAGGTTTTTTTTTGTGTTCTCAATTCATTTGGATAAAAACTACAGAGTACAATTGCTGAACTCTATGGTAACTAAACCATGTTTAGTTTTGTGAGAAACTGCCAAACTGTCTTCCAAAGTGGCTGTACCATTTTTCATTCCCACTAGCAACAAATGAGAGTCCCTATTGCTTTACAGCATGCGGTGGTGTCAGTTTTCTAGATTTTGGCCTTTCCAGTAGGGATGTGGTGGTATCTCATTGTTTGATTTGTATTTCATAACATGGAGCATCTTTTCATAGACTTACTTGCCATTTGTATATCTTCTTCGGTGAGGTGTCTGTTCAGGTCTTTTGTCCTATTTTTTTTTTAAAGTTAAATTTTTCATCTTGTTGAGTTTTGAGAATTCTTTGTGTATTTTGGATAACAGTTAATCAGCTATGTCTTTTGCAAATACTTTCTCTCAGTCTGTGGCTTGCCTCCTTATTCTCTTGACAGTGTCTTCTGCCAAGTAGAAATTGTAAGCTTCAATAAAGTCAAGCTAATAAGTTACTTTTTTCATGGATTGTATCCTTAATCTTGTATCTAAAATGTCATTGCCATACTCAGGTCATCCAGGTTTTGTACTCTTACCTTCTAAAAGTTTTATAGTTTTGTGTTTTACATTTAGGCCTACAATCCATTTGGGATTAATTTTTGTAAATAATGGATGACCTGTGTCTGGTTTCTCTCTTTTAAATGTGGATATCTAGTTGTTGCAGCACCATTTATCGAAAAGACTATCTTTTCACCATTATACTGTCCTTTGCTCCTTTGCCGAAGATCAATTAACTATATTCATGTGGATTTACTTCTGTACTCTTTATTCATTTATATTGAAGTATTTATTCTTTCATTAATGCCATACTGTCTAGATTGCTGTAGCTATAAGGTAAGTCTGAAGGTTGGTAGTAACAGTTCTTCCACTTTCTCCTGCTGCTTTGATATTGTGTTAGTTATTTTGAATCTTTTGCTTTCTATATAACTTTAGACACTTTGTCAATATGCACAAAATAACTTGCTGAGATTTTGATTGAGATTGCATTGAGCTTATTGATAAAATTGAAAACTGACATCTTGATGATATTGAATCTTCCTATCCATGAACATAAAATAGCTTTTTATTTATGTAGTTCTTCTCTGGTTTCTTTCATCAGAGTTTTGGAATTTTCCTTAAGAGAAAAATAGATCTTGTATGTTATTGAGGGACCGTGTTCTCGTTCCAGGTCCACAAGGGGGCGTAGTTTTAAGGGCAAGAACTTCCCAGTGCCATGCCCCCCTCCCATCTCTCTCCATCCAGGAGATTTAATGGTCTCTGTTTTAATTTTCGCGGACGCGGGAAGAATCAAAAATTCAATCACTCCAGCGGAAGTTTAAGGGATCCCTTTTCATTGGCCAAGGGAACTTGGAGATGGAGGGAATTCCTCCCAAGTTAAAAGTCCCTGTCTCCCTCATCCGGGCGGATATTCCCTCTGGAGTCCCCTTCCACAGTCTCTGATGGAAGCCTGTCTTCCCCTCCTAATCTCCATCCCTCTCTCTATTCCCTTCCACTCAGTGGAAGCTGCTTTCCTCTCCTGGATTCTATCTTTCTGGATTCTCTCACTCAGGGTGAGAGGAGCTTTCCTTCTCTGGATTTCCCCCTTCTGGGAACCCTTCTTACTCAGTGAGAGACAGCTTTTCTTTCTCTCACTCAGTGTGAGAGTTAGCTGTTTCTTTCTCTCTTCTTCTCCTTTTTCTCTTTCTCTACCTAAAAAATCACTTTTCTGCAAAAGCTTTTTGAGTCAGGTATTTACTTTATGAGTGCGCTGTGCCATGGTCTCCTCTCTCATTCTTGAGAGAGCAAGGGACCAAGAACCTTGGAGAAATGTCCTCTCAGGGGAGATGAGGGCTTCCCTGAACCCTAAAACACCAACATTATTTTAGGCTTAAACCCAAGTATTTCATTTTTGGAGGGGCTAAAGTAAATGGCATTATGTTTTTAATTTTAAATTCGACTTGTTCATTGTTGGTATATATGAAAATGATTTACTTTTGCATATTAATCTTGTGTCATGAGACATTGCTATAATTAATTACTGGTTCCAGAAATTATTTTTGTTAATTATTTGAGATTTTCCACATAGATTTTTATGTCATCTATAATCAAAGACAGTTTTATTTCTTTCTTTCCAGTCTGTATACCTTTTATTTCCTTTTCTTGTCTTATTGCAGTAATTAGGACTTCCAGCATGATGTTGAAAAGGAATGGTGAGAGGGGACATTCTTGCCTTATTGCTGATCTTATTGGGAAAGCTTCTAGTTTCTCACCATTAAGGATAATGATAGCTGAAGGTTTTATTGTAGGTATTCTTACTTGAATTGAGAAAGCTCTCATCTATTTCTAGTTAGTCATTTTCATCATAAATGGATGTTGGATTTTGTCAATGCTTTTTTCGGCATCTGTTGGTATAGTTGTATAATTTTTCTTCTTTAGCCCATAGAAGTGATAGATTACATTAATAAATTTTCAAATATTGAATCAGTCTTGCATCCTGTAAGATAAATCTTACTTGGCCATCATTTATAATTCTTTTTCTACACTGTTGGATTCTGTTTGCTAATATTTTATTGAGGATTTTTGCATTTCACCACTTATTCTTGTTGCATCAGTTATCCTGTGATTCAGATTAAATGAAAATGTTTTCTATTGTTGAATCCAATAAAAATAACACAATTATAATGTTCTTGTATAGAGAGTACAAGATGATTTTAAAAAGTGAATATTTATTGGTTATTCATACTAATTATAGTACTTCTCATAAGTAATGTAGAAATGTTATTTTCTTTTTCAGATTAGAAAATAATTCTCCCTTCATTTAATCATCAATGCATTTTATCTGTACACAGCATACATTGTAGAAAATAATTAGATTCAGCTTCAGTACTTATCCAGGAAGTAGCAAAGCCAATACTTCAACTGAGGTCTACCTAATTACAAAGTTTATGTTCTTTTTACTATAGCATATGGAGGGCAGTTTATTTTAAACTAATAAGTACTATCATCATTGGAAGTGATGCCGAAATTGGAGAAAGTCATCAGGATTTATCCAAGAGTAGACGTAAGGCTCTGCCTGAGCTTAATCCTTCTGAAGGCTTCAGGCCATCTGCTGTAGCCTCAGGGTTTCCTAAAAGAAGAAAGTATGAGAACAAGATTTTCCCACCCCAGCTGACTTCCCCATCTAGAGGCAAGGATTTAAAATCTGACAGTCATTGTTCCAGTCATTCAGTCACAAATATAACCTCTCATGTGGCATCAATAATACCTCTTTTCTTTCAACTGGACTCTAGGAAGTGTCTGTTTCAAGGATGAACCATGGACCAATGAGTCTTCACCCTGTAGGTGGCTGAGAGCCCTGTCCATAAGGCAGGTTGTCTGCCTTAGATCACTTACGTAGTTGTAAACAGATACTCAGACCACAGTGGGGCCGTGGTGTCCAGCCAAGTATTGTTTTTTGCTTATTTGTTTGTTTTTATGTTTTTTGAGACAGGGTCTTGCTCTGTCACCCAGGCTGGAGTGCAGGGGCATGATCTCGGCTCACTGCAATCTCTGCCTTCCGAGTTCAAGCAATTCTCATGCCTCAAACACCTGAGTAGCTGGGATTACAGGCATGTGCCACCATACCCGGCTAATTTTTGTATTTTTAGTAGAGATGGGGTTTTGCTATGCTCTTCAGGCTGGCTTCAAACTCCTGACCTCAAGTGATCTGCCCGCCTCAGCCTCCCAAGGTGCTGGGATTACGGGCATGAATCACCACCCCCAGCCCCATCCATGTTTAGGTCAGTCTTCCTTTACTTGTCTTGGGTCCCATTTCATCCCCTTGGCCACTACTTAGAGACTTATTATATATGTATTGATTTCCCAGGACAATGGGCAACAACAATCTAATACTGGAGCATCTGCTGAAGTCCAGATTATTTTCAGTTTACCTGAGCAAAGGCATAATAGAGATTGTGACCATCTCTGCTCCCACACCCCTACTGTCACCTGAGCATCCTGGCTGTCCTTTCCAGATCTAGTACCTGAAATAGGTCCCTCCTAGTTCTAGTATTCTCATTATTCCTGCAGCCCTATTTTGCATCAAGGCTATGGCAGGATATTAGAAATGCCTAATGCAGAATGCACTGTGAAGTCCAGTTTTTGATGTTACTTCTTTTCAGAACTGTGAAGAACCAGCCTTGGCTGAGCTGTCCTGACCAGGGCAGTCAGTATTATGACAACTTTCCTATTAGTACTTTACAACATGGCTGTTTCAGGCTTGAGGAAATTGAGAATTCCAATAAGCTCAAATGCATTGTATTTAACTGATTGCATAAACAGATGTGACTGATCATGACTACTCATTAATTTCATAGAGTGGCTAGACCAGTGCAAACTCAACAGCATCTCAATTCCACTGCCAAATTAGTCCAGGCAGATCCCAAGGCTAGACAGTCCTTTGTTATGGGTAACTCATGCAGCTGTACAAACATGCCTCAGATCTGTTTGTTTCTTTAATCCAATTGAATTCCACTAGGACATCTTTTCATTCTCTTACTGCTATGATTTATGGCTGTAATGATAAGCCTTCTGTAATCCTAAAGCTTAAAGAGCTTCAGCACCCTAGCCTGGGGAAGTCATCAGGTTTAGTGGAAACAGAGTTGGTCTTAGCATCAGATACTTTATCTTAAAGTCATGTGGCAGCGGATCATAAAGTTGGTCTGTTCCTTCTCTTTTCCTCCACCTCTCTCCACAGTCTCTTTGGGAAATTGATGAACACATACACTATTGAATTAAAGCTAATTTTAGTTCCAAGGCCATTAAGAAATAAGATCCTGGGGGAATTTTAAGTTATTTCATTTCAGCTGATTAAGATATTTAGATACAATGCATCACATTTTTATGCTTGAAAACACTGTCAAAGTCAAAAGCATACTAAGTATACTGTGTCCTATGAGCTAACATATCGGCGGTGGTATCTATTAAAGTTTTTGACAACTCAGTGAAAAATTGCTTAAAAGCTTTCCTAATTCCTTAGCATTAGAGAAAAGTCCAGAGTGTCTAGATACCTCTAAGATGGATTCCTAACCATCAAAAATCTGTTTGCAAATTAATATTTTTAGTTTGCTCTTAACTTAGATGTAGCCTTGTTTCGGAGCCTGTTTTGATTCCCATTTTGATTTTAGTCTTATTTAATGATTTCTAATCCCTACATTTCCATAATCATGTAGCCATACACAGAGTTAATTACCAGCAAATCCCTTGTGACAGGTAATAAAGAGGCCCTTGAGAAAATATCTTACTAGTCTTTTGTACAAAAATAGTGTCATGTCTGGAGATACATAGGCACTTTATAAATTGCCACTGGCTGTTCTTTGCATACATACCAAGCCTATAAAGAGAAGACCAGATTAATATTGCTGTCCTCAGTGTGCACACAGCCTTCTACATAATACACAAATATTTCTTAAGTACTTACTTTGTGCTAGACACTTCACTGGTACTGGACATGAACTGTTTCATTTAATTCTGATAATTGTCCTAATAATTGATGCTGAGATTACTTCTCTTTTAAAGATGAGAAAACAGAGGTTTCAAATGTCTTAAATGACTTTCCTGAGATAATGTATCTAGGAGTTTTTTGGAATTGGGATTTGAACCGAATTAGTGTAATTATAGGGCTCTGACATGTAACCATCATATGACTCTGCTATATGGCGGCACGATGTATGATTTTTATATGAAAGACTATCATGTAGTGTTCTCTGGTATCAAGAGAAGGCATCACCTGCCTTTGACCAGAAGGTAAGGCAGCTGGTGGAAAAGTGTTCAATTGAGAACCACTTACGTGACAGTCCTGTTTCACGAGTGCTGGCCATGAAGGTGAGGAGGAATGTTCCAACACGTAGCCACCCTGGGTGGCATTGGGTTAAATTAAAGGGTGTTTTTAGAATTCCAACTCCTCATCCTAAAACACTTTCTCCCTTACTGAAGACCTCTTTCCACCTGTCCCCCTGAAGACAGTGTTCTTGTCACTATATTGTAGTACAAGGAACAGGGAATTTGCAGTCAGAAAGACACAAGTTCAAATCTCTGCTCCATAATTTGCAAGTTTGATCATTTTGAGCACATAACTTCAAACTTCTGAACTTAATTTTATTGTCATACAAACAATAAATTATTACAAATGGGGATTTATATAAATCGGGATATTACTATTGACCTCGCAAGCATATTTTGAGATTAAAAGACTAAAAGGAAAGAAAATGGGTGAAAACGACCTATGAGGCTCAGCACCGGCAGCGTAGCATGTGCTCAGCCAGTGCCGTATCTCCTTTGCTCTCAGGAAGGTTTTTACATCACTCTTTGTATTTTGGTACAATCACACTCCAAACTAGATTTTCTTTCTCAAAAGTATAGCTGAACACCAAGCCTGACCTTTCACTGGCTTCTTCTTTTCAAGGAAATTCAAATGTTAAATATTTTGCTAAGAACATATTTTAGGGGCACATGTTAGTGTTACTCCAGAAGAGATAATTTTTCTTGGAACGTGTGGTTTCTAATCTGTGATACTTCTAAGCACCAACAAGAAAAGGAATGAGAGAGTTGAGTCCAAAGAGATGTTCTAAAGAAAGCAAAGGTGAAATTCTCTGCCATAAACTCTAAAATGTAATGAAAATGTGAGGGTACATGGGTCCTTTCAAACTCTAATGTAAACTTTCTATTTCCTTGGACAATGATACCAAGGCATAGCTCCGCTCTGCAAAACTACAATGGAGTTACGGTATTTCCAAACAGCTCTTTCCCATCAGTAAGTAAGCAGTCTTGGTTGTAATCAATAAGTGCAATTAGAGAATCAGCGACTGGGCATCCCATTCCTTAAGCTACTCACTATAATACCATTCTCAGATGATTGCCAGGCAACGAGAAAGCATTTTCATCATCATTCCAGTTAGTTGAATACATTTATTTGGTGTTAAATTCTTCTGCTTCACCATAAGACCCACCTCCATATCCCAAAGAAGTGCATCAGATGTGACTCTACACAACTAAAATCTTTCAGTTTATTTCTCCACTACCTCCTCCTGCTCATATCCTACTTTCTTTCTCTTCCTCCTCCTCCTTGTTTTTTTTTTTTTTTTTGGAGACATTAAAGGTTGATATGATTAAAATCATTTTTTTCTCTGTTCAGACTTCAAGACTTTGGTGAGATTAAATAAACTATATTTAAATAATAAAATTTTTAACTGCCTTAGTTTTCTAGGATGCTAAATATAAGTTTTTAAAAATACTGTGTTCCTTCACTCTTTCATTCTGTGGATACTCACTGAACATTTTATAGATGTCCTGGAATATAGATGCATCTATCCTGTGGTTCCTGCTCTGAAAGAGCAACTTTTTTTTTTTTTTTTTTGTTTTGAGATGGAGTTTCGCTCTTGTTACCCAGGCTGGAGTGCAATGGTGCGATCTCGGCTCACCGCAACCTCCGCCTCCTGGGTTCAGGCAATTCTCCTGCCTCAGCCTCCTGAGTAGCTGGGATTACAGGTACGCACCACCATGCCCAGCTAATGTTTTTGTATTTTTAGTAGAGACGGGGTTTCACCATGTTGACCAGGATGGTCTCGATCTCTTGACCTCGTGATCCACCCACCTCGGCCTCCCAAAGTGCTGGGATTACAGGCTTGAGCCACCGCGCCCGGCCTGAAAGAGCAACTTTTTAAATAATAAGCAGTAACCATAGTACTGCTCAGTGCCAAAGGACTGGGTTGGGAGAGGGAGGAATATCCAAAAGAGAAATAGCAGAAGGCACAAGCCACTGTGAGAACAGGGAGGATGCCAGTTCTTGCCCTCTCACTTCTATGTGGTGCCTGTAGCACCCATGCCCTGTTGCAGTTTTTACCCAGCTTGCTAAAGAGGGGACTATTTTGTGATAAAAAAAAATCTGTGATGAGGAGAGGGGAAATGTAGTTATCTTAGTACTTTTTCTGTAAAAGGCAACAAAAAGCCAATTTGATTATTGTTGGAGCACAACATTTAAATTAATCTGAAGTCAAAGAGACTGGAAACATTTTATGTCTTTTGAGTAGTGCCCTGCATTCATGGTATAGCAAAACATCTCTCAGTTAAAAAGCTTTTTGCTGATGGAATGATTTTTCATATTGATTAAATATACCAGAGCCAACATTTATGGGTAAAGCTCAGTGTTTTCTAGCAAAATCACCATTTTTATCAACTAGGTGTATTGAGGATATTTATTTCTTTTAAAGAATAATATGCAATGCTCCAGTCTGTGTAGGAAACACAATGAGCCCAATAAACTGAATTTGAGTCATTTAGCACAGTCAATAAAAAGCAGGTTTGAGAAACAGACTAATAATAGACATATGTGCAAAAGAGAACAATTTATGTCAACAGCGTGCCACAATTCATTTTTTATGTTTATTAATGAATAAAAGCATAGTAACATCTCTATTTGTCAATATGTTATTAATATCTATTGAGAATCTGTGCATACCATGAATAATCTGAACTTGCTTATTATTTAAAAAGTTGCTTGACTTATAATTTTTCAAGTTTAAACTGATTTTCCATTTCTATTATTACTCAACAGTGTTTTGTATTATGCCAGATATTGTTGAATGGAAGAAATAAAACTCATAAATAAATTTGCTTTTGTTGTTTACATTGATTAATAAATTGGCTTACCGTATATAAATCCTCTGTTCTGGAAGGGTGACAGAAAGATATTTCTTTTAGTAGTTAAGGAAATCAGTGGTTGTATGACTCAATTCTTTGCATGGTAAAACAATTGAACCAGGTTTCTTTCAGACATAAGTAATAGAGAAAAATACTGGTCCATCACATTATTTTTTAAAAAAGGAATCAAATAAACTATGGACTAAAAATAATGTGTTCTTTGTGACTGAGAACAAAATCTTTACTATGTAATCAACCAATGTTCATGTGACCTAAAAGTAGTCTGTCTTAGAGCAAATATTTTATCAACGTTAGGTGAAAATATAACCTGAAAAAGTAGGTTTTGATTTTAGTTTGCATGTACATAAACAGAAAAGGTCTTCACTCTTAATGGTAATACTAAGAAAAAAAGAAAAGAAAAAATAATAATTATGCTCTATGAGACAACTGAGAATTAGTGGACAAGGGGAAACTTAAATGAATTGACTTCCACAGAGAGAAGCCCTTCCAAGGTGAGTAGTGAGCTGTGGCAGCTGCCCGGGGGCTGGAGGAACATGGACTCTGGGTACTGTCAGGCAGAAGGAAAGCCTGCCAGAGGCTTTGCCTGGCTAGAAAAGGCCAGCTGCACTGTGGGTAATGGTTGATGTACCCAAGATGGATGGAAACTGGAGTACCTCAAACACAGTAATATTTTTGTGGCCTGAAATCTCCCCTTGCTCTCCTCTAAGTGTTACTTTAGCAGGGCAGTGAAAGTAAGGCTGAGACAGAACGAATTCATGAAGTCTCGCATATTCTCATTGTGTCTGGAAGTGGGGACTTCCTATGTTAAGTCTAAAGGTGGAATCTTAGCTCACCTCCTCCTGCCTCAAACACGAATAATATCAAAGAGATTAAACACCCCAAACTCCACCCCCTACCCCCCGCCACACACACACAACTGTGCACTAGAAGTAGGACTGGGCTAAAAAATGATGAGTTTAATCTTATTAAAGCTGAAATCCAGTTCCAGATCAAATTGACTTTTGGCAAAATCCAGATGACTACCTAATTACTTCAGCTGCCAAAATAGGAAAGAGTTTGTTTTATTGGGAGAAGATAAAATGACATAAAAGAAACAAATCAATAAAAATTCTCAAAACTTTAGTATTCTTCAGATGCCACTGTTTTTCAACACACAGTATCTGCTATAAAATAAAAAGGTTATGAGATATAAGATGAAACAACAAGCAGGTACCCACAATTAAGGAAAACCCTTCTGGTTTTAGCCTCACAAGTAACCCTTCAGATACACCTGCTGCCTCCAAATACTGAGAGCTTCCAGAACACGTCACTGGTTCTTGTTATATGCTCTTTACTGGCACCTAAGTTTCTCTTCTTACCTACTGGTTATGTTATTTATCATTCACTTGTTACTTCCTTCTTCCAATTAAAAAAAATCTGGCTAGACGCGGGGACTCACACCTGTAATCCCGGCACTTTGGGAGGGCAAGGTGGGTGGATCACCTGAGGTCAGAAGTTCAAGACCAGCCTGGCCAACATGGCAAAATCTCCTCTCTACTTAAAAATATAAAAATTAGCCAGAAGTGGTAGCATGCACCTGTAGTCCCAGCGACTCGGGAGGCTGAGGCAGGAGAATTGCTTGAACCCAGGAGGCGGAGGTTGCAGTGAGCCGAGATCCTGCCACTGTACTCCAGCCTGGGTGTCAGAGTGAGATTCTGTCTCAAATAAAAAATTATATAGTGTTTATTCTTATTCATTCAATGCCATTTTCTAGTTGCTTCAGGAGGAAGCAGAGGTAAATGAATATATTCAATATGCTATGTGTAAGCCCAAATTGTTATTTTGATGATAATAGCTTGGCTGCCACTGAACTCAACTCTGAGATTGTCTTTTTATAATTCCTGTTACACTTCAAATATATAAAAATTCATATATATGTAAATTAGTATATACAGCTGGCTCTCCATATCTGTGGGTTCTATATTGCTGAACCCACAGATATGTCAAAATATTTTTTTAAAAAGGATGGTTGTGCCTGTACCGAACATGTGTAGATATTTTTTCTTCTTGTCATTCTGTAAATAACACAGTATAACAACTACACAGCATTTACATTGTATTGTATATTACAGGTAATCGAAAGTAAAGTACATGGGAGAATGTTCTTAGGTTATATGCAAATATCTAGCCATTTTATATAAAGGATTTGAGGATCCATGGATTGTGGTATTTGCAGAGGTAGGGGGAGAGTCTTGGAACCTAATTCCCCAGGGATATCAAGAAGTGACTGTGTGTGTGTGTATGTGTGTGTTTTATTGCCTCATATAATGAATATGACTCATTTATTGACTCATATAATGAATATAAAGTTCAAGATTACAACCAGGTGTAAGCTGACTTTGACATGGTCTTATCTCTTAGATTTCCACAGTCATATTATGACTTGTGGAGTCCTAATTTCCCTGATATTCTCTCTCTCTCTCTCTATATATATATATATCTGTCTCAGAATTTATAGGTGTTTTCAATGGGAAAGTTTTTTTTTTCAGGGTCACTAATCTGCCACATTGCCAGAAATGGTGGTTTCTTTAGATTATTCTTTACTGATAAAATTGACAACATGACAGTCTGGCAGCTGGGTTCAAGTTTAAGTTCAATGATTCAACATAGTCAGGCTCAAATCTCTTCTAAACCCTTGTAACCAAAACTAGGAATGTGGAAACCAAGGCCCGAGTCTTCATGTTGACAACAGTGTATATTTCTTCCGGAAGACTCAGATGAAGGGTATTTTGAAGGTCTGCTGATATTGGAGCTAGGGCTTTGAGATCAGACAAATCTGGGATTGATTCCTGATTTCCCTCTTTTGCTAATAGTGTGAATCTTCTCAGATTATTTAACCTCTCCTGAGATGGTAACCTTATAAAATAAGTATAATCATGCCTACCTTGTTGTTTCTATGATGATTAGTCACAACTGAAAACCATATTTATCACTGTGTCCAGCACAAAGTAGTTACTCCAATGGTGACTCCAAAATCATTTTTTCATACTGTCATTCTGTCATTTGGGATGTCTCTGAGTATACATATGAGGGGCAAGGCCATGGAATGAGTGCCCATACTTTCTTGCTTAAGAGGGAATATTCTGAATCTATATTTTGAGATTAGATTTATGGGCTTAGGTAGAAATTATTCCTTATCAATTCTCAGCTTCCCATGAAACATTAGGGAGGCAATTTGTGCAGTATTTTGTTGTGATCAATCTTTAGGCCTTCTGAGCTCAAACTGCACTCAGATCGATGGACATCAATCTGATGACCTCATCACCTGGTTATGATGTCTTGAACAGGTATGACAATCATCAGCAGATTTTGCCGCATGTCTTAACTTGAAAAAGAAAGTTTCTTTACCTCTTTTGAGAAAAAAGCCTGGAAATGAGTATTCTTGCTACCTTCTGGCATAGTTATTATCTTTAAAACCTGAGCTGCAGTGATGTAGATAAATAATTTAGTGGCACAATGCCTTTTTTCATATCAAAGAACCTGAAATGATTTTCCAAGGGTATTTCAATGTGGTCTGTCTACATCAATATGACTAAGGAAAGAAAGTGTTGCACCAGTGTTTCGATGCAGCAAATCTTCAATCTTGTTGTCATACCTTTCAGAGGAAAATAAGTTCTGGGTTAAACATAAACAAGTGGATTGGGTAATACTTCTCTTAGGAAATCACTTCTTATTCCTCACTTTAAATAAAACTACTTTTTAACCAATCAAAAGAATTTTTCAGGTAGAACAATTGTATTTCATGAAACACACAGTAAGGCAGTAACCCATTCCTGTGCTGCTTAAAGAGTGATTGGAAACACCATGTGCATTGATCTGTTGATAGTTTTCTTTTCTTTGTTATTCTATTTTATTAACAGAATTCCCTTCAACCCTCCTTCTACCAGTTATATCACTGAGCACCTAGTGCATGCCAAATGCTGGAGACAGGAGTGAAAGAGACCTTGTCTCTCTCTCAAAGGAGACTATTAACAAGGAGCCTAATGATCAATACAGAACTGGCAGAGACTAAATGTAGAGAAGGAAGATGTTTATGGTTTTAGGAGGTGGTGGCCTTTGAAGCTCATCTTAAACAATTACTGGAACAAAGGCAAGGGAATGTTGTTTTGTTGGTGCAAATGTAATTGCAGCATTTGCCGTTAAAAGTAATGACAAAAACCACAATTACATTTGCTCCAACCTGAAAATTCAAGGAGAAGGGATGGCAGGCATAGAAAGAGGTACAAGAGAGCCTTGTGAGTTTAGGAAATAAGACATCATAATTTAGTGTGATTAGAATTAAGGAGAGATACAGCTCAAAGACAATTTGATAGTGGACACCCCTAAATGACAAGCTTAGCATTTATCTTTCATCTCCCATGCCACTAGGAGCCAGCAGTCACATGATGTGATCAGATTGGTATTTTGGAAAGATTCTTATAGCAGTGTAGGAGACTGTTGGGAGGATTTGCAAGGAATTTAAGTTAGATTTAAACTGCAAAGCATGGAACAGATATTAGTTATAGATACTTACTACCATCAATGTTTTGAGGATGAGAGAGACTAGAGATGGAGATGGAGAATTTCTGATTTTTTTCCTTGACAAAGACTGGGGCTTACTGGTAGGTCCTACAGAGATGGAATGGAGACCACACAGGGCCTGTTACCCAGTAAAGCTCATGGTGCTAGAGGAAGACTTTCAGGTCATGTCCAAGGGTGATTCCTGAGTTGACTCTGAATAATATGCTATAGATGGAAAGTCAAAACTGGAAGCATTTCACCAGTAAATCGGGAGACAAAATTTGAACCAACACATGTCAGTGAGTAAATCACAGAGAATAGTGTGAAAAATATCAGCAGAACTAGCAGAAAGAAGAAGTTATGGACAAATTCCAGAGCAGAGAGGCTGACAGAGGATTGTTATTATTATTGTGTTTGTTTTTGTTCCAGAATCTATTTCTAGAGCAGGTTTATTCAAATGGGCTAGGTCCACATAGGCAGACCAGATGAGAAATGATGAGAGCATGAACCACCAGTGCCACCATGGAGGACAGGGAGGAAAGAAGAAATTCCAGAGATGTAAAGGAGGCTTGATGGCTGATTAGACTGATGGCTGATTAAGGCAAACCTAAGATACTTTCGGTTTTTTTGTTTTGTTTCATTTTGGCTGAACAACTTGGGCAAACAGGAATAAGACTAGATTTAGGAAGCAAGTAATAAGTTCAGCTTGGGAGATTCTGAAGATCTAAAAGAAACGGTCAAGGTACGAAGTTGGCATGTGGGGTTGGATGTTAGGGGAAAGTTTAGTGCAAAGTATATAAATGAGAGAAGAATGCCAAATACCCTGCAACAGTAGTCCCTGCTACCTCCAACTGTATCTATAATGTACTAAGCTCTCCAGCTCTGCTAGGTTGTGGTCCAGTGAATCCTTTGTAGGGCTAAAGAAAAGGGGGATGGAACACAGGGGAAATGGGAGTAAAAGCCTGGGCAGTCACCTGCAGATGTATGAACAATTCACATCAGAGGCTATTTTAGGAGAAACAGACATATGTAATCCAGGTGAAATAGGATACCAGTAGTATTTCTTACTGTCTGTGAGAAATTGGAGAAGTTGTTCTTTTGATTCCCTGTGCTTGGAGAAGGTTCTGCTGTCCATGGTTCCACGTAGGACTGTACAGGAGAGGGCCCCTTGGAGTACAAAGGTTGCTTCTTGGATAGTCTCATTCAGACCCAAAATATATTGAAATACAGGAAAGGTTCAAGCAGTAAAGTAAAGTTGTACAGTAAAGTTCAGTTGTTTAACTGAACTTTCCAAGAGCAACAGAAGCAAACTGGAAACTGATTCATAAACTTTGTTCCAGTAGGGAAAGGCCTCACTCTTCCAGGTCTTTAGTAGGTTGCAGGATTCCAGATCTCTTTCCCAATTTAACTCCTTCATCTTCCTTGTGCAGTACTTCAGCCATTCTTCAGAGTCTGTCCTCACTCCCCACTGAAAAAGTCCCCTCAGAGGTCTTGTGAATGTTAGTCCTCTGATGTCAACTGAGATGTAAATAGGAGCTTTCTCCTGCCTAGATTTGGCAGGTGTAGTCTTCAGTTCTGTTGCTTCACCTGCGAAAGGTAACAGGGATTTCAGATCACATCTAGTCTCTCCACTCTGGAGATTTGAGGCTGGTTTCCTCTTGCTATGCTTAAAAGCAACATATTTTATGTGGAGGAACATTTATGTTCTCTTGTAGGTAATAGTCTTGTCACAAATGAGGATGCTGTATATTTGTTCTCAATATAAGCCTGACCATGAGCATGACATTAATTGTACCAAGGGGTACTTCACTCCTTCTGACCCTGTCACAATGGAGGGACCAGCTCATTAGATGATACTGGCTCTGTTTTTAGCCACCCAGATGGTAGCACCTGCTCCTGGCACATTTTTTTCTGATATCCCATTTCTCTTCTGAGAGAAGGGATAAAGTATCCCTCAATTTATAACATCATATTTATATCACGAAGAACTAACTAGAAATGATTTTGGGGTACCTGCTATAGCATTATCAATGGTTTTTCTCCTCTCCTCTTGAGCTGGTGGCTTGGAGGGAGTTGTGTCTCCCCAAAGTTCAGAGTGGCACCCTTTCCTTTATCAGAAGAGTGGGGATTAAGGGGACTGTTAGCAGAAACTCTCCATTAAAAAGTAGGACATGGCATACATTAAAAACATCAAGTGTAAATATTGAGTTTTAAAAAATATGTTTCTAGATACCTTTTCTCACTAAATGTAACCAGGGGTCCTTGGAAAAATGGCTTATTCCAAGGCAGAGAGAATAGAATATGAATAAGAAACGTTTCATGCCAGAAGGTAATGAAGAGTTCAAAAATGAATGAAGACATGTCAGAAAAAAATCAAAAGCCAACTTCAAGATGCCTCTTCTGGCCAAATCTGAGACAATTTGAGCATCAAAATTGATAACAACGGACTATAATCTATTGCAAAGGATCCATGAGTCTATATTGTAATAAAAATGAGTATAAAAATGAATGAGAGAGAGAGAAAAAAAAAACCCTTTCTTACCATCAACCTGTGTGGTCCTAATAAAATACTATTAAATATGAACACAATAATGGAGATTTAAAAAAAATCATTATTTTACAAACATGGTAACTGATTTAGGCAAGATTCATTAATTAACATTAAAACTATTAGGTGACCATTTGTTAAGGAACAGAATATTTGTATAGTCTAAAAGTGTCTCTTAAATTTACTGTTAATTATAAAAGGAAAGTAGTGACTTTAGAGTGGAGAAACCTGTGGGACACTTCCTTAGCCAAGTGATCAAACCTAAGATTACCACTAATGAGACAAACCTAAGTCACATATCTCTTAATATGATGCACTGAGAAGGATACAATATCTGTAACTACTTTCAGTGTCAGGGTTTGAAGAGCTTGGGGGAATGAGTAGGGTTTTTGGTGACAACTTTTTAAAAAACAGTCTAAAGTGACTGATCTTCAGTGAGCCCTATCTGTGCCCTTCTTTCTTTCAGGGAGTCCCCTAGCCATAAATGCCCTTCCTTCCTCATTGAGACCACCTCTAACCCCTCTTTAAGATCCTAGTCAACTTTATGTCTTCCAAACCTTTCATTATTTTTCACCTTGTAAGCTGGAAATGATTTTCCCTACATTGGATTATCATCCCCATGTCTAGGTCCTCTTTTGAGGTACTATTTCCTTCTTTATAATTTATCTACTTGTGCATGATTGTTTTCCTAGACTATAAGTTCCTTGAAGAGAGGTATCTTGTCCAATTTATCTCTGTATTATCAAGTGCATCTTCCATATAGGAGGAGCTTCATAAATGTTTGCTGAGTGAATGTAAGAAGGATCATCTTGTTACCATCAGTGTTTTGCATTAGTCTAGAATTGTGATGTTAAATATGGCATCTATTAGGCATATATCACTATTTAATTTTAAATTGAGATGAAGTAATTAAAAAAATTAGTTCTTCAATCTCACTAATCCACATTTGAAGTGCTTAGCAGCCACATGTGCCTAGGCACTACCATACTGGAGACAGCAAGTAGCAGAACATTTCCATCATCACAGGGAGTTGCACTGAACACTATTCTTCTAGGGCATGGTAATTTCCAGTTTCCAAAACCTAATTCCTGAGCTAACAATCCCTGCTTTCATCTGCTCCAATCCCCATATTTGCTTTTCCTGCCCAGAGTTGTCTGTGGTTCTGGGAGGTATTTGCTCTGTTCTGATATATAAGATGGCACCTCCTGGACCAAAAACAAACAAACAAACAAACAAAACTTTCACTAGTTGTATGGATCTACTAATCCAATCAAAGTAGTTAGTTAATTAAATTATATGTTTAGTAACAGCTTTATTGAGGTATGTTACATGCCATATAATTCATGTTTTGAGTGTATGATTTTTAGTGAATTTACAGAGTTGTTCAGCTGTCACCACAACCTAATTTTAGAGCATTTCCATCACCCCAGGCATCCCATGTACCATTTTGCAGTCATTCCCCATTCACACCCCAGTCCCAGGCAACCACTTATCTATGTTCTGTTTCTATAGATTGCTTTTCTAGACACTTCACATAAGTAGTGTTGTACAATAGTCTTTTGTGCCTGGCTTCTTTAAATTAGCTTAATGTCTTTGGGATTCATACATGTTTGTAGCATGTATCATTATTTCATTCCTTTTTATTGCCAAGTAATATTTTATTTCATGGAAGTACCACATTTTCTTTATTCACCTGTTGATGGATATTTGGATTGTTTCTGTTTCTTGGTTTTTACAAATAATGCTGCAATGGCTATTTGAATAGAATGGCATATGTTTTTAGTTCTCTTGGATATATACCTAAGGGTAGAACTCCTGGATTACATGATAAATCTGTGTTTAGTATTTTAAAAAACTGACCTTTTCCTAAAGTGGCTGCACCATTTACCTTTCTGTGAATAATATATGTTGTTCCAGTTTCTCCACATTCTCCCATATCTTTACCAACACTTATTATGGCCTGTGATTTTATTATTATACATATTAATAATATGACATCTCATGGTTTTAATTTGCATTTCTCTAATAACTAGTGATGTTGAGCATCTTGTATGTGCTTATTAGCCATTTGTGTATCTTCTGTAATGAAATGTCTGTAAAATATTTTGCCAATTTTAAAGTTAGGTCATTTGTCTTTTTAGTATTCAGTTATGAGAGATTTTTTTTT